>NC_140451.1:5612178-6212178 GCF_963576455.1 Neolamprologus multifasciatus
CTTTGACCATTGCAAAATCATTGCAACAGCTCGATACTTTTCTTCTTCAGCCATTCTGTTGTAGATGTACTGCTGTGTTTGGGATCATTTCCCTGTTGCATGACTGAATCTTAGCCAAACTTTAGCTGTCAGTCACACATTTGAATCTAAAATCCTTAGAGATATACAGTTCATAATTTACTCAAAAATGAGAAGGTGCTCAGGTGCAGTGGCTGCAAAATGAACCCAAATCATCAACTACTCAACCACCACCAAAACCAAACAGCATATGAGCACAAACATGGCGCTGTGCATTATGAACAAACATCTCCTCTTTAATGTCTTCCAATGTCCAGAGACCACTGTTTCAGAGGGCTCTACTTTGTTCAGATGCAAATTTGCAACCCTAAGCAATGTTGCTTAGGGTTATTGTTTATTTGTTTTGGGTTTTTTTTTTTTTTTACAAAGAATTTATTTTACAAAGAATTAGAAAAGAGTTCTCTTGGCAACCCTCCCAACAAGCCAATCTTGTTCTGACTTTTCCTAACAGTACTGTCATTAATTTTAACACGTTAAACGAGGCCTCAGAGTCTGACGTCTATCTCGAGTTTTGTTTTTACAATTTCTCTGACCACTGCGTGATGTGACTTTCAGGCAAATCCTGGGAAGATCACAAATGTATCAAAAGTTCTGTTTCTATAAAGGTGGCCAATACTTGCTGATGATCAATTAATTGAGCATTGATTAGAAACATCTGGCTGCTAATCACCCTCTTAATTTCTATGAAAGCAGTAAAGTTGTGCTTAGTTTTTCCTCAGAACTGCATCCTGTGAAAAACTGTTTTTAAAATACTGTAACTGGATGTTTATTACAGGCTTTTAATGCCTGGTTTACGGTTCCAGCACTACTTCTACAAGTGCGAAACCTTACTATCATAAAACTAAATGTGACTGTTATATGGATTCATGCACGAATAATACTGCACTTGAGTTTTAGAAAGCTTAACAATGAGGGGGCAGCAAAATCCAAAGAAAGTTCACTTGGTTGTTTTTTTTATATTCATTTTTAACAGTTAGTTATACATTGGTTTAATAAATAGGGCCTATTACTTAGTGTTTGCACATTGAGTTTGATGGCTTAATTTATCTGTGCACATTTACAGACGTTACACAGTCCTGGGTTTTATTAGAATTATTTTTTACATGAAAAAAATTGGGGATGTGTCATCCGCACGTTTATTCTAATCCAGTAGTGGGTGCGCAGTAGTCTGGGATTTCACCATCTTTTACTGTGAATGTAAATCTTCAGTAATTTTAGAATATGTCATAATGAACTGCAAACTTCAAGATCTTTTGCCACAAAGTAAGAATGGGTGGATAGATTATACTAAAATTAAATAAAAAGCAAGAAATTTAAAAAAAAACATTACACCCTGAAGTTTAACCAAACAGTTTTAATGCATTATGGTGTATCCTTAGCAGAGATTTAATCCTAGTTCATCTTGCCTGAAATCACGAGAATGTTAGAATGTGTGAAATGTATTGAGAATTCATTTAAGATGGGTTTTTATTTTAAAACAAACTTTAATATTTGACCCTCAAATTAGCATTTTAAGGTTTAATCTGATGTCAGTATGAATTCTTGTGGTATTGCTTTTTAAGTCAGCTTTCAGTGACTTCACACATTTAAAATATTGGGAGGTTTTTTTTTTTGATGTGTCAGATATTTGTTGTGAGTTAAATGTTCTAGATGATATGTTTCTGAAACAAAGGTCGAAAGTGTGACATATAGCAACCTAGTAGCATTTGACATTCACTGAACAGAAGTAAAACCTCTTTAGACAGACAGTGTGTGCAGCTGTGTATATTTACTTACCTGTGCTGTCCAGTTTATAGCCAGTGGCACTGGCAGGTCAGCTGAGCATTCAGGAGTCTCTGCAGGATGCTGTGTGTTAAGAAGATGGGGTAAAACTGCAGCATATATTAAGACTTCATTTAAATAAAAAAGCAAAGTGATCTCCGAATTCTGATTAAAAAATGTGCATCAGGAAGTTGGGCATCATAGTTTAGCAATTAGGCTTAAACTGGGATTTCTCAACATGCTAGTAAAGTCTGCTATAATAGGTCAATAGCCTCTTATAATGAACATTAACAGCCACCCTGTATTTATTTAAAACAGTCTTGTTATTAAGACTTTATTGGCTCAACTTTCTAGAGAGCTGAAAAATACATTTTGGTCAATATATATGAGCAGCTCTTTTTTTTCCCTGTTCACCTTCAGCATCATACTACTCTGTCCTCATCCTCTCTCACTCCCCTGCCTTCCAAGCCTCCATGCGTCCGTGCCAGTGCTGCCTCCTCCCTGGCTGTGCCTGGTGAGGGATGACCTGGCGCTGGATTTGGCGGAGGCAGCTGGAACACAGGGAGGACTTGGAGCTGTTTTTTTACAGTGCCAAAAAGTTGAGGAGGGCCAGGTAGGCAGGTGGGCACAGAGTGGGGTACCACCACCCTCCTTTGTCCCTGGTGGATGTCATCTGGGCTTAGCTAAGCACCAGCTCACCATGATACCCACCCACCATGCCCAGAATATACTTCCCCACTCTGACTTACAAAAAGTAAAACATTCACTTGAAAAGTTTTAAGTAATTCTGCTGTCAAAATCTCAAAATTAATTATTAAAAAAACAAAAACAACCCTTATTCTATGTGTGGAAGATAAGCTGCAGAGCTCACTTCTTCAAGTATGCATTATGCAACCTATTTTTAAAGGATGAAATATTTTTTGTTGCCAGTGTCTGAATTATAAATTGTAATGTAAAGCAAAAACAAAATCTGCGTCTGCACAAGTGGCACACCGCTTTGGTTGCATCTAGGGATGCACCGATACCGATATCGGGTATCGGCCTCGATACCACATTTTCTAAAGTACTCGTACTCGTTAAAAGTCTCCCGATACCGAGGACCGATACCACAGTCTGAGACCTGTCTATGTTTGAGCGGCATGTAAGGGGTTAATCACAGGCCCCGAGTGCCCGCCCCCAGGCCCCGAGTGCCCGCCCCCAGGCCACGGCTGCAGCTCAGAGCGTGGAGAAGGCGAGGCGAGACAAGTGGAACTATTTCAAAGTGAACGAAGACGCAAAAACAAAGGCGGACTGCAAATTGTGCTCAGCGAAATTGTCCAGAGGAGGCTCAAAAGGTAGCGCATTTAACACAAGCAATTTAATCAAGCACCTAAAATCCCAACACGACAACAAGTACAAAGAGTTTACCCACGCTTATTTACCCATGCTTATTAGCACAGAGGAGCATAGCTGATGCTTTAGCAGTGGGACGGAAAATAGTTGGGCATTTTAAACATTCCGCCTTAGCCTACTCCCGCCTCGAGGACATTCAGGGACAGCTCAACCAGCCAATAAAGAGACTGCAGCAGGACGTACAGACGCACTGGAACAGCACGTATTACATGCTCCAGTCCCTCATTGAGAAAAAGCGAGTGCTGGGCGTGTCCGAGCACGAACTCCCTGACTATCTCACCGCTCACCAATGGGCTCTTATGGAGACGACTCCTTTGAGGAACTAACTAAAAAAGTGAGCAGCTACGACGCACTAGCCTCTGATGTCATCCCAGCTGTGACTGTGTTAGTGAGACTTCTAAACAGAGAAACACGAACAAATTTCAAATTAAATTTAGTTTTTGTTTACAATTATTTATTGCAGCATGGTGGCACGGTGGTTAGCACTGTTGCCGCACAGCAAGAAGGTCCTGAGTTCAATTCCACCATCAGGCCGGGGTCTTTCTGTGTGGAGTTTGCATGTTCTCCCCGTGTTTGCGTGGGTTTCCTCCGGGTACTCCGGCTTCCTCCCACCGTCCAAAGACATGCAGCTTGTGGGGATAGGTTAATTGGATTATCCAAATTGTCACTAAGTGTGAATGTGTGAATGAATGTGAGTGTAAATGGTTGTCTGTCCCTGTGTGTTGGCCCTGCGACAGACTGGCGACCTGTCCAGGGTGTACCCCGCCTCTCGCCCTATGACAGCTGGGATAGGCTCCAGCGCCCCCCGCGACCCTGAAAAGGATAAGCGGAAGCGAATGGATGGATGGATGGACAATTATTTATTCTGTAATATGTTGCATACAACATGCTTTTCATTTTAAACAAATGTTCTTAATTCCAAACCAGTCACTTGGTTTTTTTTGGTTAAATTATAGGACTAAAGCTGTTACCTGCAAATTTAAATCATGTTTTTATTAAGTACTCGGTATTGGCGAGTACTGAAATGAAAGTACTCGTACTCGTACTCGTTTCCAAAAAAGTGGTATTGGTGCATCCCTAGTTGCATCCTTAGGTTTACCTCTTTCATCTGGTTTAAAGCCAAAGAAATCCCAAATTGGCAACTTTATATTTTTTAGTGCTGTCAGCGTTAACGTGCCGTCATCACTGAACCGATGACATACTGACATGGATTAATTGTTAACGCGATTTACAATTAACCCATCTGGAGCGCAGACTGACTCAAAATCCTCGAAAAGTCTCTGTCAACGTTTTTCGGGCAGTTTGTCCAAAGTTTGTTCATTCTGCGCTCCAGATGGTTTGAGCGCGTTAAAAATTTTAATCGCGTTAATTGTGATGAACAACACGCAAATCAGTCCGTGCATGATTACATTGCTCTGCCCATCAAAAAGTCTGCGCATCCACGAATATATCGCCCATCTGTGATTGTTGGACTGACGATTTCTGGTTGGAAAATTTTTACATATCGCCCAACCCTACATTAGTGAGCAGCACTGTGCTGACTTTAATTCATTTACAGATGCAACCTATGCAGTGCTCGTTTAAATTTCCACTTTAGCGATGCATGATGACATTTAAATTTATCCTTTATCCTGATTTGAAAAATAAATTGTCTCATAAGTTCAACTTGTTTTTTAAAAGTTTAGCGTTTTAAAACCAGATCTCACCAACTTTACCAGAAAGATCAATCTTACTGGACGAGCAGAGGAGAACTGCACGTCTCATTTCTGCAAGTAGTTCATTAGTCTGGGACTAAGATATCACAAATCATGCTTTCAGATAGTGAGGCTTTTCTGCTCGAGCAGTCACAGCAAACTCAGAGTCAATCACAGGAAGCTACAAGCGAAACGAAAAGAACATTTCCATGATCAGAAATCAAGAATGCAGCCTTACTACTGTAAAGCTTACAATCAACCAGAATCATCACATGTACCTGTGACGAAATGTCATTAAGTGTCGTTTTATATGGAAATTCCACAGCCACAGCCTTCCACAGCCTGCGTTTAGGTTAACCTACACTGGGCAGAGGTTTTGTGTATCTCTTTCAATAGCAGAGCAGAGACAGCAGCTATGCAGATGAGTGTGGGTGTACTGATTTTCTCTATGCATAGAAGAAGGTTTTCCATCACGCTGGGGTTATGTGGAGATATTTTATCTGTGCTACGTCTCAGTCACAGCAGGTTATCGTGTCTCTCCACACCCTCTCCAGTTTGACCCAGATTTAGGGGCACAGATGTAAATCACTGATTTGCCATCCGCAAAGTGAACAACCCCACATGCATTTGGTGAAGTTGGCCTGTTTGGATTTGGATTGGCTGTAGGTCAACATCAAGTTGTAGAGTATTCCATTTGATGATGAATAATCTTTTTAGTGTGGAAAATGATCCGGTCCTTACGGTAAACTGTGTGTTTCTCAGTGTGCACAATGAGAGTGCGCCTTACCTTAGACTTGAGTTTAACAGTGAGGATGTGCTGCCTTCCAGCGGAGTCCTCCGCTTTCAGTCTCAACATTCGGAACTCGGTGTCAATGAAGAGCAGCCTGAAGATGGACACGCACAAAGCACACGCCATAAATCAACCTCTATTCATAGAGAAGGGCACACGCAACACTGTAACCTGACAGCAGCCATCATCCGTCATTAATCACAGCTGCAGAGAGCAATATTGAGACATAAACTCTACCTTGAGATTTATCACTCTGGGTAGTGACATTACATCAGACTGCAACTCTGGAGTCATGGCCTACAACTATGGATCGTTTTCTGCTAATCTGTGGTCCTCTGCAGCAAACTGTGGCCACAGTAACCTGACATGACACATAAAGTCCTGGCCCATACCTTAGTGTGCCATCCTGTAAGTTATTTTGCCAATTTACCCTGTTAATAAACAGCTGACTAGTCATCTTACCATAATGATGTTCACATATATTTGTATTAACCACTAAATACAGAATGAAAATTTTTTAAAGTGCCACTAGCTTGGCAAAACCTGTCTGTCTGGTGGGTTTTTGCCAGTAAAAACAAACGAAACACGTTTTTTTCCAGCACAGAAGCTGGTAACTGCATCTGCTGGATAAGAATATCGGGTCTCCCTGCTTCTTGGAGAATTCCATCTATGGATATGATTTATGAGGAACTTCTGGGTATTAAAAAAACAAAACAAGGAAGACAAAATAGATGGTAGGCAAAAATGAACCGTGACCCCTTTTGCACAGGTATATGATCCATCCATTCATGGTTTCTGATGGTATCTTTGACATGGGATGAATCTTAAAATGCAAATGATGGCCATTTCCATTATTTTTTGTCATTTTATTTTCTCTTTGTAAAGGTTCCCAAAAATAAAGTAAAAAAAAAGAAAGAATGAAATATAGCTGAGTCCTGCTAGTCCCAGACCCACCTATCAACCAGCGTTAGCAAAGAAGCTAGTTTTATATTAGCAGTAGGTTAGTGAGCTAAAAAGAAACATACAAGACAAAAAATACATTACATAACAATTACGTTGCACATTCTCAGTCTTATGCACGAAGACATTATTTTTATCGAACAAATAATTTATAGCAATTATCCCATAAATAAAGTTAATAATGTTCGTATATACTTTAGTATTTAATAAAAATATGCAGGTAATTAAGAGAGAGACAACATTTATTAATTAATGTTTTAGTTATTATATGAATAATGTTAATAAAAATTCTATGAGTTCATTAGCTGACAGAAACAAACCTCAGCCAACACCAGTTTGTCCAGAGGAATAACATGACGCTAACATTAGCGTGGCTTTAGCAGTTACAGCAGTGGGAGGAAGCTCTCAGAAAACGATGCGTCTCTGGATGACCTTAGGCTGAGATGTTTTTCAGCCTGAATCAACTTGTAAATCAGACCTTCTCCTTCCTGAGCTAATTATAACCTATTGAGGTTAAGGACACAACACTGATGTGGCTGGAGCATTCGCCAACACCGCTGTCAGATTTACTGCTCCTTCTGCTGCTCCAGCACACTGTAAAGGAGTCAGTTCCTCCCCCTCGCCAGACCAACTCCAGTCTACTGAGACCCAAAGATAAAAGACTGATCCGAGACAAAGGATTTGAACAGTCCTCCTCCAGATTTACAGTACATTACGACGGGCGCTCTATGCCGAGGCTGACATGGCTGTATATCAGCTGAGGATTTATGGAGTGTGTTAGAGAGGACTGATGTGAACATTGTGCTCAGGGAATGACACGCGCGCACACACACACACACTTAGGGAAGTGATAGAATGATGGGAGACGGTGTCCGATGGGCCCGACTCATAAAAGCGTCTGCTTGCTCACTCACTTTCAATCAAACGCCGGAGTAGGGCGTCCGTGCTTTATTGCAATATGCTCACTAACATCTACGCATACAGGCGCACAATGTCACCATCGAGCTAGTCTGACAAAGCCACAATTTTAGTTTTGTGTGAACCAAAAATCGGTGCTACCTGCTGAAACAATCTAGCCAAAGTATTGAATTTCTTGAAAAGGCACTACTCTGACTATTTCATACAGATTGCTGCTCACAGCAATAAAGACACAATAATGACAAGTTACCAAACCTATTCAGGTGATGAAAGTGACCGGTGTCCGAAAGAACAATTCAATGGATAGCAAGTGGAATCATTAAAATCAAGTGCCAGTGAGTTACAGAAGGCATGAACAAAAGAATGACCGTCTGTGAAAAAGGAAAACCTCTCAAGTATCAGAGTAACCTACGATCGATCCCTTTCTACAGCTCTCAGTCTCGTAGGCTTGATGGAACTCAACTTAACAACCATTATAGGCACCTTGAATTAAAATGAATCTTTTACATTTTACTGTTTTACCTGTACAACTATCTACATCTACAGTACTGTGCAAAAGTCTTGGTCAGCCTTCTTTTTTTTAATATCTCACAAAATGCCAGCCATGTTTTTTTAAGTCACCCTGAGTCCTCCAGTCTTTGGCTGCTTTTTCACCCATTTTTAGCCAAGTACCTGACCACTGAACTAGGAATAATTCAAGTACAAGAAAAATGGTACATCCAGGGATAAAGTAAAATAAAAAATTTATTACGCAGCAGTCCTAAAACAATAGATGAACAGCATCTGACAGTCATATCCTTAAGAAACAAAAAAATAAACCTACCAGCAGAGACCTGATACAGGACCTGACAGACACATCTGGCCCTTCTGTTTATCCATCTACTATTTACTGAACCTTCACTCGGTCAAGTAGCAGTTCTTAAAGAAGGGACAAAGAAAAGAAGGCTGACTGTGTACCGAATTACAAAAGAACTAAACTGAAAACGAGTGGTGACAGGTCGTATGGAGTTATGAATCCAAATTAGACATTTCTGGTTCAAATCACTATCAGGTTGTGGGGAGGAGGTCAGAAGAGGTACAACTGTGAGTGTCTGCAGCCTCTAAAACAGGCTGTGTCATGGTGTGGAATTACATTTCAGCCGGTGGTCTGGGAATGTTGTCAAAACTGATGGAATTATCCGATGGAATAAGTACTGTCAGATTTTGATCCACAATGCAATACAACCTACAGAGCACGTTTGGCAGCAGACCACAATCCAAAGCACACAGCAAAAGCACACCTGGATAGAAAAAGATCAGTCTGGCCTCCCCAAAGGTAGAACCTCAAGATTTGTGCAATAGTGTTGAACGCAGTTAACATCCAAAGAAGAACTTTGGAATATCACACTATACAATTTTGTGTGACAGAAAGACAGAGAAAAAAAATTAAAGCAAGAAATACTTAACTACTAAATATCTGTTTGTGTTTGTTTTTTAATTTAATGCTTATTGAAAAATGTTGGCAAACCACTCTACATCAAAATCTACTTCTTCACAACTTCTAGTAGTGTGCAATGCAAGTACATAGTATTCATGAGAAACCACTGAGGTATGTTTTCTCTGATGTGGTGCATGCAAAGAGTAAAGAAGTAAGGCTGGCACAGCAGCAAATTTGCCATTGGATATTTAAGCTGTAAAACAGAAATTCAAAAAACATTATTGCTAAAGTTGACTTCTGCTGTATAAATCTGGCAGATGGTACAGAGATAATCTAGACAGAACAAATCTGACCAGTACACAGTATAAGAAAAAGAACTTGTAATTTTGGTTTCTTGACAAAGAATATCAGGAGGGAGAAAAAAAAAAAATCATTGGTGCATTGCTAAAACACATTTCCAGCTCCTCTCCTCTGGGGTTTCACACCCCGTATAGCAGGGACTAGCTGCCGCCCCTACTTGGCCATGATGGAAACAGCGTGACAGTCAGATGTCCTGCTGGGAAGACTGATGAGAGCATCCCATTTGCAACTCCACACTTCCAGACAGCGCACACCACGCACATCAGTGTGTGTGCATGTGTCTGATTTTTTTTTTTAATATGGGAGTGCGTGTTGACAAAGTGATTCATGAATGGTGAGATCAACACATATGTAATGCTTGTGTGCGCTGCATCAGAAACACATGCAAAACGATGGCATGCACAAGAACAGATAGTAAACCGTACAAAAATAAATAAATACTACTAATAATAATACTAATACTAATAATAAATACACCAACTTTAATAAGATAGAAGGAACTACCTGCTTTACACTTTAACTGTGCTATTCAGGACATTCTCATTACTTACAGCAACCCCAGATAACAACATTATGTAATTTTACAGGATTTTACATGCACTTTATTAGCTGGCCTGATAATGTAACAAAAACAGAGATGAAACTGTGCCCCCCCCCACCCCCCAGCTCCGGCCCATCAGAAGCTTGCCGATGTATCTGGCCTCAGAAGAGCAGCAACGCAGTGTGACCGCATGATAATACTGAGATAAGAAGAGACGGCGCTCTCCACATACACCAAGAGGCTGTGAACATCGAGTGCCAGCTGTGCCCATAATGAGCCCTGCAGCTTCTAGGGCCACGTTTTGAGGCCTCCGAGTGATGGCAGCTGACCTACTTGACCTCATTTTCCATTAATTAACACATGGTTTGCCATCTCCAGCCAATTAAGATGACCACACTCTCAAAATGCACAAATGGAGAGAGACAGAGCTGCTCACTTACCTGGCCCAATCAGCAGACAGAATTACAGCTGAAAACCCCTGGTGGCTATTAGCACGGCCCGCACCAATTAAGACGCTAAGCGAATCTCGAGTGCTTTGGAGATTGAGGCCCACTGTGTATAATGCCTCCTAACCGTAACACGACACTGAAAATGATGTTGGTCCCATTTCAGCATAAAGCATACCTTCACCCCCCCCCCCCCCCCCCCCCCCCTATTAAAACCTGAGAGTCTTCAATTAGACCCATTTGCATTTCGCTAATATCATAATTGTAGCTCCGGTCATTAATAGGAAAGTAGAAAATGAGTGTAGTAGTCAAGGCTTAATCCGAGCTGGGGGAGAATAGATATCTTTCTCCTAACCGCCGCCGCCACCTCCTCCTCCTCCTCCTCCTCGTTCTCTCCTGATGAGCGGAGAAAACGGTATTAGCCAGACCCGTCAGCGCACGTGGGCTGAGTGTTATTAAATGTGACCTGGATTTAACTATAACTCAATAACTAAAAATAAGGAAGTCATTAAGAGCCATTTGTTAATGTAGAACGGTGTTGTTGTAGGCTCTCCAATCAGTTTACGCTGCTGAAGAAAGGGGGGGTGCTCTATACAGCCTTTTAAAGCAGTGGGGGTTTCTGCTCATATATGCACCACAATAAGTTAATCCTGCCCCTGGGGAAAACGCAGAAAACTAAAAATACATATATCAAAGCTTTGACAGAGGAACAGGAGAGCCACCGAGTTGATACGCGGAGCTCCATCAGCAAGCAATTCCACAGGCAAATTACTAGCACAGTATCCTGGGACCATGTAAGTGGGGAATGGAACCATGTTACTACATTGTTCATTAAGAGAAAATAACTTGTTTGATTATGGCTTGATATTCTCAAAGCTAATTTCAACATTGCGTGGGGATTGAATCGGCACTATTTTAACTTGATGATCACACCCACAGCTTTAGGATCACCACATGCACCTACAGACTTCCATAACATTATCTGACCAATCTCATGGAGGTCATCCTGATTGCAAATGCTAAAAGTGACAGAGGGTTTACTCCCAGCGTATGAACATGACTGTGCCTGAGCGAGCCTGACCTACAAAATCCAGTTCTCCTCAGACTAGCGGGACCACTGCATAAACTCACAGGGCACACTTAAGCATACAGTGCCCTGAACCACTTTGAGATGTGGGTCCAGGAATGGTTCCATTAAACGAGGCGGTGTGATTGCAGTGCTTCTACGACTAAGACTGCTTGTGAAAACAACTGTTAAGTAATTAATAAACCTATAAGTCATGGGAGGACAGTGTGCAGTAAAAATAGCCAATAAATAAACCATAAAATTCATAAACCACAAACCTCTTTGTGCTGTGCGAGACAGAGAGCGGCCAATCAGAGAGAGAAGCTGAGCCTGACCATAAGGCTGGATGCATTTCACAGCAAGTGCTTATTTGGATTAGACTCATTTTGATTGCTTTAATAAAGTACGCCTTTTTAAACTTGTAAGAACATGTAACTATAGTAACTGGCTGGTTCTGGTTAGACTGAGTCTGATGATGAGGTAACAACCAACTAAATGTCAGTTTCTTCTAATTTTTAAGACATGAGAAAGAAAGATAATTGTTTCAGCGAGTATGAAGAAACGCACACTAACTATTAGAACAGATGAGAGGTAACAGTGACATGTAAAGGCCTGATGTCTTAGTAAGAAAACAGTTGCAGTGCAATGAAAAAGTATTTTGCCTCTTCCCAGTTCCTTAGTTTTGTTTGCACATTTCTTTCACTTAAATCTTTTAGATCAAACAAATTATATTAGTCAAAGATAAAGTAAGAAAAATACAAAATGCAGTTTTACGTGATTATTACAGGAAAAGAAAAACAGCTATCCAAACCTAACTGGTCCTGTGTGGAAAAAGTAATTTCCCCACCATTGTTAAATGATGAATTAACAGTGATTAACCACATTTTTTGGAAAGCTGAGTTCACTTCCACTTGCCACACCCAGGCCTGATTACTGCCAGACCTGTTGAATCAAGAAATCGCTTAAATAGAAACTGTCTGATAAAGTGAAGCAGGCTAAAACATCTCACAAAGCAACACATGCCAGGATCTAAAGAAACGGCGAAACAAAGTCATTGACCTCCGTTGGTCTGGAAAGGGTTACAAAGCCAATTTAACCTCCTAGGACCTGCTGTCCACATATGTGGACATCACATTTTGGGTTATTTAGACCAAAATACTCAATTTTGCTCTACAAGGGCCTGATATCCACTTACGAGGACATTATACTGCTACTGTTCTATCAAAATTTTAAATGAATATCCTCATATATGGCTATTATTTTTCTTAGAAACTAAAATTAGGTAAAAAAAAAAAAAAAAAAAAAAATCTGCTAATTCTTTGTTTTTACATTTATCAGGCCCCAATCAGCCCAAATAATAGGGCTGCATGATTTTGCATAAAATGAGAATCACGATTTTTGGCTTAGAATTGAGATCACGATTCTCTCACGATTTTCTTTTCCAGTATAAATATTTATTGCACTTATTAACTGCACATCAATTTCGTAACAGTTGAGACTGAACATAAAAACAATAAATAAACATAAAAACAACAAATGTCTCACGTTTTGTCGTTGCCGCAAAATGTTGTACTGCTTGAAATTCCGTCTCCACCGTTGCTCGACGCTGCGTGTATAGAGCAGGTAGTGCAACAATAGAAAAATAGTTGCGGGATGGCACTGTGTAGCGTTTGTCTAGGGTGTTGATCATTTTCCTAAATCCCTCGTTTTGCACAGTGTTGATGGGAGCCATATCTTTGGTCAGGTGATAAGTGATAGCCTCCGTAATTTCTTTGTGCCTGCGGGAGTTCGACGGGTATTGACTATGTGCACGTTAGCATATGCTACTTCCGGTGCGGAAACTCCTGTGGGGAGCTTTGTTTCCGGTGTCCTATTCGCGCCCTGTTTACGGTCCAAAACAAGTTAAGCAAATAAATAAATAAAGCGGCGATTTACATTTCTATAGATGTCTCGGGCATTTACCCAATATATCTGTAAATAATGTTCATCGACTTGTCGATATTTTTCCCCCACGCCTCAGAGCAAAAGAGAAAAGGGATTCAAATGTTATATTTCTCAGCTGTCCCTCGTTTATCGTGTTATGTTCTAAAAATAACCAGTGATAGGTGAAATCAATTAGCCAATTTTATTTTTTGACGGTGCAAAACGTTTCGTGTACATCGTGGACATACAGCACTGCACTTCAGAGTCACACTGCTAGCGATAGATGCAGCGATTCTGTACTGTACAGGAGAGACGGAGGAGATCGTCTGCAGCGATCAGGACGCAGGACGTAAAAAAGCATGCAAACTTGCACTAAAAAATCTGCGAAACAGCGAGGTGAAAGGTGAACCGCGTTATAGCGAGGGACCGCTGTAATTTTGAAGGTAAGTCACAACATACCCTTCGTAAATACTAATGTGTAGAAACCCTTACCAGCAATCATTCATTTTTTGTGTGGCTTTTTTTCACGGTTTGTTAACATGCTGTGTAGGTGTGTACTTGACTAGCTGATATCGACATAACGGGGAAACATCTGGTTTGACTATTCTTCACCTGTAGTTTGAATGCTGAACATTTGCTTGTTTAAATCATAAGACCAGTCACTATACAGAGATGTGCTTCTGAATGTGGACGATGTGTCTTCTGCTGCAGTGATGCAGTTCTGCTTGTGTTTAGTGATGTAAACAACTGATCGATCTAAACTCTTTAAACGTCAAAATTGATCATTAGATTTTTTATGACACAACAGTGGTGAGTGTTCCCACCTTCTCCTCTTTGTAACTTAACGCGATTGTTCCGTTTTCGAGTTTTGGACATGATTTTGGAGTATATCTTCGCAGTAGCGATTGACCGCAAAGTAAAGCTACCGGAAATGTACAACCCCACATCCGGTCTCAAACCAGGAAGTTAGCATTTTCTCGTGCACAGGGTCAATTGGGAAGCGCTGTATAAGGTTCCCGTTATTGATGTTTGGGTGGTTGACCGGGACGGATTTTCTCCAGTCACTTTCTCGTCATCCCTGACGTGTTCTCCATTGTCTTTTCCCTGCTAATTTTAGCAGCCAGCTTCTGTATCACGTGGTATAAGGCTCCACCCTTGTCATTTGTTAAGCAGGAAGAGTGAGCGCTTGTTTTCATGCAGATTACGTCCCGGATCAAAATGCGGTACAATCGTCGTCGTCTTATTTTTTTTTTTTTTAAATCGTTGTCATTTGGAAATGAGATCGCACATAAGTATGAATTGAGATCGCGATTTTCTAACGATTAATCGTGCAGCCTTACCAAATATCAAAGAGAAATTAAAAATGCATGCTGTGGAAGAGTTCGGGTCTTAGGAGGTTAAAGGATTTGGGCCTCCACCAAACCATGGAACACCGGTGAACCTTCACAGCAGTGGCCAGTCTACCAAAATTACTCCAAGAGAGCATTGACGACTCATCCAGGAGACAAAAGAACACAAAAGAACCCAGAACAACATCTAAAGAACCTCAGGCCTCACTGCCTATGTCAAGTTCAGTGTTCATAATTTAACAATAAGAAAGAGAAAGGTCAAAAATGGCATCCTTGGGAGAGGCAAAAACCACTGCTGACTAAAAGGAACACAAAGTTTCTCATTTGCCAAACAATATTTTGATGATCCCCAAGACTTTGGGGGAAATGTCGTGTGGACTGACCAGACAAAATCTGAACTTTCTGGAAGGCTATGTTATATCTAGTGTAAAAAACAGAACATCATATCAACAGTCAAACATGGTAGTATGATGGTCTGGCGCTATTTTGCTGCTTCAGGACTTGGATGAGTTGCCATAACTGAGGGAATCATGAATTCTAGTCAGTACCAGAAAATCTTGAAGGAGAATGTCCAGCCATCAGTTTGAGCTCTGAAATTCAAAAGCACTGATCCAGGAGGACAAAACAAACAAAACAAACAGCAGGTCCATCTCAGACTAACTCAGAAAAGAGCAAACATGTCTGATTGTGCCACTTTTGTTACCAAGAACAGCAATCAGTTATTAGGTTTTATTTTTTTCCACATAGGGCCAGGTAAGTATAGATAATCTTTCATTCCACTGAAAAAAGGTAACTCTGTTATCCGTTTGTCACAACATTCTTGGCAAGTAAAGTATTTCCCCCTGCAAACAGTAGCATGCACCATAAGCAGGCCTGTAGGATATTTCCAGAGCACTGCATTGTAATAACAAGATCAGTGTTGTTGCCTAAGCAGATCATTTCAGAGCCTGCTTCTGTCAGAGACTTCTGCCTATTGAAACGAAATACTTCCCTCTCCAAGTGCTGCTCACAGGGGATTGTCTGACTCTTGGGGTTTTCTCTCCAATAATGAAGGGTCTTTACCTTACATTATAAGGTGCCTTGAGATGAATGCTGTTGTATGTTGTTGTGGTGTCCTATAATCAGCAGACACAAACCTAAGCTGTGACTCAGACAAAACCACCAGTAAAAGTGCCGTTCAGAGCTGGCAAACATGCTGACAAACATTTCACAGCTTAATGACTGACGCGCCAATAAAGCCCTGGTTCCGGAGCACGTGTTGGTACTCTTACAGGCCCACTTACTTGTCCCACCCGAGGGTCTCCATCTCAGAGATGAGCTGAGAGTAATACTGCGGAGGCGGGATGGAGCGGCACTCGGGGCGGCTCTTCAGCACCACTTCCTGCAACAACACACACAGAGCTCTTCTTATTTTAAGCCCAGATTACTATGCACATCATATCACAACTTACTCTCAGGAGCGATCTTTCTACAGAGCAAGCTGAATCAGGGCCGTGACGACTGTTTTCTTTATTTTTATGGCACAAAATACACATGCACGTGCATATGCCTCTCAAGCAAGGCTATTGATAATGCCTGGAGGTTCCCATTTAGTTGCTATTCATGAAGCTACAATGTCAAAGTGACCGTGCGAGCCGCCATGTCATTCTCCTCCTTACCAAGACAGTCTTCAGCTCCAGAATGAAACCGACAAGATCAGCCGACTGCTGCAGCCTCTGCGAGGAGTCAAACACGAGAGAAAAGACATCCTTGAATGGAGGGATAATGAAGTGACAGTGTCTATTTTTTTCCTCTAGCCAGCCATTCAAATCAAACAGTGTTTGTGATTAATGGGGGCTGCCACCAGCTTTAATAATTAATGATAGCTTAAAGGCTGTGAAAATAATGAACTTTGCAGCCCGGGGTGAAATATCAATCTCATCCAAATAACCCTGAGGGGCCACATAACAAATAGGGACATTTTCCAGGCGATGTTAATTAAACAGTGAAAAATATTTTTTCTCTGCCTGTGAGTGAGGCGAGCCTGATGGGTGACAGAGGGAGCAGGAGCGACACAAAGGAGCCAAATAGAAAGCACGCAGCACAAAACAGCGTGCTCTCGTAGACTGAGACAACATATCACTAAATACCAACATGCGGCACATTTACCTGCTTCACGATCCGCTCATATCCACGCAACAGGTGCTTCAACTGCCAGCAGCAGTGCAGCCTGTAAGGACAACATTGTGAATGGGTTACTGAGGACATCTTCTGTGGCCAGGCACAAGTTTCAAGAACATCTTTTCTGGCTCAAAATGTGCTTTCAATGGTGCGTACACACGTATCGCTGATTGGCCAAGTTACCTTACCCTAAGAGTAATCCATAGATTTTCCTGTTGCAGGCAATAATTTAACCTTGATTAAAGGTCAAAATGCTTTTTTAGTGGTGCCTTATGTTTTTTATAAACCAGAAAATATAATAACTAACGAGTGATTGCATAGGGGTGTATAAACACATAGAAAGTGAAAAACAGGTAAGTGAAGAAGAAATACTGATCGGAGCAGCCTACACCTATTGCAGAGTAACTAAGGGAGGATTCAGGGTCACCCGATCCATCCCTAACTATATGCTTTATCAAAAAGGAAAGTTTTAAGCCTAATCTTAAAAGTAGAGAGGGTGTCCAGAACAAGAATTTCCATCTTGTCATGAATTATTTTACTTAAATACCAATTCAGTAAATTTATAACTCTGCATGTATTTGTTGTTACATTTTATTTAACAAAGCTAGTAACTGTATGTAGATTGGACAAAGGAAGCCAAATGTGGAGTTGAAATGCATGAGGAAAAGAAGAAGACCATAGACAACATTTAGAAATCTAGTGAATCCTTAAGATCCTCAGGATAGGGTGAGATGCAATCATACGAATACATACAGCAAATGTACATGAGGCAGAGATGCGATTTCCCCTAAACCTTCATCGGTTCCCTGTTAAATCCAGCACTGAATTTAAAATTCTCCTCCTTGCATATAAAGTCCAGAAAAATCACACTCCGTTATATCTTAAAGACCATATTATATCAACAGATAACTTCACTCTCACACTGCAGACTTACTTGTGGCTAAAAGTACAGGGTGGGTCATTTATATGGATACACCGGAATAAAATGGGAATGGTTGGTGATATTAAAGTCCTGTTTGTGGTATATGTGAGGGGGCAAACTCCTCAAGATGGGTGGTGACCATGGTGGCCATTTAGAAGTCGGCCATCTTGGATACAACTTTTGTTTTTTCAATAGGAAGAGGGCCATGTGACACATCAAACTTATTGCAAGACACCCTACGAGACCACCCATCTCCCATGCTACAGTTAGCAAACTGCTTGCTAAGTTTCGTGAAACTGGTTCAGTGTTGGACTGAAATCTGCTGCAATGACTTGGTTACTGCGTTCACCAGATATCAACACAATTTCGATCCGCTCCTCACGTGTTAGCCTCTTCGACATGTCAATGGCTGTGAACAAAGAGAAACTTGTAAATAACTCATGAAAGAATAAAGTTACGTTGAAACCAAGCACACCATTGTTTTTCTTGTGACATTACCAATAAGTTTCATGTGTCACATGGCCCTCTTCCTATTGAAAAAACAAAAGTTGTATCCAAGATGGCCGACTTCTAAATGGCCACCATTGGTCACCACCCATCATGAGGAGTTTGCCCCCTCATATATACTAATGTGCCACAAACAGGACTTTAATATCACCAACCATTCCCATGTTATTACGGTGTATCCATATAAATGGCCCACCCTGTAGAATGTCTTGGTTCAAGATACTCTCTATATCAGCTCCCCCTCCCTGAGCCTGGTACTGTTGGAGGCTTCTTACTTTTAAAAGGGAGTTCTTTCTCCCCTCTGTCACCATCTGATTTTTGGTGTTTTCTTTTTATTACTGTAAGGTCTATAATATAAAGTGCCCAGAGGTGGCTGTTGTTGTAAATTGGTGCTATATCAATAAAACTCAATGGAATACACAAGACAGACCACAGTCTTATAATTAATAACCTGTGGGGCGTAAAATTGAGCAGGGACAGACGCGAATCAGGAGAAATAGCAGCAACAGAAATTCAGTTTTGGTTTAAGGGGAAGCAGCAGAAAGCTGAGGATATGTCTTAGGAACCAAAGAACGCAGTTTAATGTTGTTACTAAACAATACTGTTAAGTTAGCTCTCACAAATTAAGATACACTAAAATACTGTTACTTCCTTATAATGAAGTTGATTCTGCCTGAAAAGAGCCTTTGCTTGATGATGTTGGTCATAACTACATGTGGGAAAGTTAAGCCATTTCATATAAATCTTATTTTCTTTTTATTCTTTGGAAGCACTGATGTAAAAGCACACTGGAATTTGACCCTTTATGTCTCATAAGAAAAGCTAATGATTTTTAAAGCTTTTATAAGTCATTTTCATGAAAATTATATATTTTAAGGTATTTCTGTTTGGCACAGTTTTACCCAGCATGCCCTTCCTGATGCAACCCCAAAGGTTCTTTGAGTCTTTGGCTGGAATCAGCTTTTAGTTTACTAAGCAAATCTGTTAACTACTACATTATAGCAGCACTTTATTACAACTCCCTTATTAGACTTTATCCCGTATCACATTTAAAACATTTGTACAGAGAATGCAAGGGGATGCTTGTACTTGGCCTCCTTGAGCTGTCGATCTGGTGGGAGTACTATTCTCATCCTGAAGTCTCTTTCCTGGGGGGGAAGACAAGACAAAGCATTATCAGATTACTAGCTCTGCGATCAGTGTACTACAGAGGTTAATACCTTCTACATCTAACGCGCTAATGAAGAACACGTGACCGACCAACCTACGTTAAGGAATTGGATAATATTACGTTTCTTTGGGTGTTTCAAGAGACATATAAATAATAGAAATTTACTTTAGACCACGTTTTCAACTTTTTTTCATCGCTTTAATACGGCATGACACTCGTAGTAAGTAACTGCTTTCAAGATTATATACCAGCTTATGAAGTCGTTTCATGCGCTAATACAATTACGGTTCTGCTACCGATACTAATGTAAGCTGCTTAAAAAAAACAGGACGAATTTACCAGAAGTTTATATAAATCAGTTAGATGTCTAAATATATGGGTTCCAGACAAGTATTTGCATCCAAAGCAAAAAAAATCTTTAAATTAATCGTTTTTTCAATATGACACTGACATACGTCCAACAAAAAACAGCACACAAACGCAGAATTTTACCTGAACAGTGATAAATCCATCGTAGACTGTCTGCTGCTTGTTGAGAGGTACAAGCAACGGGTTATCGTTTACCAGTGATTTCTCCATAAAACTTTCTATGACCTTTTACGCCTAAGTTTCCGCTCGCAAAGCAGGGTGGCTACTTCCTAGATTGAGTTGGACCGTAGAGACTGGCACTTTCTGATTAGTCGCTGACTTGAACCAAACCTGAGAAATTCAAGCTAAAGCTGTTAAACGTAGAATTAGCAAGAAGTGCGTTGACAGGAGAATCAATCGCAACCCCTGCATCCCGCCATTAAATCCCAAACAGTCGACGTCATCCAGTTGCTTTCAAAGACTTACAAAAAGTATCGTAATTCTGAAGTTTCTTCACAGTCGTTGGTGTGACGTTTAAACGTTAGTGTGTTGATGATTTTACTGATTAACTGCCGGTCTGTACGGAAGGTTTAACTGTTGAAATTACTGAAAATTACCGACATTATTGCCCATTAGGTAATTGCGTCTAATTGACAGAAAAATAATTTTTATTTTATATATAATCTTGCTCTCATCCCCTGGGGGTTGGTGTGTTTCTCAAGCTCAGGTCTTCTACCAGACAGCCTTGAATTTATTTGAGGGTCCTTTTTCTAGGACTACACTCTTGTGGACAGAGCCCTCCGAAATGTGCCTGGAATTTGGTAAAGCCATTCTTCCACTTTTGGGGTAACAGCTCCTAATGCTCCTATTACCACTGAGACCACTTTTGACTTATCCTTCCACATCTGTTGTTTCTTCACCCCATGATGCTTCTCTATTTTGTGTGCTCCTTCTTCCAGTAGTTGCTTTCCACTGGGATTGTCATATCTATCACTACTTTGTCAACCGCCACTACATGTGATTGGTTGGCCTAGAATACAGGTGTCAAACTCCAGTCCTCGAGGGCCGATGTCCTGAAACTTTACATGTCTCCCTTCTGCAACACACCTGAATAAAATTTAGTAGGTCCACAGAAGTGAACTGCATGCTGAGGTGATTCATGTTACAGCAGCTCAGGAGTGAATGAACATGGTGCAATAAAAGCAGTTTTAGAAGTACTTTTATTTACCTTTTATTTAAATTTACTTGAGTAGGGTTAGCAGTTGCCACCTCTGCATGTGGTCAAGACTTGCTAATGACCTACAAATTTTATTCAGGTGTGTTGCATGTAAAGGATGTTTCAGGATACCGGCCCTCAAGGACTGGAGTTCAACACCCCTGGTCTAGAACCTATCCCTGTTGTTCTTAACCACTTGTGGTGGTGTCTCCCATTAGGACTTGGGGACTTCTAGTCCATATGTGGCCCAGATGTTCCTCTCCACTGTCTCTATGGATCTGGTGCTTAGGGTTTGTTCTTGTACTGCTATGCTCAGATTCTCAGTTTCAAAAGTACCGGTTTGGCACCAGTATTGGATAAAACCTAAACGATACCCATCCCTATTTGGCAGATGCTCTGTGTTTCATCCTGGATTGTGACTCTGACCTGCACTTCTCCTTGCCCTCCATCATTCTATGTTGCTCAAAGAACCATAGAAAAAGTGCTGTACTTCAGATGGACACCGTGCATTGTGTCTTGACATCAGTGGCATGTGTCTACTTCTGTGGCCAATTTATTATTCCAGCTGGGCATCTGATGATCAGAAGGGCATATGTATTGATGGCTTGGATCTAATTCCAACAATTCAGCTGACTTCTCAGCACCTGTCTTATTTTCTGGAATGTATTTGGCTGTGGCTGACCTTTGTGCATCTTTATTATGGTTCTAGTTGGCCTGTGGAGTACCCAGACACTTGTAGCTATCCCCTATAACTGCTGTTCTGCTTCCTGGTAGGTCACCTTCTCTCACTTTACAGCCATTTGGCCACACATATTCCACACTTATTCATAACAGTTTTTTTCATACTTATTCATACACAAAAGTGTCATGAGAGACAGGTCCTGGATGAAAAAGAGATACAACGAGATGTTGATTACTGACGTTTTACAAGCAGCCAAACAAAGGCTCATAACTCTTGCCACTAAACTGAAGCGATATACCAGAAACACAGAGGCCAGGAGAATACATGGTCTGTTCTCCAAAGATATATCTAGGACGTATTCTTATCTACAAGGGAACAGTAGCACAAGGGCAAACCCACCCAACACTGAAACTTAATAATGCTGGATAAAAATCCAAGAGTCTAAGAGAAAGAGTTGACACCACTGCCAAGTGCCTAGTGGACCTAAGAGCAGAAAGCAGCGGTCTCCCAGAGCATAGCCAGTCAACATCACAAAGGAAGACATCCAAGAAGTTTCCAAAATGAAGAGCTGAACAGCACAATGACCTGACATCATCTGCACCTACTGGCTGAAGAACCTAACAGCACCCAATGAGGTACTCATCCAGACTGATCCATCCAGACCCATCATATAAAAATCCCTTTACTCAGGCATTTTAGACACCATGGTGAGTAGGCACAGGAGTCAATACGTAAGCACAGTTTAAAAAATCTTTGGAAATAACACCAGAGGACCAAAGCAGGTTGACAGAGCAGTACACCAGAACTCTAAGACCAGGCAGACCAATCAAGGATACGGGAGTGCTTGACACTGTACAAGGTTGATAGTGTGCTAACATTTATTAGCAACTCAGTGAGACTGTGGAAGACTACACCGGAGGCCTACTCCAAGGCAATCGCACAAGATGCCATCAAGTGTGGAATATACCAAGTTGATGCACTGTCCTCATTGCTGTTCTGCATATGCCCGAACCCCCTCATCACTAAGACCAATTACAGATGTAGATTCAGGAGCGGAGTGTCAAATAATACAATATTAAAAAGTATATTTTATAGCCTGGTAGAAAAATCTGTTTTAGACTATGGATATTCACCACTTCATAACAACTCTATAGGGATACAATTTTTTTTTTTTTAATCCATCATTCTGGATACCTGCCTATTTGATTGACAGGTATTTTCACACAGGCAGCTTTACCTCCTCATTTTCTTCTTTGCTTCAGATCTGCTAATTACAGCCACTGAAGTGGATCTTCCTGCTGTGGAGCTTTTATAATGTAATTATCTGTCAAAAATATGGCTTGCTGTGTCGTAAAGCCCATTCAAGAAATTTGTGCTTCATTTTTAGTGAATCAGTTACTAATGTTTTCTTGGTATGCTATTAGTTTATTATTGCTAATTACTAGATACAATTATGTGAAAAATAAAGTTTTCATAGGACTCTATGTAGTCCTGTGAAGTCAATAGCTTGTAGAACAACAGATGAAGGTTGGTGGGCTGTAGTAGCTCAAAAGCAGAGAAAAAAAGTGCTACATAAGAACCAGTCCTTTTACCATCACCCGCTGGTTTGTAAACTCCAAGCTAGGGCTGGGCCATATCATACCATTGACGGTAATACCGGTATAATGTTGGGCAACAATAAGAAAATGAAATATCGCGATAGAATTTGGGTAAAACGCGCATGTGCTGTGCCTTTGTTTTCATACACACTTGGCGGAAAAAGCGTGCCAGCGGCGACGGAGAATGAGGAGGGCGAAAGCGGATCGTTGAATGAAACGGATGAACCAGAAGTGGTTTGTAAAAATGCTGCAACTTCAGTGTGGAACTGATTTAGCTTTCGACCGTCAGATACACAACAAAGCATTATTTTTGGTAGAGCATGCTAGCGGGCTGTCGTTATTACCATGTTTTTTGGAAAATATGGCACACTTTAAATCAATCCTTTGATTTTTCAAATGTCAAATGTTTTAGTACGACTTTGCTAAGCTATGAAGCCGCACCGCTTGATGGATTGTCGGAGCATTACGGCTATCGTAGTCAGGAGCCTCGCGGAGTGATACGTACGGTGCTTCAACATAATATTACCGTATTGTGTGTGTATAACCTCTTTTTAAGTTTTGTGGATATTATACATGGTTATGCCGAGGATATGTCGGCCAGTTTCCACTGGAAATGCCTTTTAGTTAAACTGTCAGCGAGGAATTTGCATTTGCACTGTTACATTTTTATATAACTTCAATGCACATAAAAAACAGCTGCTTGTTTACGGGTGGCTGTAGCTCAGGTGGTAGAGCAGGTCATCTACTGATCGGAAGGTTGGTGGTTCGATCCCTGGCTTCCCCAGTCTGCATGCCAAATATCCTTGGGCAAGATACTAACCCCAAATTGCTCTCCGATGCATCCATCGGAGTATGAATGTGTGTGTGAATGTTACGTAGATAGCACTTAGAAAAATGTGCTTGTGCGAATGGGTGTGAATGGGTGAATGTACAAGTTGTGTACAGCGCTTTGAGTGCTCAGAAAGAGTAGAAAAGCGCTATATAAGAACCAGTCCATTTTACCATTGTTTAAGTGAAAATACATTGATGGGTTTTTTTTTTGCACTAATAAAGTTGTGGAGTTGTAAAGTATTTTGTCTAGTGTCAGTTATATCGTCAGTTATATCGTTATCGCAGATTTTCAAATGTATATCGTGATAAATATTTTTGGTCATATCGCCCTGCTCTACTCCAAGCTAAGTATTTTAGATGTCAGTATTTTGGTATTTTGGAAACAGAGGTGATAAGCAAGGGGTGGATCTGACTGTGAAGCTAAAGGCTAACTTGCTAGCCATTTTAACAGCTCTATTTTCCCTCAGAGTCCTATCCAATGAAAGTCTATTTGCAACCACAAAGGTCACACACCAGTGACTGGAGGCGCCTCACATTGGCATCATTTTTCAGATCAAGAAGCTTAAAATGCACAGTTAAAATGACTCAAATTTTCAACTGTGGAAGTCACTACATCCTGGTGTTATATATACTCTCTGGTATTTTATTGTATTGTACAGATGCAGACAAAAAAAACACACCAAAGAAAGAAGAGTAACAAAGAACAGACAAACTTAGTCAGAAACTAACAAGAGCAACATAGGGGAGTAAAAACACAGAAAGCCTGACCTTCAAAACAAAACAGGAAGTACCATGAAAGATGGACAATCAATGCAGATAACAGAAGACGCATTCAAAGGAAAGACATGGAAAAGGAAGACAACTAACACATGACCAACAGATAGCTATGGCTTAGTATCTGCTCTAGTATACAAAAAAGTGTAAAATTACTCAAAACATGTCTTATATTTTTTTTATATCTTTGCTTTGATTACTGCTTTGCACACTCTTGGCATCCTATCAATGAACTTCATGAGGTAGTCGCCTCAAATGGTTTTCCAAAGGTCTTGAAGGAGTTCCCATGCTGAGCCCTTGTTGACCCTTTTGCCTTCACCCTACGGTCCATCTCATCCCAAACCATCTTGATTGGGTTTAGGTCAGGTGACTGTGGAGGCCAGGCCATGGCGCAGCAGCTATTTGACCATAAAGTCTCCTCTGAACAGCTGATTTAGAGATGTGCTACTGGAAGTCTGTGTGGCATTTAACTGGGCTCTAATCTGACGGGCTGTTGTCTTGTGATTTCTGAGGCTGGTGACTCGGATGAATTTATCCTCAGCAGCAGAGGTGACTCTTGGTCTTCCTTTCCTGGGATGGTCCTCATGTGAGCCAGTTTCGTCGCAGCACTTGATGGTTTTTGCGAGTGCAATTGGGGATACATTCAAAGTTTTAGCAATTTTCCAGACTGACTCACCTTCACTTCTTAAAGTAATGATGGACTGTCGTTTCTCTTTACTTAGCTGATTGGTTCTTGCTACAATATGAATTCTAACAGTTGTCAAATAGGGCTGTCAGCTGTGTACCGACCTAACTTCTGCACAACACAACTGATGGTCCCAACCCCTTTAAGAAGACAAGAAATTCCACAAATGAACCCTGACAAGGCACACCTGTGAAGTGAAAACCATTCTAGGTGACTACATCATTAAGCTCAATGAGAGAAGGCCAAGGGTTTGCAGCGCGGTCAACAAAGCAAACGGTACCTACTTTCAGGATTCTAAAAAATATGACACATTTGAAGTTATTTTTCAATTTGGTACATAATTCCATATATCTTGCTTTATATATTTGATCTCTTCAGCGTGTATCTACATTGTAGAATGTTATAAAAATAGAAAAAAACAAATAAATGAGAAGGTATGTCCAAACTTAAGGCTTAAACTTATTTACCACTAAAAGCAGAAATGTTGATCATTGTCTGTAAAGTTAATGGAACTTTAAGGTCAAGCTTGAGCCACCATTTAAATTTGGTTTTCCTTAAATTTGACACCACCTTACCATTACTCTTTAGCAGGTTTGTGTTTTTACAGAATGGCTCAGGAAGTAAAGCAGGTCATCTGCTAATCGTACGGTTGGTGGTTGACTGCTCTGACCACCAACTGTACGATTAGCCAATGTATCCTTGGGCAAGACACTGAATCCCAAGTTGCTCTTCGATGTGAAGTGTGTGAATGTTAGTTAGAAACCATTAAGGCACAGAAGAAAGTGTTTGTATTGGTGAATGAGGCGTGTTGTATAAAGTACTTTGAGTGCTCAAGTAGAGAAGAAAAGCACTATATAGGAATCAGTCCATTTTCCATCCATAAAAACACAAATAATTCTGTAGGGGGCTCTTAAAGAACACTTTTCTCCGTATATTAAATCCACCAGTGTCTCCCCTTAAACAGCACCCAGTAAAATCACCTCAACATATGGCAAATGAAACTCTAGAGATCCAGCAAATTCCTATTCTAATCCAATGACAACATGATTACTACAGAAGTGCTCCCCGACAATGCGCACTTGTCCTTCGGTTTCCTTTTGAGTCCCGTATTCATTTGCGGTGCTGCGAGCGGAGAATGGGAAAGTGTGATTATACAGTATAGAGCTGGTGAGGGGAGTGTGTCAAAGCGTGCATGCCACACAATGTGCCTGGAGAGATTGATGTTTTTGTCATCCACCTGCTTCAAAGCTGTTAAAAAAAAAGCCGGCTGATGCAAATAGAGAAACCTAGGCAGGCAAGCTCACAAACAAAAGAGGGAGAACCTCACTGCTCCTCTTTGCACGTCTGTTTTTTTTTTTTTTTTGAGGAATATCTGAGGTTTCTGTTTTGACGCACATTGGGCTCAAATGAACACTGACTCTGAGTCTTGTATCTGGGAGTGGGTAAGTGCTTGAATGCCCTTTTTTTCAGTTCTCTTAGGGAAGTGGGAACAATTTAAGGCTGTTGTTGCTTTTTTTTCTCTTTCTTTCCTTTTTAAATATGATGCATCGGCACAGTGGCAGTGGGAGAAGGAAGCAGCAGCAGAAGCAGCTTCCCTCCCTCTTTCTCTGTCTTTCTCTCTTGGCTCGCTCTCTCCTTCTTGTCACAGAGACAAATTCTGCAGGCGTGCGACACGGCCGGCTTTAATGGCATTCCAGTTGCAAAAAAAAAAAAGGGCGTCAAAATGTAGCATCTGAGGATAGCAGAGGGGCAATATAGGCGGTGAGCTCTCTGTGGTCTTCTCTGTCTCCTCTCTCTCTCTCTGTCTTGCTCTCTTGTCTGTCTGACCGCTCTCTCCCTTCCGCTGCCTCCAGCGCCGGGCTCCGTCTGGGAGAAGAATGATCTATGGTGCTTTGTTTATCACTGGCCATGGTCACTTCTCTGGAACGCAATTGGCTGGAACTACACCGTGTGGGTCCTGCACCCTGAGTCTCTCTCTCTCTCTCTCTCTCTCTCTCCCTCCCTCCCTCCCTCTCCCTCTCTTTGAAGGAAGACATGAGCAGGGGTGCCTTGTCCGACTTGCCTTTTTTATCTCTCTCGTTCTTCTTCTTTTTTCCCCCCTCTCTCCCTCCTCTCTCTCTCCGTGGCGTTTTGCATGTATCTGAATGATAATGGAACATATTGTTCTCTGGACCGCTGATTGATTGAATGGGTTGACAGCAAAAAAAAAGAAAGAAAAAAACTGTGTTGACGGCATTAAGGAATTTGTGCATGCCCGCTTGTAGATTATCTTGTGTTTTTGTCCTTTTTGAGCACCGTTTGAATGAATGTGTAATGTTTTTTTTTTTTATCTGAATAGCATATTCTGCGATTTTTAAGCGCAGTGGGAGTGTTTGTGGCTTTTATTCTCGTTCCTATCTCAAGACGTGTTTTTGTCTTTGCTTCTTCTTTTTCTTCCGCTAGTCAGATTCTAATGTACAAATTATACAAAGCATCTTTTCTTTATTTTATTATTCTGCATGTAATATGTCAGTACCAACACGCTCGGCGCTCTCAGTTCCATCAAAGCCAGATTTTGTTCACAGTGTAATCAAATTTCTGTTCTTTTCCCCCCATTCTCAGTAAAAATCCTTTTTTTTGTTTGCTTTTCTGTTTGTATTTTAAGATCCATTTCAACTAGTTTTTAAAGCTCATCTGATCCATTTACTTGTGATTATTTTACAGGATTTGGAATCTTAAAAGATGTTTTTAACCTCGCTTACATGCAGATCCTCCTTTCCCTTGCACAAACTGAGTGGGGGACCCGTCTACTATCACTTTTCTCCCCCAAATATCTCGTAAGAGTGTGTGTCTGCATGTGTGTGGACCGATAAGTGCTGCGTGTGAAGTCTTAGCCCGTGGATTACAGGCCTCACAGATAGGCTTGTATCCAGACTGCTGTCTGACATGAGTTGATGGGATTACAGGAGGCGGGCATCTGTCCCGTCTCTTCACACACGCACCCTCACCACGACCAATCTATGGGTGGAATTTGGGGTCACCGTTTGTGTGTGTATGTGTGTGTGTTGTTAGGGAAGTTTTAATATATACATATTTTTTAATTAAGGCTGCAAAAACCAGATATTTTATGTGACTTAATGTGCAAATTGTTATTACTTTTCACGCTGTGCGCCCTGGTGCAAAAGGAATACACGTCTGCAGATCAGGTTTCCAGATCTGAATTTTACCCTTCTAACTTTAAAAAATTTGTTTTTAGTGTTGGAAATATTTTTGTTTGTCAGGCTTCAAGCAGCTGCACAGGTGCTGAAACAGCAGCACATCGTTTCTAAGGCTCAGTTATCGGTGTCAGTTGTTTCACCCATCCGTGCTATGACGAGCAACATCAGTGCTGTTCGCAGCCTGTCACACAGGACGACTTGCTGCTTCTCGTTTTGTATATTACGATATCATCATATTCATTAGAAGGGGGGAAAAAAGACATTGAAAGAAGTCACGTTGAGCTCACTGGTGACACTTTAGTTACACATCAGTATAATTTTTCTTTTCACATAATTGTGAAATATTAAGGCTGGGAGTTTCCATAGTAATGCATAAATAATAATAACAATGATTAAATGCTTAAAAATGATGCCGATTTCTATACTGTGTGTATGTAGTGTTTGCATAGTGTGGTTATTGAATCGGGGTGTGTGTAATGGTTTCACGGTGCATGTGATTTTTGGCATTTTAAGCTGTGTGTTTTTATTTTATTATATTACTCTAATACTGTGAATACCTGCTCAGGGATTGTGTATGCAAATTAGTTAGTAGCTAAATCTGCTAAAATCCATTTTCTCTATTATAAAATCAGTATTTTTGTGCACGATTCTTGGAAAATAAGAAAAAATTAATAAAGTAAAATAAATGTAGGATTAGAGTTAGGTTGGCAAAATGATAAGAAACTAAAAAATGTCACACATCAGCAAAGACGCACACATGTTAGCTTATTAAATCTATAAAAACAAGTAAAAGTTAATCAAACCCTGAATATAGATGAGTTGCTAATAATAATATTTGTGGATATTAAGAGGTTCAGTATTTTAAGTTGTAAGAACAAATACATACTACATATAAAAATGTCAGTGCACAGAGGCTGGATCGCACTTGTGTTAATCCAGTAGTCTTATTGCTTGTGAAAGAAAGCTGTTCCTCAGTCTGCTACTGCGTGGTGTATAAAGGAACAACAGGCTGTTGTGTTGTGTCCTCTATGACTCTCGGGGACCTCTTGAGGCACTGCTGGGTTTACGGCTCTCGCAGACGTGCGCAGCTTGCACCCAATGATGTGCTGAGCAATGCACCACCCTCTGTGGAGCCTCACGGTCCTTGCTGATGTAGTTGACATATCGGGCAGTAAAGCAGTCAGTCAGACTGTCTTTGGTAGAAGTCCCTGCAGATTTAAAGATTCAAGCCAAATGTCTTTATGCACATAAGGACACACAGGTACAATTTTGCTGGGTTTCTTTCTTTCTTTCTACATTGGAGTGTAACCCTTCTGAAGTCCTTGTGAATAGGGACTCCAGGTATTCTAAATTATCCATTTTGCTCCACCACTGTGCTGTTGAAGGCTATTAGGAGGTGAAGCCCCCCCACCACAGCTCTTTAGGGAGAGGTGGTTGTTGCTGGCTGTTGTTCTAGAGTGGCCTTCCTGTAAGGCCTTCTTCTTGCCAAGGGGAGATCAGTCCCATAACTGCTGAGTGGTCAGGTGAACTTCACAATGCTGTTTGTGGCCTTTGCTGCCGCGCAGTTGTGGATACTGCAGAGCTCCCAGTGTGACGCTGTGTCGATTCGTCTGTCCTGCGAGAAGAGAAGCCTTTGGAGGCCTGCGGGAGAATCGATGCAGGTAGCATTTAAGATTGCTGAGAAAAAGCACGCCCTGTGTATGTGTGTTATTTCTCTCCGATTAGTTCTGACCCTCTCTTTGCATCCAACGCTTTGTTTTAATCACCGGGCACCACAGGCATCATCCCTCCCAGCCGCACCACGACGAACCTTTGCGCGAATCGGTGATGTCTGTTGATACCATCCAGATAGTTTCATCGTCTGAGCCGGGTGGAAACCGAAGCCATGGATGCAAGTCCACTTGAGCTGATTAGCGTGTGGAGTGTGCTTGTTAAGGCATACTGTGAAGTGTGCTTGTTACATATACACCCCTCATGTTTGATTACTGCTGGCGCTTTACGACTGGCGGCTGTGTACAGAAGCACTGCTGGGATCTGATGTGTCCAGCTCCTGTTTTGACAGCACGATATTTATACCTGTTATCATCATCCAGCAGTTTGCCATCGACATATTCAGGGTTAGAGTTATGGTTAGGGTTTGGTTAATAGGTTTGCCTTTTTTAAGAAAATGTCGAAAACAATAATGCCAAAATGTGCCATCTTGTAGTTTTTGAAAATTTGCCTTTTTAACTGATACCTGCAAAAAAAGGTCGAACCCTAACCCTGGGGAGGTTGCTTGTCCCTAAGTTATCATGTGTGGTAACCCCAACCCTAATCCTAGCCGTAAACAATTTTTAAAAGAGGGTTAGGGTTTTCATTGATGATGACTGAGACGTCAGAGCGTTATAAATTAAATTTATGAAATCACTGCAGATTAATGTAGACATTAATGAGATTCTATGACTAACAAGCTATAAAATATTAGATTAAGTTATCCTATGTATTAATCCCTCAAGCCTCCAAAAAAAGCTCTTTTGAGCTTGGCTTTGCCTGAGCACCACCAGCAGAATATGTTATAACATATGCTGCGTTATTGGACATGCTTCTCTATAATGCATGCATTTCAGCAAGAATTCCTCTGTGATTTTGCAACTGATTCTAACACAGATTTAAAATACAATGTGAAAAACTTTGGGTGGGTGGTGAAATTGCCTGCTGTGAGTCTCCATCTGGCCTGTGCAGTGTTGGAATGGACCATCCTCCTTCACTATGCCAGGCCCGGAATAAAGCTTCACTTTAAAGGATCAATTCTTTTATTATTGAAGTAGGTCTCAGTAGTGCAGGATAATACATTCTACATTGATCCCCCTCCCACCCAACCCTACCCCATTCCTTACTCCGCTCCTCTCCTCCCCCCCCCCTAAAAAACCTTTATTGCCATTCCTTCCAGTGAGGCTCACATTAAAAAAAGAAAGAAAGAAAGAAAGAAAAGACATGTTCGACAGAATAAAGATTTTAGAAAGTGACTGGAGGACAAATAAGCCCATAAACTAGGGTATTCACATTTTAGTGGGAAGGAAAGACAGGGGGAGAAGAAGGAGTCGGAGTTGCCAGCAGGCTTTTTGAATATCATTACCAGCTTTGCAGAGAGAAATTGAAATCATAAGCATAAGGAAAGTACCTGGTAATTAAAACTGTCTCGCCACACCGAGGCTTTGATACCTGCTCAACAAAAGTATACGCGAGTGTATGTGTAAATGAGTGTGTGCGCACATGCTTCTTGCTTGGATGTACATATTGTGGCTGCATACATTTAGGTGGCACACAGCAGAGGATGTGAGAGTGTGTTTTACACTTTTTACCCCGTCTGTCAGGAGGATGCCTGATGACGCGCTGCATGGTGTGGATTGCCGTGCGCCGTGTCTCTCTCTCTGGAGACGCAGGCAATATTTGCAGCGAGCACTTCAGCTGAGCAGGAGTGAGCGTGTTAAAACGTATTTATTTTTGAAGTCGTGTGCACCATTTAGATTTTTTTTTGTGTGATATTCACACAGAAAAAAAAAGAAAACAGGCTTCCTTCATGGTTTTTTGTATTTAGTTTTGTGGCCTGTGCTGGGGGGGGGGGGCAAACAGCTTGACGTGTCTGTATCAAAATCAAACCCCCGAAGCATGCGTGCCAGACCCTTATTGAACAAATTTGCGCCAGTGAAGCCAGCAGTTGAGGACATTAATGATCTGGACCCACTGGGGTCTGGTGCTCAGCGCCCACAGGCTACCCGCTCGATCCCCAATCAATAGCTTTTTATTAAAATTGTTTGCGAGGCAACACAAATCCATATTGTTTTGCCTCGGACAGGGGTGGCCCGTGTGAAATATGTCGGACATATTTATATATTTTTTTCCACACGAATGCGTAAAATGATTGGCTGATATGCATGGAGAAGAAAAAAAAAAAGCACACAGGGGCAGTGGTTTGGCTTTATTGGAATATCCATTTCAGCATTGATTTTCATAAGAGATGCATTTGTGATTATCTTATTTTCTCCTTCCTCAACAGGGTTGAATTACATATCATATCATCCCTGGTATTAAGGCAAAATTAATAACACAAGTAATTATAATACTTACGTCTAATGATATGCTGTGAGGGTCCTATTGATTCAGTCGAGATGCATCTAGGGGAAATGGCTTGGAGCTCTGCCTGGCGACTGGCGCTACCAGCGTGCTGCGCTCTTGACAGCACAACGCTAGGCTCAACCCTCAATCCACACTCAGCATCACTTACACTTAAAAGCCACTCCGTGCTCAGCGATTAAGCTCGCTTATCTACTCGCGCTTGTTTTCTCCTCACGTAACCTCTGACACCGGCCGGTGCAGTCACTCCTGGCTGGATGTGAACTTTCTCTGTGTTTGAAACCTTTAATTCTTTTTAAAATTTTTTTTAAAGCTATCGTGATTAAATTAAACTTTTAATTTCTTACTTTTCCAACATTCCTGAAACAATTAACACAAAGAATATCAGTATTGAAGCAGGTCTCACATTTGATTCCATCTGTGGGTTTTGTTCTCGCCGAGTGGCCGTCACTGCGCGCTCCTGCACACAAATCTCACTTTGAGACTTGCTCCTCCTCGAATACATACACACCTATATATGTTTTGCATCCTCACAGTCTTCTAAAGAGCCACTTAAACATGTCATTTTTACACCGCAAACAATGCGCAGACCTTGTGAGTAATTCCTGTCGATTTTAAAGAGAGAAACACCTCCACCATCTCGCCTTTTGATTTATTGCTTCTTCGTTTTTAGTCGCCTTTTTTCAAACTCACACTAATCCCAGTTTATGCTCGCATGCAGGTTTTTTTTTTTGGTTTGTACTCCATCTTGCTGCTTCTTAATTTTTTATTTAAATATTTATTTTTTTATTTTTTTATCTTTTAGTGTTTTACCTGGTTAAAGAGAGGAAACGTGAGAGAAAGATGAGGACGGAAACCAAACTCTGGCCTTGTTGATTCTCAAATCTGGTAGACAGGATACTGCCAAAAAATAAAATAAAAAAAAAAAAAAAATTCTAATCCAGGCTTTACTCACACGTATGAAAATGTGGAGCTGTTAGATATGAGAAGCTGCATGATAATCATGGAGGGAAAACACATTCGATGGGTTGAAATTTTTTTTGCTCTATCGCAGAGATCTGACCCAGCGTGGCCTTAGGTAAATTCTTCAGATTGTCTAATTTTTTTAAAAGCGGGTTCAATGTCCACGATTTTTCGTCACACTGGCTGTTCCATAAATTAGACCTCCCTTGCTCTTATCTCATCGTGTCGCTGCATCGTGAGGAAGACGAGCTGCCTTTGAGGTGAAAGGACAGTGGGCTGCAGTTGCAAGTGCTGACCAAAAGAGGGCAACATGATGTCAGAATTATCCCCCCCTCCACCACCATCGCCGCCACCATTACTACTACAACCGCTGCTGCCTCCTTTCACAGCCAAGCCCGAAGCCGGTGCACAGGGAAGAGTTTCGCTGAGGGGGTATAGGTGGCTGGGTGCACCGTCACTCAAAGCTCTGCCTCGCTCTCTTGGCAACAAAGATCCATGTGGCGCCCTTGTCACGTGGGCGCCACATGGATAAACTTCTTCACAGTCGAGGCGTAGGTACGGCAGCCCCACTTTAAAGAAATAAAAAAGGAGCAGGGATGGTGGTGGGGTAAACGGGTGGATTAAGCATGACGCTCTTCCCTTCTTCTTACTCTCGCTTCAGACCCCGAAACGTGGTTTGGGCCCTCAGCCAAGCACGTGTGGCACTTTGTCCTGATCCCAAGCTCGTTTTGATTTTGTCATATTTGCATTCTGTCTCTCGCTTACTAACCGTTTCCCCGCCGCCTTTGATGGGGTGAAGCGCGGTGGCCGACGTTTATTGAAAAAGGCACAAAAGAGCAGCGATGGATCACATGCTAACTGACACCTTTTTTTTTGCCATTCCCTGTTTTTGGGGGGCTGTAAAAATCCCACAGCCCATTTGTTCTATGATGTGACAGCATTGATGATAGGATGACAGATGTCTTACCAGCCCACCCCGTCGGTGCCAGCAGCCACCACCGCCAGTACCCCAGCCTCCTCCTGAAACAGTTTGCCCCTCATTCGGTGGGAGTCCACAGCTGCATTACTCCAGTATGGCAGTACTCCCTTAACCCTGCACACCCCCTCCTCCTTCTTCTTCTTCTCCTGGAGGCGCCCCCCTTCTACCTCCCCTCTAGAGGAGAGAGTGATAGGCCTCTTTGGCACAGCGCTGCCTCTTTGTTCCCTGCCAGGTTGGCTCCAGGAGGCAGGGTCAGCTGTAATTCACTGTGCGGTCAGTAGAGGACGACATGCCCTGCACAGCAGCAGGGGCTCCGGGCCTGGAGGAGCTGACACTTATTGTTCACATTAAAAGGGACTGTTATATCTAACACCAGTGTTTGTTAGCGGTTATTAATAGAGAACAGTCTAATCGCTTGTATTTTAATTGGTTTTACATGCAGTAGCACTGCACTGTAATACATAATGCTGCAGTACTGCCTGTAGAATTCAATTACATCTGATGTGATACAGAGATCTGGGTGTGAAAGAGCTGAATAATTGATTAGTCAACAGACAGAAAATCAACTAAATGATAAATGATTAATTGCATAAGAAATGCAAAATAACATTTATTTCACGTGGCATTTGGGACTAGACGCGCCGCTCTAATGTCGCTGCTTCAGCTCTTGTCTTCCTTATTACCAGCAGTGAGGTACTCTTTAGCAAGGTGTTTAACCCCCAGTGGAGCCGCTCAGGAGCCAGAAGGTGAGGCGGCGGGGACCGAGGAGAATTGAGTTGCGTCTGTGTTCGCAGGATCCCTGTTTGTCGTCTTCTGTGCACAACTGTGTCTTTATTGTTTTATCATCTCAGCTGAAAAAGACTGTACAGAAACCAGGAGAGGGGCGCTTGGCACCACGGTAGAGCAGCGGTGTCATCTAACAGCAACGAGGTTCATTGTTTAAGCTCGTGTGTAAATTTTGGCTTCCACCCAGAGTCCAAAAACAGGCATATTAATTTGTAATTCTATATCACGAGTGTTTCCAGAACTTTTAAATCAGGTGAAATAGAATATTTGATTTTTTGAAAAGTAAATACGGTGATACAGTGTAAAAACTGGCTTAGAAAACATGTATGTTTCATGCTCATGTGCAGCCCTTCAGGCTCAGATGCATTACATGAAAAGTAGTAAGAATTTTGCATTGAAACAGATTTGCAACGTGGCTTCAGTGAAAGTCGAAACATACTTAAGCAAGAGTACAAAAGCTCACAATGTACTTATCATGCTTAAAATAAAAGGAGTATACATATTATATCATCAGATCACAATGAATGATTTATTATATGTATTTATCACTTTAATGTTTCAGGCGGAGACGATCTTATTTCACATATAAGTACATTGATATTTCAAAATATGCAACATTTTTTAAATGGCATGGCGTACAAAGAACAATAACTGGATACTAAATATCAATTCAGTCCATTTTAATGTGAGGTAAAGACCCCACGATGATTCCAAGAAAACCCCCAAAATTGGACGACCCCATATGAGCAACAGTGGGAAAGAAAAACTCCCGTTTAACCCTTTAAAGCCGGTCAGAGCTGTCACTTCCGTTTTGCATAACTATTTTTAAATCCCTGTAGAACCGGAACCACTTAAGCTAGAGCAATATATTTTTTTTGCATATGAAACCGGAGGAGTTGTACTTACATCTTATGCCATCGGCTTGCCCTAAGTCACGGTTTTCTTCCACATATAGCTTTGCAAAAATTGCATAAAAAGCATTTGCAGCAACAGAAACACGCTTTGCCAATCCAATCAGCTGTTTGTAACACTTCCTACGTTGGAATAGACGTCAGCGCGAACTATCGCATGTCCGCCATTACCTGGCCAAAACCGGAAGTGACATCATTTTCACGGAAAATGTAGTTTTTTACCTTCAGGGCCTTATAAGCCTATACTGGTGTTTTTAAAATTCATGTTTGACTTTATGCTTTTCTGAATAGTTTCTGGGATGCTCAGAACTCAAATTGAACTGCTGGAAATAGTTTATTTTGATGCACAAGCAGTTTTTTGTTTTTTTTTGCAAATTATATAAATATATAAAATTTGGTGTATTTCAAAAATAAAACTATGAAGACACTCAAAATAAATTTCCTGTGGTGGGAAACTATTTTGTGCAACTTTTTTGTATTTACGTTTTTGAGGGATAAACCTCTTAAATGTCTCTAACTAGAAATATATGTAAATAAAACAACAGATTTTCAATTTTTTGTAGTTTATTGCACTTTTTGGCAATTTATGTAGTTACTATGGACTTAATGCATACATATTATTAAAATTTGGCCTATAACAGTTGTATTGATGTATAGTAACTTGAAATGCGCTCAAAAATGGCTCTACAGCATGTAAAAATGTAAAGATAAGCTCTGGCAGACTTGGTCTATGGTAGGTCTTAAAGGGTTAACAGGAGAACCATCCAGAAGAACCAGACTCAGGGAGGGGCAGCAATCCGCCATAACAGTTTGGAAGTGAGGGGAGGAAGACAGGACAAAAGACACACTGGAACAGAGCCAGAGATTTAGAATAAGTAATGATTAAATGCAAAGTGGGGCATAGATGTAGTGGTGTAAAATATATTAGAGCAGGAAAAGAAAGCAGCATAAAGTATAGCATATAAGGGTTAAGTAAGAGTTCCTCGAGCTCACATAGGCAGTGTTGACCCAACAATCACAGGAGAAACCAGAGCTCCTACAGAAAACCTGCAAACTCTTCAGAGAAAGGCCTTACCTGGGTTTGATCCTCCTGCAACAAGGGAACACCAACGCTGTAGTTTTATCTACTCGAGTAATGTCCTTGAATATTAATAAATCAAGTTACCATCCACCTTTTGTCCATGCATTTATCAACTGAGGTTGAGAACTATAGTCAACTGGAACTGGGTCCATTGTGGGACCACCCATACCTCCCCTCTGGACATGCCCCTTTTCTAGGGGTGGTTGCCAGGTAAATAATGTGCTCTACAGATGAAAACTGTATTTTAAAATATGTGAGAAATATGTTGTAGTGTAGAGCACTTAGAACACTGCTCTCGATCGCAGTCGATCTCAACAGGGAATTGTAGCAAACACACGGAAGCACTCGTCTCTGAATAAATAAATGGATTTAAAACTTTTATATAATTCCATTTGTATTTTCATACAGCTAAAACGTTGCAGACGTCACCCCGGAAACAGGAGCATTTTGCAGCATTCTGAGGGAAAGTTCACTTTCCTTCAGCATGTTCGCAAAGGCCTCGCAGCACATTGCTGAAGGCTACACGTTTCTCCATCGCCTGAAAACCAAAAAAACGACACAAAAACAGGCGTACTTGTGAAAACGACACCAGGTCTGGTCCTGACTGCCACACACACACAGACACACAGACACACAGTCTCCTGTAAGATCCCTAATCCCGTGTGCACCGCACAGGAAACAGCAGGTGCGTTTAGGCTCCCTCCATGTTAAACAAGCTCCTTTATATTGTCTGAATGCTGGAAACAAACTAACTCATTAGAAACACACACCCTGCTCCCTCTTTTTTGGGGGGGGCGATATGTTATCTAGGCTAATGCCGTACGATATTTAGACTTCTGCTGAACTCGTCATTTCGCAACATCACTAACATGCGCGTGCATATTTATTTTTATTGCCTTTTTTCCTCCTCTTTTTTAAAAACCTCCCCCTTCTTGCCAGGTTTTTGTAGAACATTTAGCTAATTGATTATCACATGCCTCGGCCTTATCAGCAAACCGTTATTTTGTAAATGAATATTCAGGAGAGATTTCTCCTCTCTTCGCCTTTGTAGTACATTATTTGTGGACAAAATATGCAAACATTGAGGAAAAGGCAGCTCGCTCTTCTGCCTCGCTGCCTAATTACATTTTGCGCTCGCACCTATACAGAGACGCGGCGTGTATTTATAGAGGAGAATGAATTCACACACACACACACACACACGCACACTCCCCCGGCTGCAATCGCATGCCAGGCATCTGCTTATGAAGTGGCTCTTTTCTGGATCTGCAACTGTACCCCCACCCCTCCACCAACCGTCCCCTCCAATCTTTCTACAAGAGGAAAAGAGAGAAAGGAGCTTAATCGCTCTTGTCTGTTCTGTCTTTCACACACACACACACACACACACACACACACACACACACACGCACACACACACACACACCACCCTTCTCTATCACAAACCCCCTTAAATATCCGCCGCCTGGCTCATCTTCTGTGTGATCAATTTGACTTGTTTATGTTTACGCACCGGCGTTCTTGTTGTCGCCGCCATCTTTGTGACGAGGAGCTCTCTTAGGGAAGGAGAAGAGATGGACAGATGGATAGATGGAGAAGAGGGGGAAGGAGGGGAAGGACGGACTGACAGGTGGAGAAGGTGGGAAAGGAGGAGGGTGGATCAAAGAGCGAGGGGATAGAGTGACAGAGGGGGATTTGACGCTGAGAGGATGGAGAGCGGGGAGGTTTATCTGCGACATTCCTTGTCATCATATATGTAGATGCCTTTTGAAGTTTGCGGCGTGTTCCTGAACCTGGTAATGCAGCGCACTCCAAAAACCCCACAAAACAACAACAACAACACCCCCCCCAAAAAACCTAGAGCACCTCATTGCGCCCAGTTAGGCTGCGGCGGCTAATCGTGCTCGCCACAACACACTCTGCTTTAATTTTAGCCATAATGACGGCAAGAAGGGCGAAATGATACTTTAAAGAGCAGAGGAGAGTGGAGGGAAAAAGAGAGAAGAAGAGGGGAATGAAAAAAGTGAAAAAAGGGATGGAGGGAAGAGGGAGACAGAGAGGAGCTGTGAAGGTGATTAGTTGTACTGGCGGATCTTTGCGGTGGAGGAGGTTGGAACACTAATCCTTGCTTTGGTTGGAGACATTTTCGCGCAGTAGGTCCCTTCTTTCCGCCCCCTCTCAATTTTAAGCCCCGTGTCAAGCTCAAGCCCTTCTTTTCCAGCACTCACTTGCTCTCATTTCCTCTGCCTTCTGGCAAGCCCTGCTATTTATAAGAAAAATCATTTTTCTCCTTTTTTTCCTCTCTCTCTCTCTCTCTGTCTCCCTTTGCCTTGCTCTCTTTTCCTCCTTTAAATCTTTCCTGGCGTGTTTGATTTTCTGCCTTACTTAGAGAAGGTGCCCAGATGAGTGGCAGCCGGCCAGGGCTCGTCTCTCTCCGCCGCTCCTTCCTCCCTCCGCCTCTCGTCTTCCTCCATCTCCCCTCACATGTGGTCGTTTTAACAACGTAAACACACGTCTTTAAAATTTACATCGGGAAAATGGCAGCGAGACGCTCTCGCTGTTGCTCCACCAACGACTAGCTCACGTTTCCAAGCGTCCCCGCCGCTTTGCATAACCAGTGTAGCGATGTGAATTGGCCCTCTGCCCAGACAATAAGCCATAGATTTTTTTTTCTTACAGTATGACATCATTTATCCAGTGCATTATTTTATTGTTTTGGCTGCTTTCTAATTTGATGGATCTCGCTGTTGTCTCAATCATCAGCATCGCTTCTCCTGCTTAATCTGTTCCGCCAAAATGAGGAAAATGTATGTATTTGGAACACTACTCCTGCTGCTGCCTCAGATGCACGTACTGATGAGCTTTAATCAGGACAAAATAGTATATCTACATATATATAAATATATATAGATACCAGCTTTGGCCTGACTCACTACATATAAAGAAAACTTCACTTTTCACATTTACATTCATGCCAAACACTCCAGGGCCTGCCAGTGCTCGGGGCCAGATATCATACAAACTGCCATTGATTTGTTTGTCCTTTGGCCCTTTTCCATGGTTTGGGAAATGAATCATTCTTTTTTTTATATATATTGTTGTTGTTCGTCTTGGCATCATCTGTTTAATCCATACACTCCATGTTTTCCATAAATAACAGGGCAGAACTCGGCTTGGACCGGCTTGTAATGCTCAGTGCTTTTGTTCTCAAAAGGATGACAGCAGCGCTCGAGGTGCTTCACGCAAACACACTCACACACACACACACACACTTAACCGCTCTTTTAGAGGTAGATTAAATTTAGAGGGAGAGAACAGAAAGGATGTACACGGTCAGATCTGCAAGGGTACAAGTTCACGTTTCATGATGCGTGCACGACAGTAAGCGAGGGACATGCGAGCTTTTGAATCGTGGAAGTAACTCATCAGCTTTGAATAGCACAGTTTGAAAGGTTCAAGTTACACAGGATGTCTTATTGTTTTTATAACCTTTCAGCTTCTCTCCATTTCCTATTCCTTTTCTCCATCTTTCCCCTGCAAGAGTGGGCAAAATTAATTTCCCTGACCTTTGCCTGGCCCCAACAGTGCAGGGGTCAAATTCCAGCGTTCATTACTCAACCGTTTTTATTTCACTATGAAATATGTGTGACTGGATAACGAGAGCTTGGGGAGTCCAATTATACATTTTTTATTTTCTGATCCATGGGAGGAAAAAAATGAAGAAAATAATTAAGAGAAAATAAACAGCTACCTGGTCAGATGGGTAGTTTAAACAGGGGCTTAAAAAAGACTAAGTGGCTGGGTTTTTCTAATGTGTGTGTGGATTTGGGAGGGGGTGTGGGGTGTGTGTGCATATGGAGTTCATGAGATGGTAGCGTTTGCTTCTAAATGATCGTGTCGTGTATGTGCTTGACTGCAAATTTGCAGACTCACACGTGTGGGTACATACAGACAAAAAAAAAAATCTCTTCTTTTCCGGCCTTTGAAGGTACCTGCTGTATATCAACCTCAAACTTAAATCGCTCCTCTTATTTTTCATGAAGGGGTGTTTGGGGCTTTGTATGCATTTCCAAAGGTTGGTTTACACTAATGGACACCAAGGCAATTGTGCCAGGTGTGTGCTATGGATGTAAGCCCTGTGTAAGCACGATAATTGTGCCACTTAGCAAGCCCAAGCTGTGTGGGTTTACCTCCAAATAACCTTCCCCAGCCTTGGATTCTGTAGCTAACAGCTGCCACGTAGTAGTATCAGGACTTAGAGCACTGTATTTAATGTACCTTAGATGGTGAGGATCAAATCTTCCATCTTGCCTGGATAATATTGTACATGACATTTCTCTGAGGCAGAGAAGCTCTGAAGGAAAAATTATCTGACTGACTTACAAAAGTTTTGGTGGTTAAACTTTGTATCCAGCTGGGATGTTAGCAAATAACAATAAATTTCACTTTTACTTCCAGGGGAGCCAACTTCTCTTTAACAGTTATACACTGTCTAAAAGTCGTAAACTGTCATGCTAGCTTTAATGTTTATGAAAACTCTTCAAGTTAGTCTAGCCCAGTGGTTCCCAAACTTTTTTTGCTGGGCCCCCTTTGTTTTACAAGAAAAATGTTCGCGCCCCCCCTCGCGCGCGCACGCACGCACGCAAGAACACATCCTCCAACCACACACACCCATATTTTGCTCCATTGCGGTTTATTTCACACCTCAAACATTTAGTAAACAATTAAGCAAATACAAGTAATATGCAGGTAGCAAGAAAATAAACTAATAAAGTCTTTTATGCTACGTCGGCACCTACACGGGTATTTTTGATAACGCAGCTGTTTCGTCCACGCGTAAACGGCGTTTCGAATCACCGAGAATGGAGATTTTTTAAAACTCCTTTTTTGCGTTTATGTGTGGACGAGGAATATAGAGTTCGTCATGCAACGTCAAAGGTATGTGCCTTTTTCACGTCACGCTGTGCGCCACGTTATTGTTTACATGAGATGAATTGCAGAATGGCAGATAGAGACGAAATACTGTTAATCTGACTATCTGCAGGTTTTACACGCTTACATATACACGCAGTTACTGTCCCTCCATTTAGAAAGGCAGAGGCGTCACGGTGTAATTATTTTACATGTAGTTGTTTTTTTTCCCTGTGTAATAATATTCAACATTGCTATCAATACATTTTTCAAAAAATCCCTCTGCAAAATGGGTTTAAAAACATAAACAACTGTTGGATGCTGTTTGTCCGTGATTTGAACCGGGGGAACAAATCGTGGCAGGATCAGCCTGATATTATTTGTATCCCACTGTAACTTTACTGTATAAAGAGCTAACATCTCCAACATGTCAGGAGTAGTTAGTCATTATAACAAGTGTTTGTGAACTACAAATCAAGAATGTGGGATACTGTTTGTCCGTGATTTAAACAGCCCAGCGCTGCTCCCAACAAAGGGAAAACCAATCCTGCAGGGAGACCTACCTCGGCACTTGTGCAGGTGAAATCAAAGGGAAGATATGCTTCACCATATTTTTCTAGTCTTTGGCTTAGAATGAAGTTGGTTTGGAAACATATTCAGCGATGCTTCATCTCCTGCTTTGCGTTTGTGTGGGCGCCCCATGCTAGCAGTGTCCAAGCGTTGTTTTTGTTTTGTTTTTTTTCCCTTTTCATGCCGCGTCCCCCCTGCAATGGCTCTGCGCCCCCCCTAGGGGGCGGGCCCCACACTTTGGGAACGTCTGGTCTAGCCAATAAGCTAACTTGCTAGTGCTATTTTGTAAACAAATTATTACTCCTAATCCTAAAAAGTTAGACGATATTAATTGTTTTAAACATACCCACATTATGAAGTTACAGACCCTTGGGAGCAAATGTTTGGTGGACCTTAACAGTCATTGTCTTTCTCCACTTCTGTTTGTTTCTCTTACAACGTCCTCTTTTTCCTCCTGCCTCCAGTACCACAGGGTGTTGAAACAATAATGAAGTTTAGCTCAGAGAGCTTTTCCAGAGAAAAGTTTTTTTGAGATGTGTCCACTTGGCAAAGGAATAAACAAAACAAAAACAATAAATATAGATTTACATATTTATATTAATAATGCAAGGAAACAGAAATATTCCCTCCACTGGGGAGGGCAGGCTGGTTCCTTTTGTTAGATCCAACCAAGTTTTATATCAGGACTCCACTAAGATTGTGAGCAGCTAAAGTTATGATTAGCTAGCATATCATCATTTAACAGCATTGTTTTGATCCTGAATGGGAGTAACAATTTTTTTTAATAAAAGTTAGACATCAGCAACAAGGAGGAGAAAAGGGCAGGTAAAATAAATAATACAGTATTCTACCAATTACATAATTTTGCTAATATATAGTTTCAAGATGCCACAAACCAAGATTAGATTGATTTCAACTGGCCAAATTAACCTGGGAGAAAGCTTCTAGAAGTCAGTTTTCAGAGGGAAGGTTTTTGAAGATAACCAAACTGACTGACCTGGTTGGTTGCTGGGTGCAGTCCACTGCTGATCAGCAAATCATTTACTTTGATTTGTTCAAAACATGGCCTCTTTAGTGTCCTTACAGAACTTGTCACAGTGTTTTAAGTAGTGCAAATTGAAGGTACAGAAATATCATCTTCCAGATTTAGGAGCATGGGTGGCGAGTATCCTAAGGAGACCTCAAATGGAGATAAACTGGTGGCCAAAGAGGTCATACTACCCATGGCATGTGTGCACTCCAAGTAGATGGGCTATTGAAGACTGCACTGATTTAGACATTCATTCTGTCCACTTGTCTGTGGATGGAAACCTGTGGATAAATTTACTTACTCTTGTACTCGTAGCGCTGAACAGAAAGCTTTCGATACCTGGGAAGTGAAATTAAGTCCTAAATCTCTATTTCAGTCAGCATGTTGTGTAGCAGGAGCATGTGGCATCTGCAGGTTGTAGAGCGGATGGTATCTTAGGTAAGTTAAGAGAACGAAAAATGCTTAGAAAAATCGTCAACAAATGTCAGTAGTCAGAAGTACGTCATTTCAATGATGCCTCAATGATAAAACGTACCAAGGGGTCTGGGTGGACGGGAACCAGTCTAGAGGTCTCCTCTCCAAATTAAGGTTTGTTGCACTGGTAGAGAAAGGGACTTCGAGCAAGGTGAGTCTGATTGAGGTAACTCAAATTTCCTATAGTCTTTGACTAACTTGCGGTAAAAGTTTGCAGAACTCCAGAAGTCTCTGCAGTCCCTTGCCACTGAAAGGTTGAGGCCACTCTACCCTTAACTTTCCTAGATCTGCTTTGACCTGCCTCCTTTCAATGACGAACTCAAGAAAACTAACAAAGACGCATAGAATTCACATTTCTCAGTTTTGACAAACAACTTATTTTCGAGCATCCTTACTTGTAGTTGGTGCTACTCCAGGCTGTTTCAAATGATAAGAATGTTGTCTAGATAAACATACACAAACTGGTTGCACCACTCCTGCAGGACATCATTGACCAAGACCTGAAAGATAGCATGGGTATTAGTCCAAAAGGCATCACAAGATATTTGAAATGCAGAGTTGCTGAGGGCTAGTCACTTAGTACATATGTATTCTTGATAGTAATGTCTCAGCGTCTAGGAGTGAGGCGGGTGGATGAACGATACCTATCACTAGAGAATATAGTTTTCCATAGCTTGTTACTTTGGATGGGTCCGATCTTCTGCATGGGTGTCCATTTCACGTTTTGGAGAGGCAAAGTGAGAAATTGACACAGTGGGCCGGCGTGTCTATTGCATGTTTTTGCTGTTACTGGTTTCAATTATAAATGGGAATTTTACTTCTCGAACCTGACTGCTAATCGGCAGGTGGACTACACTGGGGATGGAGAAGTTAATGCTAATTCTGGCTAGCTAAGCTTAGCAGGGCGTATTAGTAATTCTGCTTATAAAAAATATGCTAATTTTTTCAGACAAGTTTTTCTAAAGTAAAGTATTGGCCTACTAAACCTGAACTTCTGACTTTTAAAAAAATGTCTTTTAGTGAAATTTGATCCTGAATAACTGACATATAGTAACTATTCACTTATTTAAATTCATTTCTCAACCTTAATACCTGTAATATCTATAGCTGATTAGATAAGTTCCAATGGACTGACTTTAATGTGGACACTAACACACCGCAGTTACACACTGGGTAAAAGACTCGAAAAAGAACATCCCCTTACATGACTCAAAATGCCAGTCAGTAATGGACTCCATAGGTGTCGAATACAGCTTGATTGAGATCCTCCACTCGCCAAAAGCTGCACACTGACCCTTTCCTTTAGTAACTCTACACAAGAATAAAAAACGGAAGAAGTAAAGGTCTCTTAATCCTCTCACCTTAGCACGCTCGGTAATGGCGAGAAGTGAATAATGTGTGTTCAGGAACCCTGAAAAGAAGTCATCTGATCCAGGCCCCACCCCCCGACACACACACACACACACACACACCTTTTTTTTTGGAATGACTACTGGGATCTTAAAGTATATGCTGTGTCCTTTCCAGCCATACTCCGTCAAGTCAGGGGTCCAGAAGCGCTCGATAACCAAATCGACGATTAATGGAGTGAAACTTTAAAACGTGTGAGTCAAATCAAAGGAAGTGAAGAGAGACGGAGCCACAAAGAGGAGGAGGAGAGTTGGGGGAGTTGAGCTTCATCTTTTAATGGCAGCAAGTGTGTGTGGAGAGGACGTGGAAGCAGGAAGGTGGAGGGAGAAAGAGGGAACGTTTAGTTCTGATAGATATTGATAGAGATTGTAATGAATGTGGTGAGGGCATGGCACCCTAAAGCGCTGCAGTGGTAATGCAGGGTGACAGTGTATTTGTACTAATAACCCCTTAAAAGTGGTGATAAAATACTCCACTCCCCTACTGGAGCCCCTGATGGATGTGCTGGGAGTAATTAAACTCCATTAGGCTGCGGGTCCACTTACCGTGCTTCTCTACGTGTGTGTATATGAGTGTGTATTTGAATGTCTTAAAACACCACTCCCCTCAGGGATCAGGCTAATTCAGGTAGAAGGGCAAGTGTACAGCCATTGTTTCTGTGTGTGAGTGTGTGAGAGAGAGAGACAGAAAGAAAGGGAGAGAGAATGCCATGTGTTAGTGTGTAGAAAAGCATATGCTGCTTTAGAAGAGCCCGCTGAATGACACACACTGTACATCATTTGGATCTGTGGCGCTAACTTAACATCAGCTCTCCTCTCCAGTGAATTCCCAAGGGCTGGCAGTGCATAGTAGGTGCAGTGTCAGTGTCATTGTCATCCAGCACATGGCTGTGTTTTTTCTGTTGACAGGGAAACGCACTCTGCTGCGCTCCTGTGTTGTATTTTTTTTTTTCATACCACAGGAGATGTTTTGACTCAACACTGAGCCAGGGGAGAAGCCTGCGGCAAGACCACCGTACCGGGCTCACTGGGAATAGCAGCGGCCCTGCAACTCCCGCCATGTTTTCGTTTGGCACTCAGATGCACGCAGGAGCAGAACTGCTGCGCAGACACACACAGGCCCAGTGTTAAACAAAGTGGCTGGTAAACAGCAGTGTCCATGACCTCCGGTTCAGGCAGAGTAGAGCGATGATGACTACAAATGCTAAAGAAAACAGAGTAAGAAGACAACGAATGATTCATAAACTGCACACGGGCTTTCCCTAAAAGCACAAGCTCGTCTTTGCTGCGTGATTCTGGAGGCCGGTGCTTTTGCACCTATAAGGGGCCGATCATTTTTAAATATCCCTCCTGGTGATTAAAAAGCCTTACCTCATAGGTCAGCTCTGAGCCTGTCTGTTTCAGGTGGGGAAAAAAACCAAAACAAAAACCATATATATGAGAGAGAGGGAGAGAAAGGCATGTCTTGGCATGCATCCAAAACTACATGTATGTCTTTTTCTTCTACTTCGTCTCTCCCTTCTCCTCCTCCTCCCCACCCACATGCTCTCTCACTCCCTTTCCCTCTCTAATCACACCCTGACTTTACTTGACCTTTCTGTGGCTAATTAGTCAGCTTGTGAAAAAAAGGATCTCCAGCGAAGATGGTGACGATGGCGCTAGTCCGGTACTGCTACAACATGCAAATGCGTTCGTGATTAATTCAGAGACTCCTTTATTGTGCTTTACTCTCGAAAACAGTGAGGAGTGGTGACCTCTGCATTGCATGTAGGTGAGAGGAGAGCGCTGGCTTGAATATACGGCGAATATTTCTTTTTTTTTTCTTTCTTTCCGCTTAATCTCTAATTTCAGTAACTATAACCACACACTTCTTTAATATAACCAAATGTATGATGGTGCTGTTTAGAGTTAGAAATAATTAAACTAATACCAGTTATTTGTCTCACGGGGGGAATCACAGTTGATTGTGTTAGTTGTAATGAGTGGGTGGAATAGCGCTGAACAATATCATTTTTTATTGCTTCGCTAATGTCAAATGTGTTTTTATGTGTGCGCACGCATGCAGCAGAAAGCATTTTTGCCTTGGCCGCGTGTGTCCGTGTGTGTTTGTGTGCGAACAGCTGGATATGACTCAAGTCCTGAGCTGATGTCTGTTCTTGGCATGTTGACGTGTGCCTTCAGGTGCATAGTGTTCTCCATTTCACGCATAAAAGAGTTAGTTTGTGCAGACACACACATGCACACACATAAGCAGGGACAAGGAAAATGCATGCAAAACATCCGCCCACATACACAGACACACTGGGAAGAAAGGAGAGGTAAGAGCAGGTGTGTGTGTGTGTGTGTCACATGCTCAGTGAGTCTAGCGTGATTGACTGTGTGTGTGATGTGTCGGTGTCTGCTGCTGCCTCATTATTACAACTTACATATGCTGTTTTTCAGTTTAATAGTTGATCTTCCTTTAGTTGAGAAAAAGGACGTTTAAATCAGGTTCCAGCGGAGTATAATTCTCTTGGAAGGAGGATTATAATTAGCACGGTGTTAACATGTGTTAACAGACACATGTATAATACAGTATATTGGATTACTATTATATGCACGTGATGGTGGAGAAATAGGATGCAGTTACTATGTGCAGGTAGATATAATCTATGACAACATACAGGTTTGGTATCTCACAGCATCATTTAATCTTATTAAAGCCAGTATGTTTGAGATATGAAACTTTAAAACAAACAAAAGTGTGAAACAACTCTAGAACGCTGACGTGACCAGGGTGGGTTTTTTTGTTTGTATTGCTGGAATGATTCAGTTTGAGCCTTTTCTGGGAAAGGATGACAGTAAAAGAAAATAACTGCTACTACTATTAATAAAACATATAACTGTCGTGTCACCTAAGCTTGTCAAACCCACGTTCAACTATATGAAAAACAGTGTACATGAATGATTAACCTTATCATATCATGCTATAAGAGCTGAAGTGGAGATCTCCTGAATCGAAAATATGAGGAATGCAAATCAGACACACACATTTCCAAACATAGTTTTACATTTATGTCAGACTCTGAACGTCTGGTAAATTTGAAATGTAACATCGCCGTGGCACCTGTGTTACCCTGGGTTTTTGAGATTGTAACCTTGAAGGTTTATGATGTGACTTTCCTCCTTTTGGCTCCATTTATGTTCTTTCTTTAATCATGTTTTGCACAAATCATATTTTCTGATAATATGAGTGCGCTACGTGACATTGCTTAAACACAACGATATCACATCAGGATTATCATTGTTTTCTTTTTTTTTAAAAACATCATGGTAACAATATTATCTTAATATTTTTAAGAAATCAGAAAACAGGACAATAATGCTTTGAGTCTCTGTTTATATTTTTTTTGTTGTTGCATTTGGCAAATGAATAAAACTCAAAACGGGAGAAGTCGGAGGCAGTGAGTGAGATTGTGTGAAAACGATTACACTATTATTTACCACGTGCATCAAGGACACAATATCATAATTTGAGTGAAATTACTTTGGTTCATGACACCTACATTAACTTGTCATCAATAAAAAGTGAACATAATGTCATCTTACAATGACAGATGAATCGTAGCTCCAGCTCTGAGGTGCATTTTTTCCCTTTTGTTTGCTTGAAACTGTTTGATCTTTGACTCCTGATTGAATGTTTTTGATGTCTTTGTTAAGCACTGTTTAGAGAATTTTATTTATATATTTATTGTAGAGCATAACAACGTGTGTCCTTATTTACAGTGGAAATAACGTTCATCTGAGTTTTCCATCCACGGGCCTGACCCCTATCGCTTTACAGTACATCTAATTCGCTGCCCTCCTTGATCACTCACCGAGCCACCAGCTTTGCGCGCCGCACTCCTCGTTGCACAAACTGGCACGCTCTGTTCCATCAAATCACAATTCATCTTTTCACAGCACTCCGACGCCTCGCACAGCAAAAATGCATTTTCAGTTTCTCACCCCAGCGCTCAAGGAAATACCTGCTACTCTCCATCAAACGTGCATCAATTAAGCGCTGATGTGAGGAGAAAGGACAATCTATAGTTTGGAGGATTTATTCAATTTGCATCCGTAATTGCATGCAATTTACAAACTCATTATTTTACAATTTAGTGCGTTTAACAGCAGCTGGAGGGCAGATAATGGTGAGGCTATAGGGGGCTAACACAGGCCCCAGATGGGTCCCCCAAACATGATGCAAAGCACAAAAAAAATGATGATTTTCATCTGTCTGACTTTCCAAACAAAAAGCAAAACATTTTAGATGATTCCAGGAGAGAACAGAGGGAATAAAATAACAACAAAAGAAAGTTGATACCGGGAAAAGGGGGAGCTTCTAGTAATGATTGTATTTTTACAACCTGACGGGGATAATGTGAAAGATATCAGCTCTGAATAATTCATAATATCTGCGCAATCGCACCGTATCGATTGGTTTCAATTGACTTTTGATCGAAATAATAGTTTGAATGTTTAATGATGAGAACCCAGCAAGCACAAGCGCCACACGCGGTACAAATCTACCAATCTGGACGCGATTGTTTTTTAACTTCCCTTCAGGTTTCGGTATACTGATGCTTGAAAGGTGGCACACATGAGCTCATGAAAGACCTTAGAGCAAAGGTGGGCGGCTTCTTTCAGGCCTTTCGGGTTTGATCTGTGGGTGAGGCGGCTTGTAATAAAGTCCAAGGATTTTCAGCGTGTTGTGCTGTATTTAAAGCTGCCGTGTGTGTCGCATTGCGTGGATGTGTCTGCGATGGCCTCTCTCTTCCTCTCTTCTCATAACTGATTGTTTACTGAGTGCTTTCCACCTTTTTTTTTTCTTCCCGAGCCTGTAAGTATAAAATTTTAATTAGGAACACTGACAGGTCTGGCGCATGATCCACAGCCTTGCATCCATCACAGGAAAAAAAAAAGGGAGAGAGAAAGATGGAAAGAGAGAGTGAGGGACACTTTCACCACCCCACCCCACCGACGCCACCCCCTCTCCTCGATCTCCCCTCTCCTGACGCCGGACTTGAGCAGCAGGTGCCATATTACTGTGTACAGAAAGGCAATTAGGCAGCATATTGGATGAATGAGGAGTGCATTAATATTAGCAAGTGCATTTGTCAGTGGCGTTTGATGCGAGTCCTTTTCTTTTCTTTCTGCAACATTAAGATTGTGGTGCTCATAAATTCACTGCTTAAACCACCATCTGCTGCGCTGTCAGCCCACACCGAGGAGAGAGGAGAGGAGAGGGGGAGCCATTTATTCCCTTCTGTCTCTCTCACCGGGAAAAGAGAGTGAAAGACAGATAGATAAGAAGAAAACACATTCATTCCCTCCCTTTCTTTGCCCCCCTCTCTCTCTCTCTCCTTTTTTTTCAGTTCCACAGGGAATGTGGAATGTGTATTAGGATTTATGGAGACGCTTGGCGCACACTGAGCGACACTGCTCTTAAATCTGGCTCTTTTCCTTTTGTCTGGAGTGCTACCTTCTGCTTACCGACACATGCGTAGACACACTGCTCCTCATTGTGCTCAGCGAGGAGATAAATTCTCAGCCACCTGCCAATTCAAACAAGCACAGAGAATAACTTACAATAAACAGGTGGTTTTGCCATCGTTATTCAGTGCAGCGTGCGGCCAGAGGTCGAGCTCCCCCGCGACCCCTCTCTCTCGTTTGTTTTCTCTCCTTTGCTGCATTTCGCCCCGTGAAGCTCAGCATCTTATCGTCGGTGCGTACCGCTAAGTGACCTGCAGCAATTAATTTAGATTAGCAACAATGAGTGTATATGTCCAACGCTGTCTCTGCCATGCTGTGGGTGACGTGTTCTAACACTGCTTTATTATTGTTCACAGATGCCAACTTAATCGGATAACATAAGCATTTGTTTAATTTTTAAATTTTTTGTTAATTTGACTAATGTGCATACAACATATCTTTGGGATGTTTGTGCACAATTAGAACCTTAGCAGTGGGGCCAATTTAGGCAATAAACACAGGGCTGCCTTTTTTGCTCTACATTTAAAATATAATGTAAATATAAATTATTACTAATTGCATCCAAAATTCTGCTGACTTTATTGGTGATCAGGAACTCAATTTTGCACTCTGAAATCTGATGAAGGTTGCTGCTTCAAACAACTTCAGAGCAACGATGCATACTCACTTGGTTTTTATTGAAGTGTTCGGTAGTTAAAGAGAAAAAGTCATTGGAACTTTCAGTTTATTAAAAGAGCGCTGCCTTGTTTGAAGTGGAATGTTCATGATACAGTTTTAGTTTAGCAAATCTGATAAATAAATTTAGAAAATATCGCTCTGACTGGCCTGGATTTTTTTTTTTTACAATGTTAAAACTACACGTGCACATCATGGGTTACACTGCACTGCTATTGGAAGTACAGCTTCATATTTGAACAACATTTTGAACATGAAAACTTATTCATCGTAATACACATATATTTGTTTGTGTGCTGAACCTAAGGAATGGAAGTAACTTAATGCAGGTTTACTTATTTTGTTTCCTTTTGGTTAATTCATTTCATGCAAACTCGTCTTTGAGAAAATCTCACTATGAAATTGTGGAGTTATAATGACATGTGTCATAAGACAGAAATCCCTGTTTCTGTTGCATTGCTCTACCTCACACACAGCTTAGTTACACTGAACGTTTTAATAGTAACCTGAACATGAACACTGACTACGCGTCATTAAATGTTAAAGAAATCTGTCAGTGTGGCCTAAACTTTTATATTGCCCCCCCCCCCAACAAAAATAATATTAAATATATTAAATAATGTTAAATAAATGATTTACAGTTAAATATTAATAGTCCTGTGAGTATCTGCCATTGATGTTTTCCATAATTCAAATTACTGATGAAAAAACATGCACAGCTATGCCCCTCAGTATGTGGACATAATGTAACACAAATAAACTTGCAAAAAAACTAAAAAACTGATTTAAATGAACTATTTTAAATTAAAGATTTTTTTTAGCATTTAGATTGTGCTAGTTTCTTTACAAGCCTGAAGGAAGGGATCGTTTTTCATGTCTATCAATAACTAGACATTTTGGCCTTAAACTGAATTAACCAACTAATATATATAAAAAGCTGCCTGTATTTGTATGAGACCATAAAGCCGGTGACATAAACACAAACATGTCATCTATGGAAAATACTTTTCAAAATAACAAAAGTAACAAAAAAAAAAAAATTGCTTAGTCACCGTACACTTTTGCTGTGTATGAATCTGCACCTGTAACAGCTGCTACGACCACAATGTCCATCTGTTTAATGAATGAGGGTTAGAAATGTGAATGCCTGTTATCTGTTGACAGAAAGTCATAGACATGCACCATCTTTATCCTCTAAAACCTGATTAATCCCAATATTTCTCCAGATTTCAGGTGTTTTACATGCTGCAGCTCAACAGTTTTGCATGTGTAATTTTTTTTTCCTCCATCAGCTGATGTAGGGCTGGAAACATTACCACGTGCTGGTGCATCGTTGCATAAACCTATTATCAGATGCATTGTGGGGAAGTATTTTTAGAGGCGAGGGATGGAAAGGAATTTTGCCACTGCTGTGTTTGTACACAACACTTGGAGTTGCCTTCTGTGGGGGCATGTTTGCATGTTTTAGAGAGGTGATGGTGATTGGGGGGGGGGGGTTCAGGAAGGAGGCTGTTGACAGTGACCCCGATCCCAGCCCATATGAAAAAATAAAAACAAAAAGAAAAAAGGAGAAAAGAAAAGCAGAAAAGTGTCACTGGAAGACTACTTTCACACCGCTGCAACCGTGACGATGCCCTGCGGGCAGTATGGAGGCAGGATTGGCAAGGGTCGGATGGTTGGATGCGGAGGTGGGGTGGAGGGCACTTAAGCACCACTCCCCTTTTCTTTCCGACCCCCTCCCCTCCTTAACTGCTTGCTTTCCTTGGTGATTAGCTTGCCCTGCGGTGAGCGCTAAGCATCCTAATCTGCAACTGTGAGGTAGTGGGTGTAGAGAAGCAGAAAGACAGACGCACAGACTGACAATACACAATCTAGGGTGAGAAGAAGCACACAGAGAGACGCACAAACACACAAATTATACTTATTAGAGTGGTTTGGTTTTGCCTGTGAATGATCTGGTGGGCTACAATCCTCTGTTGTTTTACATTATCATAGAAATTGCTGCTATGTTATTGTATAATAAATGCAAACCGCATCAGAATAGCATTTTGCATATTGTTGTGGCAATACTGCTTTTGATGAGCATTCATTTTGTTGAAGTGATATGGATAACTTTGGTTTATTAGAGCCTAGGTCTGTTGACACAAAGCTCCTAAAAATCAGAGTTTTTGAACATTGTCTTATTATTCAATGATTTGTAAGACATTTGTTAGCAAGTCGGTCAAAAAGACTATTTCCAATGTTAAGATTGAACATATGCACTGTGGGTCTTTCTCTTAACTATTATCACCCCAGTAATGATAATCTTGTACTTGCCAAGTTCATTGCTAAGACCTGGGGACAGGATCACATTGCCAACATTATATTACTGCAAGAAAAGCAGTCAGGAGTAGTGATGGGATTTCCGGCTCTTTCTAGAGAACCGGCTCTTTCAGTTCGGCTCACTAAAAAGAGCCGGCTCTTTCGGCTCCGAACCGGCTCTTCAGGTTGTTTTGTTGTTTTAATTAATTTATTATTAACAATAATATAAAATTATGCACAAAAGGAATTACTAATGTAAAAAAAAAAAAAGTGGTTTTATTTATATATAAAAATATCCGGTGGCCCCTAGAGACAAAGCACGTACAAACTCCAAAACACATTTCTAGCATGAACTGAACTTCAAAAACAGAGCTACCTACATACATTATTTGAAGTTTGTACGTGCTTTGTCTGTAGGGGCCACCGTAAATATACTTTTATTTATTCACTCCACATAAAATGTAATAAATAAATCATATAATACAAAAATCAACTATTCACATTTCAACTTTTAACTATTTAAATTTTCAGCTTTTTCCTTTTACAAATTTAAAGTGAAACAACACAAAACACTGCAAACCACAACACAATTAAATATAAATTAAAATATGAAAACAAAAAGAAGATGCATATTCTCTGTCATATGGACCTGCATGAATAAACTTTCTGAATCCTTTATCATCTACAACTGAAAATAGTTGTGGATGATTACTATACCTTTCTAATGTGATGTTGTTGTCCCCTGGCTCTCTCTCTCTTTCTCTCCCTCCGGCTCTGTTCCTGTGCTACTGAGTGTAACTACCGCCCCTCCCCCCTCTGCCCAGCTTAAAGCACAAGGCTCGCGTGCGGAGTGAAGCGGAAAAAAAGTGCGAGAGAGAGGGTGAGAGAAAGAAAAAAAACCCCACGTGACGGCTCGCGATAAGGAGCCGGCTCGCGTCGTTCATGTCAAAGAGTCGGCTCTAAGAGCCATTTCGTTTGCGAACGACCCATCACTAGTCAGGAGATCAGTGAAAAAAAACCCAAAACTTACACACTTACTTTCTGGTTTAGCTGTGTATAATAAGCACGAATGAGTTCATCCATTGAGACTTCAAAATGTCCTCCAAGGTACAGAAAGGCTCAGTATTGCTTCAAACTCTTATCGAAAGGTAATAATTCAACGGAGTATCTTCCAAAGTTACATTCATCTTAACATGAAATTTAATGTGTCTTAAATAAGCGCACAGTTGTGTCTCTCTGCCGAAACACGTCGAAGAGATTTGTTACTGACCCAGCTCTGACTGTTGGAACCTCATATAGATTTTTTAAATCTAATTTAACACTTTTAAGCAGTGAGGTTAGAAATCTTTTTTTCCTACAGGAGGCCAGGCCTGCATAGCAGCATTAGAGGTAATTGTATGGAGGCTGCAAGAAAATAGACGTCACAGAAAAAATGCCAGTATTAAGAAAGCTAAACTGAGCTAAAATCTGTGAAAAATATTTACTGTGGAGTTTAAAAATGCGTTAGATTGAGTAAAGGAAACCAAGGTCTTTCATTTAATTTCCCTCTACAAACTGTTCCAAGTATGTGGAAAAGAACGCACAAAAGCTTTTCTTCTCATTTCTGTCAATATGCTGGGGTCATGCAGCAGATAAGTCTTTGGTGATCTGAGATTACAACTGGAGGATGAGCTCTGTGAAATAAGCTTAAAAACATACAAGTAAAGTTTGCCTAAGATACATTCAGAAACACACCTGGAAATGAAGGTATACAGCAAAGGCCACAGCGAGAACGTATAAACGGAAAAGTCTCAGCCAGGATTTGAACCCAGGACCTTCTTTCTATGAAGCAACAGCGGGACCCACCACACTACAGCCTTGCTGTCGCAAAATCAAATTGAGTGAAATACATTAAAGTGCCAGCATGGTGATTTGCAGAGCCACATCTACATGCTTTAGGTACGCTCTGTCACAGCATACAGTGTTGGAAAATCATCTGTTTCAGCTACTCTTGCTTATATTTGTGCTTTTGTTCGTCATTTATTTTAGTACCTCCTGCAGACAACACAGAATTGTGCAAAATATAGAACTTTTTGGTAGTCAAATGAAACATTTAAAATTATCCATTGCAGCCATTATCTGTGAAACACACTTATGTTTTTCCAATATTCGAAAAGGATTTTTATTGGGCTAAATGCTGGTTATTTATTAATTTATTTTACTTTTAAGTTATTACAGTCAGAATGGACAGGACCAGCGGACGGGAAAGAGAAAGATGAAAAAAAGAGGGGTTGGGAAGAGACTCAACAGAAGGCGAGGGAAAGAAAAACCGAGGAGAAGAAGAGAAAGAGAGAAAAGACACAAAAAATCTGTTTGATCACCAGACAGAGAAGAAAAAAGTAGGGAAACCACAGCAACAACCAACATAAGCATAAGTTACAATACATATTAAATAATGAATGTTACTGAGCACACAAGACCGACAACGCACTAAATGTTTCGAAGCTGAAGCCAACCAAGATACTGTGTCTGTGAGCACATACAGGTGAATGCCCGTATAGACACCTGTGTGTGTAAGCGTGCTTGTATTCAAAAGGTTTCTCAATGTAACTATCTAATAGTAGGTGTGGGGAGCCGTAGCCCTGCCCCCCAGGACATGAAGCAGGCATGGAGGGGATCCAGGCCCCAGACATCTAGAGCCCCCCAGAGCACAAGAGCCCAAGGAGGACCACTGTAGGGGCAGCCGTCGTTGGCGTTCTGAATGAATGACTGTGCATGCATGGCAAAGAACTATACAAATGGACAACAATCCAGGACTATAAATGATGTATTAACCACTTTAAGGTAACATCAAAGAAACAATAATTTTCTGCATATTAGGGATCTGTCATCTATGTGGCCACAACATTAAAACAACCTTCCTGTTCGTGTCATTCCACCAAAATACCTCAGCGCTCGGCCAAGGGAATTTTGCGGTGTACCACTTGTCTGGCACCAGCATCTTGGCAGCAGACTTTTTGTGTCATGTGCTTTAAAGGGCAGAGCCTCAGGTGTATTGGTTTATTTTGGCGCATTTGGGAGATACTGAGTCAGCCTGAGACTTGGGAAATTTGGAGCTGGGACAGTGCCTTGGCCTCTTAGTCCCGTTCCTTCTTTAGCAGTTTTTGTTGTGTGTTGGGCAGTGTTGGGGTCATTACTCAAAGAAACTAACGAGTAATGTCTATTACACATTACTGATTAGTTTCCTTAAAACTAATAGCCGATACTACTTAATTACTTGTTGGAGAAAGCAATTAGCTACACTATTTATTACATTACTTTCTTGTAACACTGTAAAATGACCTGAAATGCATTGTGATAATCAGGCTACAACTCCACATGCAAAGATTTAACACTTAACAATCTTTCTTTTTGCATTCATGCAGGAACACAAACCGGACAACACACAGCAACGTAGAAAACCAGCTCAAAGAGATTTCAAAAAGATCGCTACAGTGATTCTACTGTTGGAACATAAACAGGTAGAAACAGAGGCTGCAAGCCTCATAGTGCCTTTGTTACCTGCTGAAGATCAGGCTCTTGCTGCTGGGCTGGGGTTCTGCATGGACTCAAGTTTAAAATCATTCTGGGTTCTTGGTTAGCTTTGTGTTAGCATGATCTCTCTGCAAGTTTGCACAGAGCTGATGTTGTGTTAGCAGTATTTGTTTCTATTCTGGACACCGTTTGCACATTATCATTGTGCTCTTGTCCTTTTGTGCAATTCAAATAAAAGTAATGTCCATAACTCAGCTGTAGACCACTCCAGCATTTTCCATCTCTTCCGCAAATATGCGGGAAGAAAGCATTTTTTTTTTTTACTTTCTTTCTATCCAAATGGTGTGCAGATAACTGAAGAACCTAATTGTAACTGTAATGTAGTTACTGAATTTAGTTTAACAGCATGTTAAATTACAGCTGGTGGGAGAATGGGGTACCTTGTCACCAGTGATGGAAATAACGGGATTACAAGTAATGGCTTTACTAACGTCGTTACTTTTTTCAGTAACGAGTAATCTAACTAATTACTATTTCTATTGTTACAACGCCGGTGCGGTCGCGTTACTATTTTTCAACAAACAGACGGTTGAAGCTGTGTCCAGCTTACTGCATCTTATATCAGTTGCATGGAAGTAGCTGTAAGTAATCTGGGCGCTACAGCTTTAAGCAGCTGTGCGCGCGGGCGGCAATCACTTTCTGGCAGACGATCACTTTTTGGCACAACACCTGGAGCTAAGGGTGTAAAACTGTCACATGAGTGCTGCTGTTTGACTGAGGAAGAATAAAGTAGTTGTGGTAAGCCAATCACATGACCACTTCAAGATGACAAAGCAACAAGGTGATATATACCAGTTTTTAAATTGTGTTGATAGGCCACGTAAAACCAGAGTCATGATAAACAATATATACGCAGTTTTTTCCTCAATAGTTTCGTCACATTTACTGTCTAAGGACAGCGCAGCGAGACCTCTCTGCTTATGACCCAAAAAATAAAAAAACAAAACAAAACAAAAAACAGCCCTTTGGTGTTGGTGGGAAAATGCACCATGTCGACCAATCAAAAGTGATATGGCAACATGACATTTGATTGTTTAGGGAAGAGGGGGACGTTTTAGGAGTGACAGTGAGAGAGAGAAAGAAAAACAGCAGAAAAAGAAAGAGCGCGAATTTTGAGATGTGAGAGATTTGTGACGTTTAGCGTGTTTGGAGTGTGTAGTTAATGTGTTTTCTTGTGTAGTTAGTGTGAAGTGTTGTGGATAGTTTTGTGTTGTGTGTCAGAACAATGAGGCGACTGCTGTCTCCAGGTAGAAACAGGAGTGATACACCTGCTGCTGTCAGACCTGCAGGTATCAGGCTGTGATGTTCTCCTTTATAGTGGACAGAAATTATTTTCTTTGGGCGGCAGAAATAATTTGTGTGGCATCTTACTGAATGCAGAACAGCTGATTGTTATATAAACAGTTTGAAATGGTTATTAAAAAAGGGTAAAAGGTAAAAGGCCGCAAATAACTTTGTTGTTTGCAAAACTTGTGCATATGATTTTAAAATTGACCATTTATATTTGCATTTAAAGTTATGAAATATGATTCAATAAACATGTTTGTGGTTGTTACAGTAAAAACTATAACTCTTTCTACTTGGATTTTATGTTTTTTGTCTGATTTTAGATCAGTTGTGTTAATACAGTATGTCAAAATGAAAACATAACTGTAAATTCAGACTAGAGATGGCACGATACCACTTTTTTTATGTCCGATACGATATCATAAATTTGGATATCTGCCGATATCGATATGAATCCGATAGTGTGTTTTTTAATCAATAAAACTGTTTTTTAATATCTTGCTGCTTTTTGTATAAGTTCATTCTCAAGTTACAAAAAAAAAACAAAACACTAAAGCTATTCTGTTATACCTGTATGCAAAAAATATACTGCACCCAAAATATTTCATAGTTCAGCAACACTGATCAGTCTAATAAAGTTAAACCTGCTCCATCCTCCCTATTCTGGTATTTTAAAGAGTAAGCAACCTAACTAATAGGGTTATAAAACACCCAGCAAAAAAATAAATAAATAGGGAACCACCCCCCACCTCATGATGCTTAACGTAATAAACTTTAATTTGATGCAGGGTGGGAAAAAATGCACAGAACTCATTTATTTTTCAAGAATAATTAAATAGATTCAACATCTTTCTTCAACAGAACTGCAGACTGCACAGATGGTACCTTCCCAAAGGAAAAAGTACTATAGCTTACTAGGGTATATTAGACTTAATAGTTACTATATACAGTAATGGACTTCTATACATTTTTCATCAGATTAAAACTTTGGGTGTAAGATTCAGATAATTATTTATTAAAAGCTACACATTTTAAATGAAAATAAGAAAGAAAAGTATGTCTTTGTTCCCCCTTTTCCCTGTTCATGCCCTATCGGCCCCCCTGGCTAAACTTTGCTAGATCCGCTCCTGCACAGTTACCAGCCGTCAGCTACGTAGAAAAAGATCCTGGTGTAGAAAGTAATATTAAATAAATTCTAACAACAGATTATCAAGCTTAAACGTGCTGCTGTTGTTCAGCCGCTGGTTTCCTCTTTCTGGCGCGATAAACAAGCACAAGAGACGGACTGGCGACAGAAAAGCCGATCAGCTGATCATTGATCAGTTTGACGATTGAAGTAGCAGCAGGAGAGAGAGAGAGAGAGAGAGAATGAGAGGCAGACGCTCCATATATTGGTTGTTAAGCTTAACGCGGGAATGCTTTACAAACATTCAGAGATGGACTTACACACTTGCTTTACTTCTCTCGGGATAACTTCCTCGGAGATGAAGATGCCGGGTTAGTAGCAAAGCTCCAAATGCTCAACCAGACCACCGACAGGCTCTATCACGTGACGCATACTGCTCCGACGTGCTACGGTTATGAGGCGAGTTAGGCATGTTGCAGGTTTTGCAAGATTACATTTTTTATTTCTCTCTGATAGCCGATCCAGTAATTTAGGTCAGTATTGGACCGATACCGATACATAATATCAGATCGGTCCATCTCTAATTCAGACACGTGAGGTTGTGCTGAACAGGATGATACCAAACCAGGCAAAGTAAATAGTTTTTAAGGGTAAAATCAAAAGTAGTAAAAAATGGCCAATGTTTTTTTTTTTTTTTTTTAATGATGCAATAGTTACTTTTCAAGTAATTTATAACTCCATTACTAACTCATTTACTTTTTTGAAGAAGTAACTAGAAACTATAATTAATTCGTTTTTCAAAGTAACTTGCCCAACACTGCTTGTCACCATGAGTGGCGTGTTAAAAAGAAAGACGACCTGTCTAAGGTTAGGGTTGTGTCTCGTTTCAGCGGCATGCTGAAAAACTGTGGCGTGTTAACATAATGCGAAACCAACCACCAAGACTGAGCTTTTATGTTTCGTTAAGTTAAGGATTGTGAAGGTACTGCAGGTGGGCTCCAGTAATAACACAAATTCAGTTTGAAAGTGATCAAAAATGTATACGTTTTCATATGTAATAAATGTATTTATTTCTATAAAAAGTGAAGTAAAACCCTGGTTAGTTGGTGATGTTACTCAATACTCTGACCAAAATTTACTGCTCTGCTATTGAAGTTTGTGTCCCAGTGGCAGGTGAGTCACACGTTGGCCTTAACACTTTGCATTTGACTGGGTCGCATTAGCAATTTATAGCCAGCAGCCTGTGTTATTTGCATTTTTAAAATAAGAATTTCAAGGAAATCCATGAAGTTCTCTTGTACTTTGATTAGAGCGCAGATTTAAGATTGGGCCTGTGGGATCTTCTGTCTCCTTTTAAGGACGCCGCTGCACTCTCAACTTTGGGAAAGGCAGTGATAAACTCCGACATATATAAGTTACATCGTTCTGCTGTATTCCTGTATTACATGTCACAAGTCAAGATCTGCCATCTCTGTTACTGGAATCACATTCCTACATATCCACATATGGAAACCTTATTGTTTCAAGACAAAGCTGTGGACTTGTCCTTTAAATGTGCCCTGCTCGAGTGGTTTAATCAGACCCAACACGACTCCTTGCCGTGAAGTTCCCTTGAATCAAGTCATCTGGATGTCATCATGGGCATATGGACACCATATTGTGTCCGACAGTGGCGACTACTGCCGTGTGGTTTCACCACGGGAAAGTGGTAGCTCTTGAAGTCTTGTGAATTCAGCACTTTGCAAGTGTAGACTGTTTGTCTGCGAGAGTCCCTATGGGCTGCGCACCACTCACACCCTCTTGTGTACACAGATTGTTTAGTCAGCCTTAAACAGCCACACATGCATGATGTACAGTACTTGCTGCTAGTGTATACACACATGCAGGAATGCACACATTCTTTTAGTAAAGCTAAATCAACCGTGCGAGAGCTCTACATCTGCCTTAAATCAGGACTGATCAGTCTCCCTAATCAACCATTTTGGCCCCCTTCAAAATGCTCCATTTCCTGACCCGGCCCTCATCTCTCTCTTTCTTTTTCTCTCTTTTCGCTATTAGTCAAAACCCCCCTCTGATTCTTTTTTAACAACCCTTCTCCAAACACTGCGACTGCCAGGTTTGTCAGCCGGTGTAGATTTAGCTGCCTTGTCAGTAGCGCTGCTGTCCTAATCTCTATCACAGCCTCAACTCTGGCCTTGAGGAATGATCAGACAGAGAATGAAAGAGGGTGAGAGAGAAGCGGATTTTGAGCCAGAATAGCTTTCTTTTTTCGTTCTGCTTTTTTTCCTCAAATAAGCAAATATGTAAAGTGGCAAAGGCCCAGTGCAGACCTACCCGAGAGATGTTTATGACTAGAAAGCTGCAGCCTCCCCTTGGCCCTTTGAAAGAAAGAGAAGAGGTTGGAAGGAGGGAGGCGGGGGGTTCAGAGGGGAGGCAGACTTGGCACAATGCTCCGACTAGTGTTCTGAATTAGCAAAGGCCTCGTTCACCCCCACTCCTGCCCCTTTGTACCTTCTCCCCTTTATTTTCTTTATCTTTCACTCTTTGATTTTTTCCCCCTTCCTCCTAATGGCTCACGGCTCGTCATAAAGTAGGCTAATTTATGGAAGCTTGACTGCGTTGGCCTATGATTTTAAGGATCACATTAGGAACATAAGCTTCTTTTTGGCTTTTGTGCCAGATGATTAGGCTGTAATTATGTTCACAACGTTGGGTCAGTATTGTGCTGACTCACTTAGTACACAGGACACGTTCATTTCTAAAGATTGAAAGATACTTGAAACACCTATATATGATTCCTTTTGTTGCTAATAAATACTATAAGTTGAAGTTTGTACTTAAACATTCAATCCTTGAAACACAAGTCCACCAGTTAGGTTCTAATGGTTGGAAGAAATGCAGTGATGGAATGGCCATATAACATCCAAGTGCACTGTTGGACCCTTAAAGCATATCTTTTTTATGTTCCTACCATTTCAGGCGCACATTAGAGGGTTCTGTGTGTGTATTCTGCAACTGGTCCCAAATAAACCTTTACCAAGAAGTGGATCTTTCTTACACCTTTTTTTCCACCAAGCAATAAGACTGGTAACACAAACATTTGGTCCCTATAGCTAATTTCCCCCAACGCAACAACTGTGAATTTTGTTATAAGACATCCATTTGGATTGAATTTAGTGCAGTGTCTGCTTTCATTGACAGGTGTTCTCCAAATTGGTGGCTGGTAAGCATCGCCTCTGCTAATTCACGTGACCAAACTGGACCTCTTGATCATATTTGTCCTTTTGTTGTCTTTCGTAGGATTTTTAAAATGGAACTGTCTGAAATAATAAGGCTGACTGTGAGGTACAGCCCCTCTGAGAGGTTTGTCCTTCAACTTTGGTGAGTGAAATTCTATGACCAGCAAACGTGTTTCACATTAAGAGCTGGGACCACTGTTTTGGAGTGATGACTGGAGAATTTACTGTGTCAAAAATATCAGCTTACCTTTGCTGTTAAAGGTTGTGTGACAAAAATCTTGTTCTTATACTAGTCGGTCACTTCATTCCACATGAGAAGATCTAAGTTGATAAATAAAAAGGCAGACGTCTGAGTCACAGCTGCACACAGTGTGCAGCTGTACCTGCTTTGGTGCATTTTCTTTTTCCCTCTCTAGTTTCATACATGCTGGACTAGTTTACTAGTGAAAAATGTCTGCACAGCCTGAAAAGAATACCTAAAGCAGGGGTGTCAAACATAAGGTCCAGGGTCAGAATTGTCTCACCAAAGACTCTAATCCGGCCTTCTGGACAGCTTCGGAAAAAGTTAATCAATTTTGGACTTTTAACTGTATTTTTATTTTTATAGCTTTCCCCACTGATAAAGACCTTCCCCACAGTCATTCATACTACACCAAAGCATTTAATGACCTAGAAATTCCTGTTTTCTCACTATCTGCTAAAGAATTTTCTGTTTTTACAATGAATGTTTTATCTTTTAAAAAAGGACATTTTCTGTGAATTAACAAAAACTTTCCATTTCAGTCTTTCAGTCTGAGCAATGAGCTAGAAGAACATTTTCTTACATTTATTTCTTACAATTTTAAGCCCAAAGAGTCATATCCGGACAAATTTCTTTTATTGACAGCAGCATTTTGCTATAGAGAAACTGATGTACTGTTGAAATTGTATTAAAATATCCCAGTTAAATGTGTAGTTAAAGTTCTTTACACTAACAGAAAGGGGAGTTTCACTGGTTCAGGCCACTTAAGATCGAACATTTGATCAAACAGATAACATGAGTTTGACATCCCTGACCCAGAGATTTTACACTGGGCTGAGGAAAGATACTCCACCTATTTGACTCTGAGCCAACGCTGCCAGTCAGCCAGATTTGGCCAAATTTCTATGACAATTGGACCAATGTAACTTTAACTGCTGCCCTGGAAAATTCTAGATCTGATCAAGTAAAATTAAGCAGTGTTCTTTGTACTAAAGATGCAGACTCAGCAAAGCAGGGCAAAAAAAACAACAACTTTTTAAATTCAGAAGGAAGGATTTGATAAACTTTTGACAAAAGGATTCATTTAGCAGCCTTTAGTTGAAGTTAAATGACTTGATCTTATAAATGCAGTAGCCTTTTAACATGGTTGCATTCTCTTTTATTTTCATGCAAACTTAAACTTCTATGAAATATTTAGATTTTTAAGATTTAACCTGGGGCAGTTTGTTTAGCGTATGCACAAAACTGCCAGCAACAGGGACAGGATTAGAGTGTGCTTGCAAGAATGTGGGTTATATTATGATACCAGGTCCAGGGAGCAGCGAGTAGTATATGGGTTAAATTACACTGTAAGCAGGGACTGCTGGACTGTATTTGGGTCATATCATACACTTTAAATAGGGACTGGTGCACAATATGTGGCCTGTCTTACATGTAAATCCAGTCTCCAAAAGTCACGCATTATGGTTTATGTGCATCTTGGAGATTTTGCCCTTGTTGGGAAGCTTTTTGTGTGAATTTGTATACCATCATACACATGTACTGAAAATTTTCCACCACACCAAGGTCATTGCAAAAAAACATGTCTCACGTATCTGTAATCTTACTCACATGTGCATGCACTCACCCACAGAAGCAGCTCATCCGCACTCCGGCGGCCCGTAAGCCCTCAGATATATAATTTTCTTCAAATGCACCTTTTTGGACTAGTTTGTCTGTATCCCCAGTGCCCTTTTTCAATCTGAGCTGCCGACTCATCTTGTCGTGTGCTGTCTTTCACAAATCACACAGCAGCGGGGCTGTGATCAGAGAGGGACAATTTGTCAGCTGTATGCATGAGTAAGCAACAGATATGCCATCCATTACTCTGACCGGACACAGGAAGGGAGAAATAGAGGGGATGGAGGAGACTGTGTATGTTTGTTGTTGCACTACTATCCTTTTTCAATTTTGGACCTTTTTGGAAAGTGAGGACAGTTTGGTTGTACATTATTTTCACAAAAACTAGTTTGATGTTTGATTTCGGGGTTAAGGAAATCCAGAAATGCTTTGGGTCACCTAAAGTGCTAAGTAAAATGAAAAGAAAACATAACCCTCTCTGATAACCCTTTCCCTCCCCCTAGAATTTACCATCTTGCATAACAGTGCATTCTAATGTAGCCTGAACCTTCATGCAAGCATTCTTGTCATTTCTTTAAGTAGTCTGCAGGGATAGTTGTCCAGGCTTCATAAAGGGCATTCCAAAGCTCTTCGTTGGATGCTAGCTGTCTTTTGTCTCTCTCCAAATTCCACACTATTTCAGTAATATTCAGGTCTGAATATTACTGAAATAGTGTGGAATGATAGTGCTCCATTATATGTTTTTTATCCAGGTGTGCTTTTAATGCATGGACAGTGTATTTGGGATCATTGTCACGATGAAAAATGAAGCAAAAATGAAGCATTTGTTGAAGAATCAAACTCTGATGGTAGTTTTTGCTAATAGATCTCTAACACCATTTGCTGAAATGCAATCTCAAACCATAGCAGAGCCTCCACCATGTTTTACACATAGCTGTAGTGTGTGTGTGTGTGTGTGGGGGGGATGATCCCTTTAGGAGTTTAGGAGCAAATCATCTGCTTCCAAGCCACCCTTTCAGTGACACCATTTCAGACGGTTATATTTGCAATTTTTATAGATTCAGCTAAAGACATGCAAACAAATTATGCTTTTATGGATTTAAATTGTTTGAGATAGAATTGAATATTGGTTAATGATTCGTTTTTTGCGTAGACACAATACTACTGGACATGCCTTGCATTAGGTGCTGTTTCTATGCTTGAATGGAAGGCTTTCAAAAATCCTTGAAATCTGTTGCTCAAGTCTGCTCACTGGCTCCTTTGAAACAAACTAAAAAGAAGAAAGTGTAGTGGTTTGCACAGTTAAATGGCAGGTGAAAGGTCAGTGGTTCATTTTCAGCTGGACACACAAATTTGGGATCTTCTCAGGAAAGGCATCCACCAATAAAACTCCAAGTCAAACATGCAGAACTACCTGCTTATGATAAAGGAGAAGTTGAAAGGATTGCTGGTTGCTGTTTCTATTTCACAGGGGTGGGCGATATATCGAATATACTCGATGTATCGCAAGTTTTTCCACGCACGATGGTTAAAATGACTTTATTGTAACCATCAAGTATAAATTGACATGGAAATATGAAGCTGTCTGCATGCATTCACTGTGAGTTTTTTTCTGCGAATGCATCATTAATCCCACCTCCCAAAAGGAAAATTTTCTACCTGGCACATTGCACTGAGAATACTATTTATATTTTTCCCCAGATAGGGAAAAATATGGTGACAGCGGGCGTTTTAGACAAGCGAGGAAATACAACAATACAAAAAAAAAATCAATAAGGAGGACGTTGAACAAAATGCGTAATTTGCAAAACATGCCATGAAACTATCCGGTCTTTAAGTCTGACATCATTAGCCGTTTTCAGGTCCAACCTCTGCTTCAGGTACCAAAGTCAAATTAACACTGCAGCATCACTGAGAGTTGAAAATTAAAACGCATAGCTCTGCTATTGCTTCTGACATTAACGAAGACAGAAAACTAAACAGTAATGACATTTGTAGGGTTACTGAAGTTGGGCTAGCTGGTATATAATGATGTGCTACGTGGTGGCTAGCTACACAGCTATGGTTTGCATACTATAAACACATTAGCACAGTGAAGCTGGAGGAGGATGAACACTAACGTTGTTTCCACTCAATAAAAGTTAATGTTAATGTTCCTGATGGTTAGGGACAAAAGCAGTTGCATGGCAGGATGCTCTAAACCAGCGGTCCCCAACCCCCGGGCCACGGTCCGTGAGTCGTTTGGTACCAGGCCGCGAGAGTTGAGGCTCGGGTATGAAATGTGTGGATTTCAGGGTTTTTATCGGTTTTCAGCGTCATTTTGTCATCGTTTTTATCGTTAACTTGGTTTTCCTGGGTCTTTTCACGTGTGTTATGAATAAATCTTCTTTTTTTCGGTACCGGTACTAGTTTTATTTTGTTGTATTTATCCGCGACACCTTAAAGGCCGGTCTGTGAAAATATTGTCGGGCATAAACCGGTCCGTGGCGCAAAAATGGTTGGGCACTTCTGCTCTAAACGGACCAAACTTCAGTCTGGAGAACAACTGAGACAATCCATCCACAATACGAGGTTAGTCATTAATATACTGCAACATGGCCTAGGCTGCAGTTACATCGTAAGGTTTTAAAAACCGAGCTTTAAAATGAATAGTGGTAATAAAAACCGAGAGAGCCCAACAGTCGCTGACTGTTTTTAGGGGCTTGTTGAGATTAAACAGAAAAAGATACAAAGCATTAAAACATGTTAAAAACACAACAGCCTTAATAAACGCAGAGAAGTTTGGACCCAGAAGCAGGGTTATCACGTCATCACTTAAAGATCGGATAGTCGCTAAAGGTAGCAGTACCACGAAATTATTCCACCTGCTGAATAATCATCCACTGCAAAATGAAGAATGTTTTAAACTCTGCACGTCAGCATTTCCCCGCAAAACAGCCCACATTAAATAAACCAGCTGTGATATCTGTGAATGTTCTTGGCCAGTTGTTTTAATAGTCCCTATCTAGACTTTTGTTTCTGTAATTTGAGGCCATCACATTTTTTATTTTACCATTTTTATATGTTATAAGCACCATTTTAATTTAGATGGTTTTATTTTTCTCGTGAATTCTTGCTTGATGTACTTTTTTGCTGCTATGATCTTTTGTTTGTTAAAGGTCTAGTGTTGACCACAGAAGGAGATTTACTGTGACAGTATTGTCATTAGTGAAAAACATCTGTGGGCAACTGATAGTTAAAAATGGTTAAAATAAAACATTTCAATTCATTCAGATTTTTTGTATTCAAAGTAGGAAAAATTGAGGTTATTTAAACATATTTTTATATATGTCGTGTATTGTGATACAACAGAAATTATTGTGATATTAGATTTCCTCATATCGCCCAGTCAATTTAAAGCGTTACATCTGTAATCCATCTGAAGACATGTATTATAATGCAGTTACAAGACATACAGTTAATTAACAGGTGAAGGAACAGCATTGCGTATGTTGATGTCACATTTTTAAGCCCTCCTTTTGCTGTTATTACTGTTGAGCTGAGGACACCTACAAGAGAACTCAAGCAGATAAAAGGTTTTACAACATATTAACCGTAAGATAGCTTGAAGACATTTTATAACCAGTAGGCCTGCCAGTTTGTTTGACAAAAAGTCGTTAAACTAAAGAAAAAGTTGCCATCACCTGTTTACATGCATATTGGTGTTGTAACGTCGGGTTGCGTTTAGTGGTTGAGAGGAGGCGGCAAAACACTTAGCAGGGTAGCCAAAAGAATAGACACTCACACTGGCTTTGGGAATTCCACATCGTGTTCTTTAATATGCCTTCTCTTCATCAACCATATAAGCCCGGTTGAACGGCTGCAGCTTAACAAACATAGCGCGCAGTGTTCGTACAACCCATAACGTTGCAAAAAAAGGTGTCTGGAGAGGTAAAACATAAAATCTGTCCCTCTTCATGCACTAGCGTGCAAGCACATGTCCACACGATCACAGAGAGAGTCAGTGGCACATACGGATGACGACATTAAACCTCGACTTGGGTTATCTTAAAGAGACACCACACCATTGTGACTGTTACAGTGTCAAGATCAAGCATAAACAATATTAAACATGTTAGTAAAAATACACAGACACAAAATATTAGTCCATGAAGCTGACCTGTCACTGGCTACCAAGCAGTGCCATGCAAGCCTGTGGTTCTTTCCGATCATTACTCTTACACACCATTAAAAATTAATTTCCAGCGAGATGCAGCTGAACATTAAACATGTTTGGGGTGCTGGTCAACAGGCCACGATGGAAAATTAAGATCTGATGCACCCTTCAGTCTTCCAAACACAAAATCAAGTATGCAAGAACTTTGAGGTCAGTGAACAAATCCTCTCAGCACCTACATGATAAATCCAGTTCCCTTTGACTCAGTACCACAGAGTAAGGATGGATGATGTTGTGAAGACAGGGAGCTAGAGATAAGAAAAAGGGAGAAAAAAAGCAAAGAATTGGATCACAACTTTCTGCTTGGACAACTTTCTGGCATGATATATATATATATATATATATATAAAAAAAACCCAACCCACTTACATTCAAGCTTCGTAAAAGTTATGCATGTGTATGCACGAGGTTATGTATCTATATTGCCTGAAAGTGATTCTCTTTGTGTGTCTGTGGTTAACATTTACCACATTTTGTCTGATTGAGTGAAGTTATGCTGAAATTCCTCCACACTCATTTACGCATGTGTGCATAGGTGTTTAAATTTCCATATGAAGGTCATTTGTTGGCAGGCCTCTGAGGTCCTGAATAGAATAACAGACACATCTCAAACAACTGCTTTTGTTAGTGCGAGACAAAAGGCGATGTGAATGTGTGTTCTGGAATATCTGCATAGTGTGTCAGACAGACTAACCGAATGGCAGCCAAGTTTGGTAGTTTCACAGAACACGTAAAATCCTGAGTAGTCCCACAACATAAAGCTTCAGAACTCTAAAGGTTGACTGACATTACCACAAAGACTTTGCTGACACTCATTGTAACATTATGAACCCATGAATGCACGGCTATTAAAAATGTAGTCATTCCTTTATTCATCTGATCTTGAATTCACTGATCCTTTCTGCCATGTTGGGGTCAAATGTTTTTTTCCCTCTTTTTTTTCCTCTGGAAATAAATTACAGAGACCTCTGACAGGTTTGATCATGTGACAAGCAAACAACCTAAAGATCATGAATCATTATCTTTCTTGTCCTTTAAACATCCTGTTAGCCTACGATGTGATACTGTATATATAAGAGGCCAGTAGGAAATGTAAATTTGTTCTGTATTGTCATTTAAAATGCCACAGTGTCAAAAGTAAACACAGTTGAATGCAAATACTGCACATTTGTGAGTTGTATTTTCCATCTATGCCAAATACACAACAGGAGGTAAATAAAACAGATGATCCCATTACAAAGTTACCTGATGAGCAGTGTTGGTCAAGTTACTTGAAAAAGGTAATCAGTAACTAATTACAGATTACTTCCCCAAAAAAGTAATCGGTAAAGTAATTACTTTACTGATTACTTATTTTCAAAAGGTAATTAATTACTTAGATACTTAGTTACTTAGTTACTTTTTAAAAACATGCTCACACAACCTGAATAGGTGATAAACCGATAGATCTTTCAGCCCAATTCTACTTTTTCTGCATAATCCATCATACAAAATGTAATCAAATGGAAAAGTCTCTTTTTAAAACTTGTTTTATTAGTTTTAACCTTTTAACTTTATGCATCAAGCAAAAATTAAATTATATGCAACATTCTCTGACTGGAAGAAATTTGTTTAACATTTAAACTCATTTTCTGCACAGTCCAGCACATTTTTTTTTCTTTGTGTTAACACTCACTCTTTCAAATATATGCAAGTAAAACACAGCAGAAAATAAATAACATCAAAGACTAGCGATCCTGTTGCTCTATTTTCACCTGTAAAGCAGGAGTGGCGTTACAAGTAACGCGTTACTGCCCATCTCTGCTGATAAGTAATGCATTCGATCAGGAAGCAGGTAAACAGTAAGTTGGTTTTGGAAGAAGAAATGAGCAGGAGAAGGAGGAGGGTTCGAGCACTCCAAAAAGGCAGGTATTGTGGTGATGTCATGTTTTGTACTGGCACACAATGGCGCTAACGCTCTAAAAACGATAACTTTAAAAACTTATTTTTAATCCATTTTTTTTTTTTTTTTTTTTTGTAAATCCAGGCCTCTGTAGTGGAAACTAGCCTTAATTCATGTTTCAGCTCCACTTTAACTTGTTTAGCTAATTCTCTAACTACAGTGCATCAGACTATAGTTTGGAGTACACTCACCACAATGCATAATGTTACAACATAATTCATACTATATCATTATACACCTCAGCCACTGTCTATGGATTGGGTGAATGCAAAATGTTGCAAGGTAATGCAAAATTAGTGGAGAAAAAAGATTCCCACTGTTACCCTTTAGGGCCTCTATAGAACAAGCTTCTGCACAAAGACAGCTCTCTTAGCTGATAAAAGCTCAGCTAGACTCCAATCAGTCCATAAACCTTCAATATACATGTATGTTCAAAAATACACGTTTAAGTCTTTTTCTTACTCATTTGCCTACACACACACACACACACACACACACACACACACACACACACACACACGTACACACACACACCTCTGGTATGAATGGCCCTTGGCCACAGGCAGAGTTTTCACAGTAAACTAACCTTGATCAATAACCTGCTATGGACCTCAGCAAAACCCACTGTTCTCCCTACTGCTGGATTTCAATATCACGCCTGTTTGAACACTCTAGCCATGGGCCAACTGTGTGTGCGCATGTGTGTGCATGCACATGCGTATGTATGCATGTACTGCTGCCGCATGAATTTGCGCGAGCCTGCAAGCATGTGTGAATGTGTTTGTGGCCTCCTGTACGCTGTGTGTGCTTAAGGAATTCTCTGTGCATGAATTTGGTTGTGTGTGTTTTGGGCTGTGTGTTTGAGAGAAGCCTCGGGGTCCGCTGTGAACGGTGCTAACTGGCCCTCTGAACTCTTTCCTGTGAAGAGAAAGAGAAAGCCACTGGGCATGTGCAGAGGACAGCATGCCATTTACCTGGGCTACGGATGGTTTTTAAAACTGGCAAGAGGGACTTACACACACACACACGTGCGCGCGCACACACACACACTGAAGATACTCCTGGCTTTTGCCTCAAACGCAAAAGCACACCTTTGCTCCCTCGCCTCAAACACAAACACACTTCAAAAGTTCTTTTTCTTTTTTTTTCTTTTCTCCTTTTTTATTTTTGGAAGCGATGCAGCCAGTACTACCCCTGCGTTTAAAGAGCCTAACCGCTCTCTTCATGTGCCCTTCTCTCGCTTCCTGCCTCTGCAAAAAGGCCCCAACGCGCCAGAAAAACTTACTAGTTTACATCCAGCTCTACAACTAGCGAGACAACCTTTTGGCTCTCAAAGGTGTTCGTCTCACAATGCTCTTTATATACAGTGAAGTGGGGCCACACATTCGGCCTTTGCTCCAGTTCGAGCTGGGCCTTTAGAAGAGTAAATGCTCTGAAAAATAACCGCTGCTGAACTCTGGAGGAGTGAATAGTTGTTGAACAGTGCTGCGGTTTATAATATAATGAGACATATATGGGGCTTTTTCCAGTAATGAGGAGTGGATAAGCAATCATTTTTACTCAAACGAGTTTGAAAAAAAAACCCATGCCTTATCTGAACCTGCATGCGTGTGTGTTCATTTATCTTAATGTACCTGGCAGGATGTGTACGTGTGTATATGTATTAGTTGGTAGTTGAATACAGCTGACCCAGATGTGTTAAGTGGGTCATGGGAACATCGCAGCCCACACACTGGGGGTTATGGATAGGCAACATCCTTGTGTTTTGTGTGTGTAAGTGTGTGTAGATGGGGTTAGGACACTGGGGCAGTGCCCTGATTATACTCAGATTAGATTTGGGAATTCATCGCCCCTCCTTCTGAGCTTTACCCCCAACTCTGTCTCCTATTACTTTTTCTCTCTTTCTCTTTGTCTTCCTCACTTTCTGTTCATTTGCTTTAACCTCTGGGCATCCAGAGGGGTTTGTTTAAGACACATGCTAAATAATCACATTTTGGGAAATTAGAAGATGTAACATCTCAAATGAAGTCTCTTATATTTTGACATTGCAGTTTTTCCTGTTAAAATCCTTTCTGTTTGGGTGTTTCAATCAGATGAAAATTCTATAAAAAGATTTAAGGTTAGGGTAGGTTTATGTTACGGATCCTAAACAATGTTCTAAGCTAGAATTAACAATGTTAAGAAGTTGTTTTTCCTTATAGCAGTTGTGCAAGGTGTAAATGTGAGGACCAATGGTTGTCTGTCCTTCTGTGTTAGCCAGGGTTTACCTTGTCTCTCACCCTATACCAGCTGAGATAGGCTCCATCACCCCAATAGATGGATGGATGGTTGCAAGGTTTCATGGATGACAATTTTACAAGGCGTAAAAAAAAAAAGGTTTTGAGAATCTTTGGAAATCTTGATTTCCCATTCAAGAGCCTCATCTTGTACACTTCTATACATGAATATTTCCATGGTGGCTGCTATTTTTGATCACTTTGTAGAAGTACTTTGTTATTTGTACCTCTGCAATGTGTTTCTGGAAATGCTCCAGTGTCTGAAAAAGGTGACGCTTCAACTTGATTTACATTTTAGGAACCGAAAAAGGTCCCAACAAGGCAAATATGACAAGTACAGCAGGCTGGAAATAAAGTTTGTGTTGGTGCAGGGAAAAAAACAGAATTTTCAGCTCACTCTGTGCTGGCACAGGATGGTAGTCTGGCACATATTAGACGTGTGGTCAATTCTGAATGACAGAATGCTCCTGGTTTCTCTCCGCGCCTGAAACTCTGTTTCCCGGCTTGGAAAGGGTGGACTCTTCAACTGTCAACTGCATGGTCATAGCAGGAGACCCAGCTTTGAATCAGCTAGGATCCTTTACACAAAATTAATGTCAGGATGAAAGAGAATTTAATATTTGCTGGCTGCACAAGTTTGAGGTTTTCTTTCTACTCTATTTTTCTGTCCCTTTCTTGTGCTAATGTTTTGGGCTATGAGGTTGTTTTTTAATGCTTTTTGTAAAGTGCAAATTCCTTCAAAACCCAACTGAAGGTCTTTTTGTAAGTCTCCACAACTGTGTCAGTTTACTATTGCAAGTTAGAGAACATATATCATATGGACCAAAGTACTGGGCCACCTACACATTACACCTAAAGGAGCTGCTAGAAACCCATGCCATAGAGCTTCTGATGCACGTTTTCTGTTCTTATCCTAAAGCCAGAACAGGTTTGAAACTTTAGAGTTAGTGAGTCAGCAGAGCGGCCCTATGCAACTTTTATGGTCTGTCAGGTTGTGACTGACCTTATCCTGTTGTTCCTGAACATTTCCAGTTTGCATTAATACTACTTAAAGTTGATCAAGGAATATGGAGGAATTACTTTGGTGTTCCTCCACCACAAAAGATGCGCGTATTCTTGGAATTTCTCTGAATGTGTGGGAATACACACTTCTTTAGCGGTGGAGGAACACCAAAGTAATTGCTTACAGAGCTTGCTTCTTTGACATCTTTAAGAGTTCTGAACAAATGTCTGTCCTCCTCCAGAACAACTTATGTACGCAAACGCGTGTTGCAACTTCTTATCTGCAACTTTTGTCCAGCCCTGGTTATAAATCCTTACCCTAGGTTGGAGGTTAGGGTTAGGGTTGGGATAATACCACAAGACCAACAGCAACTTTGGTGAAAACCAGCCCAAGAACTCTTCTTAACCATCTCCACAGAGAATGTACTTGACTGCATGTTGAAGGCCAAGTGGTGGGAGATGAAATGGGATCTTTGATGACAAATATAAGTTAATGAGCAGTACATTTTTTCAGTTCCGGGAACAATCAGTATTTTACTGTCCTATTCTTGTCCTTCCATGGGAAAAAAATAAATAAAATAAAACTAATGTCTATATCTGAACTCCTCAAAAATAGATGTCTGCTCTAATGTGAAGTACCATACCTTCTTGTGAAGGAAACATGTTAAGTTTGTAACAAAGTGAAACTGGAGCCAAAATGTAGCAATTTTCAAGTATTTTTGTATTCATTATAGGAAGAAGTGTGGTGTATTTCAACCTAGTCTGGTCTCATGGCCAAATAAATTGACATGTATTTAAATTGTTTGTGTACATGGACATGATTTACAGTGCAATTTCTCTGTTTGTGTCTTTGTATCTCTACATCGTGATGTAAGTGCATTTTCTTGTTTTTTTTTTACATTAAAGTCCTTTTATTACTATTTTTCAAACCTACCTTGAAAGCCTGGACCAGGATGTTTTATGCCAATTTTCTTTTTTTTGCCATGTTTTATAATTTATTTTATTGTCAGCATTAAAGTGAAAATAATTTTTCAATTTGAAGAAAATTTGCTTTCTGCACCACATATGTTTCTCAGAATTCTCTAAAGGGGGCAAACTCTTGACCTGGCAGCCAAGAAAACAGAGTTTTGAAAAGCTGACAGCTGTATTTTAGTCCTAACTATCTTTTTCTAAATCTAACTAAATAGTTAGATAATGAATAACAGTTAAAGTAAAAGGTGAAAGGAAATACGAATAATCCATAAGAACGAATAATGGGTTCCCAGCTAGACTTGATCAGTGTTTGTTGATATGTGTAGTCATTACACCTTCACTACCTACCTAGCCTCAAAATATGTGAGTTTTTCACCCTCACACTTGAAAAAATATATCTGCTGTGATACTGTGTCATACCACCATGGCTACCTGATTAGTAACTGGATTTGCTCATGTCTGTTCCTGGTGTTTTTCTGATTGTGTCCCCAGTGTGAGTGGAAATGGGGCATGCAGGCATGGCGGGAGTGCTGGGAGGAGAGAAAGCAGCCAGGGTGGCGCGTTGACTGGAGGATCGCCAACCGCTCTCAAACAGGTAGGAATCCATGCCAACTCTGCCTCCCTACCCCCCCGCCCCCCCTCAGTACGTCTGCCTGAATCAGTGGCCGTCATGCTCGCTGACATTCAAAGTTTGTTACCTGCTGTAAAGATTTACAGCTTTGTTTCCATTACTTTATCTGTCACCGCTTCAGTGGTGAATATGACACAATCGATCTCTTGTTAGTGGATATGGAGCTTATAACCTCAGTGTATGTCAGGCTATGTGCTATTTTAATCATCAACTTTTTTTAAGATTCACCTAGTAGCAGTTTGTGTTTATAATGCAAATACACTGGGTTACTTCAATAGACTGAAGACAGCTTTAAAATGCATAGATTTTCAGGCAAGCTATGAATTGAAATATCCCTCCATCCATTTTCTGCTGCTATGTGGGTCCAGGTCACAGAGGTCAAAGTAGAGATTCAGAGTCAGTTTTGTCCCTGGCCACCGTCTAGTCTAGATCGTATGCAGCAACACCGAGGTGTTCACAAACCAGCAAAGAGACAAAATATTTCCAGTGTCTCCTCTTAGTAGAAAATGCCTGACACACATCCTCCTCAAAGAGGATGAGTAGCAGCTCTAACCAAGTCACTCTATCTCAAAGGTTGAGCCCAGACACCCTATGGATGAAGCTCAGCCCTCAATTGCATGATAGAGATCAGGCTGTGGTCAGTGAGGTAGGCCGTGGTGCTCAGTTGCCAATGCTGGAATTACTCATATTTAAGCATTCATTCTATAACACCGTCTATAAAACAGCTACCCACTGCACTCATGGTGTCACCGCTTTGTTATTTTAACATTAAAGCATACACATAAGACAACATGCTGTTCTAACAAAACATAAAGTACAACTGAAGTATTAGCTCCTTTTGAGGTTTTGAGACTTCTACACCATCAGTGTGATTTTTTTCCCCTTGAAAAACCCAAATAAATTGCACAATAATTTTTTTAAGCAACACATTTAAAAAGGATGAGATAATCAACAGTGGCACCATAAAGACGCAACTTAATATTTTTACAGAATAAAAAATATATATTTTGAATTTAATGTTCATTATGCTAAGAAATTTTCAGAAACATTTTTTCTAAAAAAAAACAACAACAAAAGCAAAACAAAATAAAAAACAACAACAACAACAACAAAAAAACCCAGTATGCTTGCTCCTGACAGGACCATTAAGAAAGGAACAAAAGTTGCATGTTGTGTACAAGGTCAAGGTCAAGGTAACTTTATTTATACCCATAGGCAAGGTAAATTTGCTTTACAGAAAAAAATGACAGCATTTGGCATCCCTTTAAAAACACACATACCTAGTAAAGATATAAACCTCACTGTGGCACATATATAGTAATTTTAATATTTAGAATCAAAAAAACAGACAATGTCCGTCTCAGAGTAAATCATTGTTTACCTACTCCATATAAACGTTGGTTAATTGCTTTTCTTTTTGGCTTTATTGTAGATGATGTTATGAAAACAAAAGGTTCTTTCAGGGAAAAAATGATGAAAAAAGTAAGAAAAATATTAGAATCTTTTTAAAGTCGTTTTTATGTGAACCTACTCTAAGAGTTATATCTACTGTGTAAATGCTATTAGCTAAAAGATGGCTATGTTGATAATGAGGCAGCCCTTTGAGCAGCATTTACTTGTTTTCATAAATGTGTTTAGTGTACAGTGCTCTCATTTAATGAGATCACATGATGTCTAACAGGCGTCCAGACTGCCAAAGGACAGTGGCTGTAACTGGCTCTCAGACAGACTCTGAACATCAGGTGTTTAAATTCAACCGGTGTCAGCGTGTTAAACATGACTGCTAGGGCCAAACTGGCCCTCAGCTACACGCTCTGATGTTTATATAGCTCAGTCTGAGCCAAATGCATCCCTCCAACACACAGGTCAAAAGCTATGAACTCAGAGTGGACATTTGCCAGAGAACATGGAGAACATGGCCTGCCAATTGCTACAAGCCTGTGGCCAGACGGCTAGTGTGCAGAGTTCAGGAGCAGCCAAGTGGTGTCCAGTGAGGGATACCCTGGTTTACTGTTGGCCAAACAACGCCTCCAGGCTGGCTGGACTGACTCAACATGACTGGTTTCTGTGTAGACAGAGTGAGGAAATACGCCTGTCCACTGTGGGTTTGCTTTGCTGTTTACTGCTTAGAGATGTTGATTACAATTCTGGGTTGATTATGTTTCTCCTTAAACATGCCAGCAGTGTGTGACTTGTTACCTTACAGAAATTACAAACATTTAAATGTATTCTCCTAGATAACAGTGTTACCTACTCAGAAAAAGTAACCGGTAAAGACACGTTTGTGTTATCAGAAATAAACGCTTTGCTTTGCAAATGTCAATTATAGTTTGCTTCAAGTTGACCCCAAATGGTTTATATCCTTAAAGTAAGTGACTGACTACTAATATACTGCAGTAGATTATTATATTATATGTTACATAAGTTATCCATTTATTTATAATGCAGTAACTATTTTTTCTGACTATTTTATTGTTTTCTTTCAACAAATATTGAGAACATCCTCACAGTGTAGATTTGAAACTGAAAGAGGCCCAGTCCCAGTACCCATCCACGGCTCTCTGGGTGGTCACTGCCTCTTTTTGGCATGGCTCTGCTTGGTACACATCCAGACTCCTTGAGGTAAAATGGCACACTGGCGCACTGGCTGTGCAGTGGCTAACATCTCTCCTAGCCTCAGCAAGCAGTCCAGGTGCCACTAGTCTAAACACACATAAACAGACGGTATAGCTTCACAGGTTCAGGATAGCCAAAGCTGGATCTACGGCCAAGTCCACTTACAGGCCATGGGAGGATAAACGCACACTTTGGCCAAACACACACACACACACACACACACACACACACACACACACACACACACACACACACGTGCATAGCCAAAACCAACCTCAGCCACTCTGTGGCCAAAGGCATTTAGAGCACATTCCCACTCAGTAGGGAATCCCAATGTTTGGCTATCCATCTCTCTTGGTAAAATCTATCTGAGAGGGAAAAGAGGGGGAGAGGGAGCAAAGAGGGTTTGAGTTAAGAAAAGCTGGACAATCAAATATTGCAGTGTTTAACACTTCATTTTCAATCCCTGCCGATTCCATTTCCCGCCAGCGTTAATTGCCGCTGTGCTACCTGCCACCAGTGGTTCTTTATGAAATGATTTCTGAATTGAAGCATATGGACGAGGAGCCGCAACGGGAGCCATGAATGGCTTGAGGAAGGGTCCCATTAAATAAGAGCCAGCTAATTACTTTGTCCTCCCTTTTTGTCCTGCACTATCCAGGCTCTCGCCGCTGTTCATATATCTTACTGTAATGAGTAAAGCCAGGGCCTGGCACCTGTGCTCGGTAATTAAACATATAAATTCTCCCCTCACGGAAATATGTGTACTCACCAGGACTGATTTATAAAGGTCTCTAAATTGCACCATTGAGCTTATTTTCTCGGCTGTTTTTCTTTTTCTTTTAAAGGGTCTGGAAGGATGAGAGTCATTCATCAGATCAACGATGACAAGCTTGATCTTAAAAAAACAAAAACAAAAAAACCTGCGACATGTTTTCTCTAAGAATTCAGATTCCCCTCTTTCCACTGTTACTTTTTTTTGTAGGTGAAGGTGGTGATACTGGGAATGTCAGGCAGACCTTTTGGAATCAGAAATGTTAGCTGTTCCAACCTCACAGCCAAGAACACCAATGAAACATGTCCATATAAAAACATACTGTGATCAGAAACGGATCCAACCAAAATAGGTTTATGACTCATTTACGAACCCCTTCCTCAAAAGTTACGTATACTGTACTTTATGACAGACAGAAAGCCATGAAATCACCAGTTTTCACCTCATATTCCCTTCCTGCATTTTCTTTTAAGGCCTTGTTTTGCACTTACATATTTGTCCATTATAGATGAGCATTTGTGTGTTAAGGTAGCTGTTAAATGATTTTGATTTCTTTCACTGCATTAAAATAAATCCTCAGGTTCAAAATTAGTCCAATCTTCACAGTTTTATGATGCATTTGCCTATATTCAGTTAAACTTATAAAGCTGTAACCATTTACAGATACAAAAATCGTTTTTCCCCGTCTCTTGTTCTACAAAAATCAGGGGTTCAGTTCAACAAAATAGAACCCAACTTTAACAAAGTGACACAACAACATGATCACAAAATGTAGCAAAAGTTCATTTTTAGCAATCTTACACCCTATGCTCAAAATGGACACAGTAAGATGGGATATCACTTGATTTTAATTGGAGCATGTTAGTAACTTAGCAAATGGTTAGTACCATGCTTTGTGACAAATAAAGTATTATCAATCAGTCAGTCAATCAATCAGTTACACCCAGCTACCACACAAAGGAAAAGATGTTAGCTACTTTAGCTATATTATGTTAGGATGGTACAAGACACAAACAATAAACCAGAAAAATATTTACTGTAATTGTCGGGCTATAAGCCGCTACTTTTTGCACAAGCTTTGAACCCTGCGGCTTTTAGTCAGGTGCGGCTTTTCTATGGATTGTCCATGATTTTTGTCATATTGTAAGACGATTTGTTTTGTTTGTTCTGCTGTTGTACGGCACTACGTTGCCTGGCGGAAGGGCATGTGATCAGACACACAGTATCGGGGTTCAAGAGGGGTATGTTGGTCACATGTCCATCCGCCAGGTACAAGTAGCGCGAAAAACAAACTTCAAAGTAGCGCTACGTGTTTAAGGGAGGCGTGGATGACGAGCGGCGATAAGCTTGCGAAAAGCAAGTTATGCTCAACTCCACCAGTGGAATCTGACAGCGTGGAAAAGTGTGAAAACATCCATGATCCCCAACGGATTTCGAAGGGCTGGACTGCTGCATGATGGAGACACCGCCACGGCCCTCTGAGGGTGTTCGACTCTGACACTGACAACAAGGATTTGTTTGGTTTTGAAAGTGACAACGAAGGAAAGAAGCTGAGAGTGGATGACGAAGCCATCCTGAACCTGTTAGTTTCCGACACTGGAAAAGAGGACTTTGGTGGTTTTAGTGCGCAGGAAGAAGAGAAAGATGGTGGTGAATGACTGACTTTTCTTCTTGTTAAAGCCGTGTCACTGCACCTGAGCCTAAAAGGTAGTCCGAATCTATTTTTCTGGTGTGCTGTAGGTTATTGTTATGTACTACATTTGTTACTCATTTATGAAGCACAGTACATGTTTCGTACTTGTAATTACCGGTACTTGTACATATACCTAAAAAGTTATGCAAATATGTACCCGTGACTTGTTTTTCAAAATATTAATAAAAGGGGTGTGTCTCCAAACAGCCATCTCTTTCCTGACAATTCCCTTTGTGCATATTCTCTTACATATGATAAGTCAACATTGAAACACCTGCGGCTTTTAGTCAGGTGCGGATAATGTATGTACAAAACAGGATTTTCCCCTGATTTTAGCTTGTGCGGCTAATATTCAGGTGCGCTTTGTAGTCCGGGAAATACGGTACTGACCGCACCCAGCAACTCGAAACTAAGCAAAATGTAGGAACCACAACCATTATTAAGTTAAACTACTCTCAGCTTTGACATGAGTGATGATGAATGCAGCTGCCATACTATTAATTCACATAAGGTAACTAGACACTAGGATTATCAATTCAATAGGTGCCTGGAATGTTCACTAGCACAACAAGCAACATTTCTGTATTATAACTCCTAGCTAAAGTTGTGCCTGATTAGCTTATTATTTAAAGATTCAAAATGGTAAGTGCAAAATTTAAAAGCTAACTGTGATCAAATACCACCTGTCAGACAGTAAAGTGCTCTAGGCTTTCACATTTCAATGAAAAGAGCATCAGTATTATTAGAGGGACTAAATTTGTCCAGTGACTCAATAGCACGACTTACTTGTCTTCAGAATGAAGCTGTACTAGTCGCTGCTCGAAGAATCTTACGTTCAGATCAGCACCTTCCATTTGCTCGCTAAAACAGTGATGAAGCTGACAGATTTGCTATTAAAAGATCCAAATATTTACCCGAGAACTTCTAGTGAAACCAAATAAGTGATATTATGAGAATTATAGACTGAATGTTTTTGAAGCTGAGTCCATATTAACAACTAAAGATTGTAGTCTTGCACTGGTGTTCATTTGCATAGTTCTCTGCCTATCCAAAGAGAAAGATTATAGAAATGTAGTCAACATTAAGGCTAACAACACCAGGAATAGACTTGGGCTTTAATGTTATGAGGAGGACGAATGCTGATGGCTAAAATTAGAAAGGCAATGATGACAGCACAGTCCAATACAAAGAAAAAGAAGCACAAGAGAAAGAAAGACCAGCAGCACAGATAACTGTAACAGTGGAGAGCAACTCTTTCCAACTCTTATTTTTCCTCCACTCATGGCGCCTTAGTGTAATTGTAAACCTTTGATTTCATATATTTTAAAATTATTTCTCTATGTTTTTGAGTGTACAGTTTAAGAAAATTTTAATAATTCCCTTGAGTTGCAGCACAGGTACAAAATGTAGACCATCTGCAAAGGTCCGCCTTAGTACCAGTGAGATACCATGCCTGAGCCTTGGTTTCACATTCATATCATATTCACAGTTTATTGTAGTCACCCAGGCTATAATTTTGACTAGGATGCATATTTATTTTTAATGAAAAATGCCAAATATAGTAGTAAAAAATAATTAAACCTCACTGAAATATGCTGCACATGCAAAGGTTTCAACAGAAGCACAACCTTTGACAGTAAACATCTGTTGTTAAAATAATGATCTTAATAAATTCTTTAAAAAAAGTCTTTGCTTGTAGTGCATTTAGTAAAAATACAGCTGATATTTTTATCTATCCTGTTTTCTAATTATATATCAATGAGGTTGAAATTTCCAGAACTAAGATTGGCAGCTGTCATCTCGAGTTGACAAATTACTTATTGTTCACAAGTATTAACACTGGAGTAGGCATCAGGGTGCAATTTCTTGTGAGTGTCCTGAATTTATGAAAATGCAAAAGTATTCGAATTCTTTTTTTTTGCAACAAGTAAGTTTTTGCAATTAGCAGTAAACATGTTAATATGTTTAGTGCGCTTTGTTACTTTTTTAAAACAGTGCCTCAGTGTAATCCTCAAGAGTACACGATTAAAAGAAAGTACTACCTCTGTGACTTTGAAGGTTTTACGATGATGAGAAATGAGATGAGAAATTTCACCATCTGTATATGGACACAGCCACTGTGACAAGTCTTGTTTTGAAACCTTGATTTGAGCATTTTGGTGGCTTTTGGAAGCCGAACTTTAAGAAGAATTGCGACCATAAACCCAGTGGAAGAAATAACGTTGCCGTTATTTCATAAATTTGGTGTTTTCCGTTATAAAACTACAATAAAGAAAAACCTGACTGAAAAAAGATGTCTAAATTCATCTTCTCTAAGAGATGGTCTGTGGCTATTTTTATGTAAATTCCACATTGTCTTTTTTTTTGTCTTGTTGGGTTCTTTCATATAAGCAGACTCTGTAAAACAGAATATAAACTCAGTTTTAATCTCCGCCACGGCTGATGGAATTCCCCATTAGCTGCCAGGAGAACGTTTCCCAGCTGGGAGTCTCAGTTTGAATGTGCTGTGTTAAAACATAACGAATGTCATAATTAACTGGATACATTTTCCATTTAGAATTTGAGCTCTTATAAAACTGTCTACCTTTTAACCCCTCATTGAACCCCTACTCTGCTCACCCTTTCTGCTCTCTCATTATTCATTTCCTAACATGACATTTCTTTATTTGGTTTGCGTTATTTTTTTTCTGTTTCTTGTTCAATTTCTTTTCTTTTTTGGGGGACTAAGCCAAGGCCTACAGCTTTCAGACCATTTCTGACACTTTTGTTAATAAATCATTGGGAAGTTAATGAAAACGGCATTCAGGCATATCCAAAATGATTGTGTTCTTTGTCATGCTAATAAAGTGAAAGATGTTCGTCCACTGGGTGAATGCCTGCACATTACCAGCAACTTCTGATTATGTGTGTGCCTGTTGCACCTCTTTCTTTCTCCCTCATCCTTCCCTTGTTTTCCTTCATTCTCCTTCTCGCAGACACGTGTTTTAGCATATTTATCTCATAGGTTATCAACATGAATCCAATAGGTTCTCCATGCAGACATTTGCATCACTCTAAATTGCTCAGAGGGAAATAACAGAATATGGTTACCTTGACTTGCTGTTGACCTCTGCTTTCTCCTCTCCTTACCCCCCTCTTTCCACCCCTTGTTTTTCACCTTTGTATCCACGGTTACATATGGAAGGACAAAACGCAATTTAACTCAAAACTTAGCAATGAATCCGAAATTAAAACCCCATGGCTATGTTCCTGTGAGCTCAGAATTTGAATGTTAGAGCTGGGATTAAAAAAACATACTGGAGTTAATCTGTTCGAGTAGTTGGAAAAACAGGCTTAGTTTTCCACTAACTCAGCTCTCTAATGAGTTCTAATAATAACTACTGTTGACTACTGTTGGTCCTCCAAAGAGAAATAGATGTGCAGTCCAAGTTCAAAGGCACATGCTTCAAATATTTTTCAGCATGCTGATCTCATTTTATTTTTAGCTAAACTATGTAATATGTAACATACGTAATATCTTTGATGTGTCAGCTATCACCTTTTAGTCTGTTTTCAGAATAAACACATTAAAACATTTTTGGTAGAAAAAGTTTAACTTCCAGGCACTGTGATGATATATTATTATAGTAGCTTGCCTTCACCAGTGTATGAATGTGAGAGTGAATGAATAGTGGTATTGTAAAGCGCTTTGAGGGGTCCCGAAAAGCGCTATATAAATGCAATCCATTATTATTATTATTATTATTATTATTATTATTATTATTATTATTATTATTATTATATTGACATTCAAATATAAGTCAAAACGTCAAGATACACAGAATGTATCTCACTTGACCTGACCTGCAAGGTTTTATTGGATTTCATATCTTAAATCAATGTAAGACACGTAGATAAAGTGCCGGTCTGAAGTTCCCAGGAGCCAATTATTTTGTATTTATTATTTTGTATTCCAGTGTAGTCTGGAGCTTGGCCATTTAGTTCTCTGTATATAAGTACAAGAACTTTCAATCTTAAAATCTACTGGAACTCAACACAAAAAATATAAAATAGAGTTAATATGAGCTTCCATACTAGAATACATTAATAGCCTGGCTGTAAAAATTTTTATCACTTAGGATGTAAGACGTAACATACGTAACAAAAGTTGTTAACTTTTGTCTGTTTCTGTTTTATACTTTGTCATTTTGTGATTTTATCTAGGAAGGTGCTATATAAATAAAATTGTACTTACTTACTTACTTATCCAAAGAGGACATTACCAGGCATTACAATCTAAGCACAATGACACAAATTCTTGAATAATTTTCTCCAGTCCAACCAAGGAGAGCATATGTTGTAATTTTCATATTACATACATATTCCATCAAGATTTCAAATGTAGTTGAACAAAAAGAAGCAAGAGTCTGACGGATTTTAGGATGTAATTCAGGAGGCGCTATAATGTCGGTCACAGTCTTGGTGACTTTTAGGATGAGATAATCGCTAAAGAATCATTCTGGGTAAAATGGGACTCGGGTGGACAGCCTATTCAGCTATTGAGGGTTAAAAGACATATGCAACTCAATGTCATCAGCATAGTACAATGAAATTAATTTTAGACTGACCATTGTGAAAGGTTAGAGTGGTCATATTAGAGGAGAACTTGTTTATCCTAACAGAAAAGGTCCTATCAGATAACTGACAGGACCTTTATCAGATCAGATAATTGTTTTCTTTATAGAAAACAAGTGGAATGCAAAGCCAGAGGTAGCAGCAAGAACCTGCATGTCCTACAGTGTGTCCCGCAGTGTGAGTAGGCCACAATATATGTTGAATGCAATTAAAAGACTCCATGATGCTCGGAACTCCTTAGTAGTTATATTTGAAGTCCTCAACAATAATGTCTGTGAAGGTTCTCAGTCATCCAGGTCATCGTAGTCGAAGGAGCTTGCAAAGAAAAGCGTCTGGACTTCTTTAAGTTACTTGAAGACGCTTCACCTCTCATCCGAGAGGCTTCTTCAGTTCTAAGGTCAAATGGTGGAGAGTCCCAGATATAAACCTGGTGGGAGTGTCCCCCCACAGAGGGACAAAAGGACCCCCTGATGATCCTCTAATCGCCTGAGCCAAGGTGTGGAACTGGGTGTGGGTCCCAATCAGCCAGAGTTTCGGGTGAGTTCATTGTGAAACCTGGCCCCACCTTATCATGCGAATTCCTGAGGTCAGATGGCCCAGGGTGTGAGTGGGCGTTAAGGCGTCTGGGAAGGGATCTCAAAACTGGATTATAGATGGCAGAGAGTTGGTGTCGTAAACCACCGCCTCTGTTCAAAGATGGTCGCTCACAGTGGACATAGATGGCTTCTTTCACTCCTCTTTCAAACCATCTGTCCTCTCTGTCCAAAATGTGAACATTGGCATCCTCGAAAGAGTGTCCTTTATCCTTAAGATGCAGATGGACAGCTGAGTCTTGTCCTGTGGAGGTGGCTCTTCTGTGTTGTGCCATGCGCTTGTGAAGTGGCTGTTTGGTCTCTCCAATGTAGAGGTCTGTGCATTCCTCGCTGCACTGTACAGCATACACCACATTGTTAAGTCTGTGTTTTGGCGTTTTGTCTTTCGGGTGAGCCAGTTTTTGTCTGAGTGTGTTGCTGGGTCTGAAGTACACCGGGATGTCATGCTTGGAGAAAACCCTCCTGAGTTTCTCTGATACACCGGCTACATAGGGGATGACAATGTTGTTGCGTCTGTCCTTCTTATCCTCCCTCGCTGGTGTCTGATCTTCTTTTCTGTGCCTCTTTGCTGACTTTAAGAATGCCCATTTAGGATAGCCGCACGTTTTGAGTGCTTCCTTTACATGTGTGTGTTCCTTCTTTTTCCCTTCAGGCTTAGAGGGAACATGTTCTGCCCGGTGGTGTAGGGTCCTAATTACTCCAAGTTTGTGTTCCAGAGGGTGATGGGAGTCAAACAGGAGGTACTGGTCCGTGTGTGTGGGCTTCCGGTAAACTTCGATGTTGAGGTTGCCATTCTCTTCAATGTGCACAGCGCAGTCCAGGAAAGGCAAACAGTCGTCCTTTGTGTCTTCCCTGGTGAACTTGATGTTTTTATCCACAGCGTTGATGTGCGCAGTGAAGGATTCCACTTCTTGTGTCTTGATTTTGACCCAGGTGTCGTCTACATATCTGTACCAGTGGCTGGGTACTCTTCCTTTGAAAGAGCCAAGAGCCTTCCTTTCCACTTCCTCCATGTAAAGGTTGGCTACAATAGGTGACACGGGGGAGCCCATGGCACAGCCATGTTTTTGTCTGTAATAGCCTTCGTTGTATTTGAAATATGTAGTGGTGAGGCAGAGGTCTAACAGTGTGCAAATCTGATCGGGTGTGAAGTTGGTCCTGTCCTCCAAGGAGTTGTCTTCTTGTAGTCGTTTTCTGACAGTCTCCACTGCCTCCGTGGTGGGTATACATGCACGCACACACACATAAAGGAGGGTTCTCTAGGTTACTCCCCTCGTGGTTCAGTTTTGAGATCCCTTCCCAGACACCTTAACGCCCACTCACATCCTGGGCCATCTGACCTCAGGAATTCGCATGATAAGGTGGGGCCAGGTTTCACAATGAACTCACCCGAAACTCTGGCTGATTGGGACCCACACCCAGTTCCACACCTTGGCTCAGGCGATTAGAGGATCATCAGGGGGTCCTTTTGTCCCTCTGTGGGGGGACACTCCCACCAGGTTTATATCTGGGACTCTCCACTATTTGACCTTAGAACTGAAGAAGCCTCTCGGATGAGAGGTGAAACGTCTTCAAGTAACTTAAAGAAGTCCAGACGCTTTTCTTTGCAAGCTCCTTTGACCCCAACAATAATATTCCTGCCTCATTTAATTGTCGAAGATAAGAACTTTTGAAAGTCCATGGAAAGAAATGCTGAGGTACCAGGTGGACCATAAATTAAAGCATCATATAAAGGTTGATCTTATCTAATATTCTTTATGGTCATCTCAAAGGAGCTATAAAAACTTGAATTTCAGGATGGCCCCCCAGTTGCCATCCTTTCTCCAAACCCACAATCAAAAACGTGTTTTCTCAGCTTCTTCTCCTAGCTCCTTCATGGCTTTCTGTCGCTCCAGCTCCACGGAGTGGCTGGGCTGAACTGTTTGGCCTATAAAGCCCCAACAGCCAACCTCCAAGGGTAAATCCTGGCTTTTCAGCAAGCCTCTTGGCACTCCACTGCCAACTCAGCATATTTAAGATCTTTTTTCTCATATACCAATGCCGTTCCTTCCTCCCAATGTATGGTAAGCTTGAAGAGGATCCTTTACTCTACTATGGACCACAAGACAATATCTGGCTGGTTTTATCATCTCTATTGGGAAGACTAGCTTCTTCCTGAGGTCCATCAATATCGTCTTGACAACCTGACAGACTGGCCTTCCTTCTTTGGAAAAGTTCTTGGATGTCAAAACCATCAAAGCAGGTCTTGCTGTCGATATAGATTAGTTTGCCATTACCCTGCATCTCTTGAGAACTTCAGCCAGGACTTGAGCCTAGCATCCTAGAGACTGTAGTATCTTGCATCATGACAGGATGTGCTGTAGATTTCCCATGCTGTTCCCACGTCGTAAGCAGCTCTTAGAAAGTTGAGCCTATTCCAGTTATCTGCCGAGCTGAGGCATCTCTTTACAGTGGTTTTCCATCTTGACTTACACAGTCAGCATTTTTGCTATTTTTCCTTTCTTGGCTTCAGATAGTCTTGACTTTATTCTTAGTAGCTTTTTTCCAGGTTTACCCGTGCTGACATGCCTGTAAAAGCTGTGTTACTTTCACTCTGTAATGTGTTTAACCTCTTCATGGATGGGTTTTCAAGGTCTGCCAGAGCTTTTAACAAAATGCAGTATTTCTTAGTTCACTTAAATGAAATTCAGTGTCTTTGTATAGCCCAGTGCCACATGGGGAGGTTCAAAGGGCTTTGCAGGCATCAAAACATATTAAAAACGGTGGGAAAATCATGAGTGTCCAACCTTGGTGATTTGTATATCAAAACAAAGCTCGAAGTCAAAGATCACATTCAGATTGCAAGTAAAATTACTAATTGTAAAACTCTGTGATTTCAAAAATTTAACATTGTACAAGTCACAACTTTTGATATTGTATTTAAGTAACTATCAGTCAGTGAAATATAAAGTTGCAAAACACTGGAAATTATTGTGTTATTGTGTTAACAAATGATCTGACACACTGGAAAAAGAAAGATAAAATGGAGCCAAGAATTGACCCCTACATGAAAAGAGTCTCTGAAGATAATGAGTCTTCATTTACAAAAGAAAGGATGTGTTTGATTAACAGTCAAACTAGGCAAGACCAGTGGCATCAGCGCAGAACTCCAATCTTGACTAGAACAAATTCCAGAGTCGGCTGCAAACTATAAATCATTTGCAGTTTTGTTCTTTTAATTTTAGATTAAATGGGTAAATTTAAAATTGGTTTAAAATAAATTTAAAATGTAGGTTTCTGTAAGTTGTTAAATGTTATGTAGAGTTGTCCAATCGCTCATATGAGGACATTACATACTAGAAGAAGATCACTTTCCTAATCCAATATTTAAATCCATTTCTTTTCTTCTTCTTTGAATTTTAGGTTATTGAATACTTTGTATCAGATATTTAAAGATTTATTTAAAGGGACCATATGACCACTTTATAATTATCTCATGCTGAACAGTTGCTATATGAGAACGATTACAGAGAACTAAATGGGTTTGCACACTGGAAAATATGGTTAAAGAATTTGATCCATTTTAAAAATAAGATTAGAATTCTGTATTTGAGAAGAAATTATTTTCTGGACTTATTGTATTAAAGGACTCTACTTCATATTTCCCCCTTTCTCACTACAATAAACCTCTCTACCTCCACGCACACCCACTTTCTTTTTTCTGGCTCTTCCACGCTTTGCTCATGCCTGAATGCCTCCAGCTCCAGGTACATCGTTTTGATTTTCTTGTTCTTTTTTTTCCACCATAAAGTCTGGATATAAAAAAAGGGAATGGAATATTTGATGGGGATGGTTTCCTATAATCAAGCTGAAGTCTCCATCATTATCCTGTATCAGCCGATCCCTTTTTAAAAAGCACCAGGAGTTACTGGTGTTTTACATGAATTTTGGGGCTTGGCAGTGCTGCTGGGAGCCGAATACATTTGTCAGGTCGCGGCTCTCTTACAAATGAACTGCATGCAGTCTCTCTCTCTCTCTCTCTCTCTCTCTCTCTCTCTTTCTCTCTCTCTCACACACACACACAGTCACACAACTTTCTGTAATGGCAAAATTCACAAATGAAGGGGGGTGGAGGGAAACTGAAAAGTGTGATTTTTGCCCGTGCGAGAGAGAAAGGCAGGGAAAATGTGTCCATTTAAATATAGATGCACATGATTTTTGATGTTTTTTGACTCTATTTTCTAGCAAAAGCACAAGCTGTATTATTTGTTTCTTACTAAAAAAAACTCCTGTCTATTTTTGGATGTAACCTCTGTCTCACACTGACAGCAGTGTGCATAAAGTAAAAATAACAAAAACAAAAAAAAACACAACAGTCTTTCAAGTCTTGACAGAGGAAATGTTCTTCTAATTCTGTTTTTGTTGTCCATGCTAATACTAGCACCACGTTGTCGGGAAAATTAGGAGAATGGGCTCCGGTGTATCACTGTCAGATTTATGCTTAAAAAAAACAAACCTTAATTCTGTGTCCTTGTAGTAAAAGTCGGCACACCGGATTTCTGTCATATGAATAAAAATCACGAGCTGCAGTGACAACACAGCCACTCCGAGGACTCCAATTTTTTTGTGAACATCCGCGCTGCCTCCATCTGTTTGCCCGGAGGTAGGGACAGACTCTTATAGAGCGTGTGTGTGTGTCTGTGTGTCGCAAACACACCGGAGACTGAATGGCAGTTCCTTCTGGAGTCCATGTCGGAGCAGGTAACTGCAGGCAAGGGCAGAAGGGCTCAAAGACAACAACAACACTTCACTTAGGCCTAATTAGGAGGTGCCAGGGTCAGAGTCTCAGCAATATGTTGTACATAAGCTTCTGTGGTTACATAGTGGATTATGGGATACGTGAGCATTGGCTCTATTGCTCAGGCACAGATGTAGACCCTAAGAGGAGATTCTGCATGTGACGTTAGGCAATCTGAAGAAAAGTGTTAGTATGAAGTGGAAAACATTTTTAAACTGTGAGTCTAGATTCACTTTCTGTATGAAGTGCACTGTGTTTATTCAAGCTTCCAGATTCTGCCCATGTAAACAGAGCTGATCTGAAATTGTTTTTGTTGCAGTTCAGCCAAAAGAGCAACAGAGAGCGCTCGTGAGAAAAGCACTAATGAATTTTAGCTAAACTGCTGAAATAATCATTTTCTTTTTTAGTTTTCACAAATACAGCTATGATAATTCATCTGAACTGGAAAAAAACCCCACATTTTATTTTTACTTTGATTTGTAGTGATACTGTTTCAGCTGATAATATTTTTTAGCATTCTGCTAATCATGCTAATTGCCTGCTTAAAGATGGACAGATACATTATTTCAAAGTCAATCAGTTTCTCCCCAAGTCCCCCAGTTAGCCATGTCCTGGTCTAAGATTATAACAAAGACTTTCTTGAGTGGATCTTTGTACAGTATAGTACTGATCTTCTTTTCATACAAACCATTTTGGGCCCATTAATAAATATGTTTTTTGTTCCCCAAAAAGAAATTAAAAATAAACAGTTATCTGCAATTAAGTTTCATTTGATCAGTTCTATTGCAGGTTCTCAAAAACATTAAAATTATAGTTTAATAAAAGGTTAAAAAAATCACCTCTTAAAAGCAATTTAGAAGTAGCTTTTTTTTCTACTAAAATATATACATGTTTTTGTTGTTATTTACACACTTTGTCATCTAGTAGGCCAGGTTTGGCCCTTTTCCAGGGACCAATCAGGCCATAGAGATCACTCTGTGTCATGTATGGCAACTTTAAATCCTGGTGACAGCAATTTGTTCCTAATGTAACAAAGACGAAAGATTTCTTTTCATTTTGGATGCTTGGATTTTGCTGTACCGTCAGCAAAGAGAAACTTCAAACCTATTAAAGGCATTGATTTCTCTGAGTGCGCATGTGCCCAGTTTTTGTAAAAAGAAAAAAAAATCAAACAAGGCAAAAGGGGAAAAATAAAATAAAAAAAGGGAACATGATCATCAAGCAGAAGTCACATAAACAGACTTTAGTGCTTCTGTCCTGGGGCATGAGTTCCTTTAAGCACCTTGTACCGCATTTTTAAAGTTGCCTGCCAAGTACCCCCCCCGCCCCCCCCCATCCTCCCTCTCCATTCCTCCACAGGCGTCCTTGATGACCAAATCCCCCCCCCCCCGTGCGGGAGGTGAGGTCAGGGTACTGAGATGGAGGTTGGGGCTGCCCCTTAGCGCTGTGATTCAGGCCAGCCTCCTCTCCCTGTGCTGCTTTAAGGTTTGAGCTGGGGTTAGAGGGGGTGGGGGGCTGTAGAGAGCTGCCAGTGAGGGCAACACACACTTCCAAAGGAGTTCTGAAAAGCTCCAGCTCCCCCACCAGATACCTTCACAAACATATGCCAGGGCAGGAAATGCAGTAGCCGGGCCAACATTTAGCATCCTGCTGCTGAGCGGGAAGTGAGAAAAAGGTCTTGGAAAGTTCCAGTAACTAACTACAAAAGGAGGTAGACATCACCCCAAACCACTCAGGAGAGGTCGGCTATTTTTTTCAAAAAATCCTCCTCTCTCCCTCATTTCTGTCCTCCACCCGGCTGAGGTTACAGCATTGTAAGGTGAGCCAGAGCTGATCCCGTGTTGGGGAGGGCAGCCGCCACCTCGAGCGTTGGCCTAACAGCATCTACAAGCTCCAGTGTGGCCAGGATGAAAGGCAGTTGGAGGGGAGCGAACTGTACCGGGCTCCGCAGTATTGATGTCAGAGAAAATGAACTGACTCCTCCATCGATCCGCAGAGGGAAAATGTAGAAATAGAAACGGTAAATCTGGCTCTCTTGACTAACAGCTTAACGTCGGCCATCTTTTCTTTCCTCTCTCTCTCTCTCGCCTTGCTCTTTTATGTAAACTGGGCCAATATTCCAGCATTGATGTTTTCTAGAGGGCAGTAAAGCATTTGAAAGCTATATTGGCTTGTTTTGTTCTCCTCTAGATGAGTGATGCTCTGTTTTCATGATCAATAGAGCAGGCCTGAGTTACTGTTAGAGTTACTGTTATTAGGGACAGCAGAGCAGTCACACAGACCTGGCATCTGCAGCTATCATCTCATAAGACATCCCAGGAAACGACTCGGTCCAGCAGCAGTGCCTATGGAAACATATGCTCAGATGAAATATTTCCAACATGCTCCATGCCTCCATATGCTTATTATCACATATCAGTGATGTTGTTATAAATAAAAATGACAGGGAAAGAGTGACCTCCATTTGACGATGATCATGAGAGGAGCAATCTCGACAAATAACTCCATTATGAGGAGATTTACACTATGATTCCAGAGACCATGTGGATTTAATACATCAACATTTTAATCAGCTGAACGATCAAATCTGAAACGGAGTGATCCACTGCTTTCCAGTTTTGGCACAAAGTTGATGAGGTTAAAAAACCTGGGTTTTAAAGTTCAGATCTAATGAAAATGCAGCCACATAGTGAGAAAAATCAACCTTCATATTTGTAGAGGTTTGAACTTGTATGATGAATAGGAGTTACTTGGTCAGGTGCTACATTTTCTACCGCTCACAAGTGTTTTTCTTTTATATGCGAATGAAAACACAAAGGGAAGTAACAGCTCCCCCCAAAAGCAGTCTGTGCTCGCTCCAAGGTCATCTAATTATCATTCCGTCTTGTTTTTTATTTTTAAGCCAAAGGCGGCCTTTGGTAGCATTTCATGATGCTATGGCAATACTGAAATAGGTCAATCCCAACTTCTCAGTTTAACCCAAAGACAACTACATAGTTTTAGCTCCAAATTGTTCTCCTACTGAAATAACCAAAAACTAGCTTTAAAAAACAAAACAGATGTTCTAGTAACATGCAACATGATTTTGTGGACTTCGTCAGTAATATTTCACATTATACGCTGTGCCTCTGTCCGGTTGTAATTGGTAGTGGAAAGTTTTGGTCTGCCTGACCTTTAGTGCAGACACAGTTTGATGGTTTAATGTTATCTTAGCTCTTCAGAAAACAATACTGGGAGTACAGGAGATTCATAACAGGTGAATAACGGCCCAAGCTTTAGTCGATCAAGCCTCTAATGCAGCGGTCCCCAACCCCCGGGCCTCGGACCGGTACCGGTCCGTGAGTCGTTTGGTACCGGGTCGCGAGAGTTGGGGCTCAGGTGTGAAATGTATAGTTTTCAGGGTTTTTATCGGTTTTCAGCGTTATTTTGTTTACTCGGTTACTCTGGGTTACTCGGTTTCCCTTGGTCTTTTCACGTGTGTTATGAATAAATCTTATTTTTTTCGGTACCGGTACTAGTTTTATTATGTTGTATTTATCCACGACACCTTAAAGGCCGGTCCATGAAAATATTGTCGGGCATAAACCGGTCCGTGGCGCAAAAAAGGTTGGGGACTGCTGCTCTAATGAGTTGATGAGATCTACTTGAGTGTTACTACTGGCAGTACAGCTATTCTGTTTCAGTTTGATGTCTACCCTAGAAGTGTCTTTGAATGTTTACATGAAAATATGATGGATTTCTCAACTTTTCATTTTGTCTCAGATCCCATTCGGAGAACTAAATCAAACTATAAAGTAACTGTTGATAGTTGAATAACATTTTCTGAAAATCTGTATGGATTAATGTACACTGACTCTATCGTTACGTGAACAGTAGTTTTCAGGTCATGATACTTAAGCCATTGATTTGTTTAATTAGCCATTAAAAAGGTTAACAAATGAGAATTAGTAGAAACAAAGACGGATGGAAAAAACATTTGTTCCATGTAGTAATGTGGAGGTGCATCATCCACATTGATCTGATGTAAACTTCTCAATGTCCTCAAGGTTGTCAGTAACCTGTTTAGAGTTCGGATCTACCTCCTTATATGGAATTATCGCCTGTATGACAAGCCAAAAGGAATTCTTAGATGAGAAGAACTGTAAGGCCAGAACGGTTCTGGGAAAGCTGGTTTGATATCTAACATTTTCTAGTGTCTGAAACTATGTTTGTTTAGAATTAAAAACATTGAACTGGAAGTTAAACTTTCTGTAGAAAAAACATTGGAAAAGCTCAACCATACAAAAAAGAACTGGGGTTTATTGATTCATCCGTCATCTATCTGTTTTCAGCCTCTGTTTGCGCTGTGTCAGGCAGCCTGTTCAGAGTGTGTCCCATCTCTTACCCAAAGTTAGCTGTGATAGGTCAGAAAGAGAACGAGAGTTTTCTGTGCTTAATTTGGCCAAATGATATTTAAACAGCATGTGTGTGTAGCAAGCTTTTCTTTGTGGTTTCTTATGAGAAAGTGTGTGTTTGTGTTTAGATGCGTGTGTGCATTTCATTAGGTAGATGGGAATAAATAGAAACAATATAGATACTAAACCAAAACAATGAACAGAGATTTGATTGGCAGCACCCCTGGGTGTCAGACACTCTTGGGATCAGACCTAATTGTTGAAGCACCAGAAGTTGCGGAGTCATCACTTGCTATGATTAACACACGAGATAATCAAACCTAATCTCATTTTATTAGATATGCATAGTATTAAATGCTGATTACATTATTGATGATTACATATTCATTGGAGCATTAGCAGAGTTCTGAAGCCAAACGCACAGTTGGTACAATGTGATTTATAACATGCACAAAAAATAATTGTTTTCTGTCTTTGTACTGTCAGTGCCGTAACATATTTAGTTTCAGTGGTTCTGGAATTTGATAGAGCTGAACCTCAGGATCATGCTACTTGCTAAAATCGAACATTTGTCTAACTTAGTTATTGTATCCAACCCTACGTAAAATGACTTTAATCTTTAGGCTTATATCGCCTTTCTCTTCTTGCTTCCTGGTCAGAAACTTTCCAAGAGGGACAAAGAACCTTTCTGAGGAACTCATGAAGAAATAAATAATGTTTTAGTGGTCACTGAGTAGGACAGGTGTCATATGTCTTGATCTTTGACATGAACCTAACTATGGCCCTAACAGATTAGGGGTAAGGTTGGACTTTATCCCAATTGAACCATGGCTACAACCAGGATGAAGCAGGATGTGGAGCCAATGCAATCTTCAGAGTTTGAGGTTTGCTTCCCCGTGACAGGGCTTTTGGCAATGTGAATCAGACGTGGAGTGGTGTTACTGGAAGGAACAGCCTGCAAGATCTGAACCTGAGTGTTGTTCTGTTATTGGAATTCTCAGTATGTCCATAAACATCATATTTGACCATAAGTGAATGTGATACTTGGATACTTTCGGTTGCTTGTTGGTTTTGTAATTGTATCATCAGATCTGTGGTCATGTGTCATGAACACTTGGTTGAAGAGAAGAGCTGAGCTGTTAAACGATCACCACCTGGTGGTGGGTTGGATTAGGTGAGGATGCTGAAGAGGCCCATCATGCCCAATATATAATGATACACTGGGAGCACCCAGCAGAGGTCCTGGTCTAAGATCTTCCATTGCTGGCAGAACTTTGCAGCACCGAGGATGCAAGGTGAATGGTGGTAATTCCCACCATGACAGCTATGTCATGACACCAGAAGTGAAGAAAGCCTTTGTTACTTATTCTAAGTGTAGCCAAGTGGCTTCCAAGAACTTCAAAGCAAAGCCAAGTAGCTGCAGGTTTCCACTTTGCTGGCCTCAAGATATCATCTCTTTTTCCAGATATTGTGGGTCTGTTGGCTTTGTTAGGTGGAGGCCTTCAGCTCACCCTGGGGCAGTTTTCAGCAGTGTGTGAAGGGGTGGGTATAAAAACGTTGTCCCTGTTCGGGGATGAGCTGCTGCCGTAAGTAAACAAATCAAAGTGTCTCGGGGTCTTGTTCACATGTCAGAGGAAAGCAGTGGAGTAGTTTTGCACACAAACCTTCTAAAAGGTGAACTTTTTGACGGTTTGTTCATCTGACATAAAACTAACACAGCATTTCAACATGGTGGTGGCAGTGTGATGGTCTGGAGCTGATGTGCTGCTTCAGGGCCTGGACGACTTATTATAATTGATGTTACCATGAACTCTGCTATCTACTAGAAATTATTGAATCGGAATGTGTTCCCTAAAGGTCAGATACATTTGGGTTATGCACCAGGGCAATGACCTGAAATGCAGTAAGCAAGCCCACCGCCTTTGCTTGGGATGGCAGTAGCCGAGGTGGTAGAGCAGGTCACCAACTAATGGGAAGGTTGGTGGTATGATCCTTGTCTGCTCCAGTCTGCATGCCCAATATCCTTGGGCAAGATACTAACCCCAAGTTGCTCTGTGATGCATCCATCAGAGTATAAAAGTGTGTGAATGGTAGACAGAAGCATTTACATAGAGAATAGAAAAAAGTGCTTGTGTGAATGGGCGAATGAGGCAAGTTGTATAAAGCGCTATATAAGAAGCAGTCCATTTACCATTTATGGTGAATGGCTAAAGAAAAACAAAATAACGGTTCGCACGACCTTTCAGATCATCCTTTAAAACAACTCTGCAAAGAAGAGTGGGATGAACAACGTGAAAGACTTACTGCCGGGTATCGGAAATGCTTGAAAGTTGATACAATCAGTTATTATTTTTAGGAGCTATTTCTTTTTCACATGGGAACATGTAGGTCCCCGATAAATGAAATCATCATTTAAAAGCTATATATTGTCTTTTCTCAGGTCATCCTTGTTTAATGTTAAAGTTTGCTTGACGCCCTGAAACATGTGAGTGTGACAAATATGCAGGAAATTTAAACAGCAGTAAATTTTCACACTTTTTCATAGCACTACGCGTAAATTTGTCTTCCTCCTGTTGCTTCAAGTTTTTCAGTAAAATAATTCCAAAAAATTTGAAAATACAAAAAAACTTTTTTCTAGCATATGATTTTAGGCACTGAAAAAAAAAATCTAAATCTCTTGCTCTCTGTTCTCTCGGTGGCAGCGAGCTGTGAGTAGAGTTGGGCGCCCTTAGTATTTTCATCTCGCACATCATGCTTTTAATTATGGGACATATTGAGCAGCGTGTCCAATGCACAATGGCTCTGCTGGAATATTCATGTCCAAAGTTAGAGGAAAGTGGAAAGGGGAGGGAAGTGAGATGTAATTGTAATTAGTGAAGGACCTGGTGCTGCCAATTCTCAAAGGAGCATCTGAGTCACCTGCTTCATGTGTGCGCCTGTGCATCTGTCCTCCTGGCTTACCATACTGGGACACACCGGGGAGTGTGAGGAGCTCTCTTGGCTTAACTAGGAGGTGTACCTGCCTGTCTGCTTGCTCCAGGGCTGAAGTGGCTAGTTAGCATATGCGCCACCATGCATGCGTGTTTACCCTATATGTGTGTGCACATGCGTGTGTGCGTGCACACGCACGTACACAGGCCTCATCTCAAGTCTCACCGGAGACTTGTTGTCTAAGATTAATGAAGGTCACCAGAATCCTCCAAAGTATTCCGATAATTAAGGCTTTGTTTATCAAAAACAAGTTATATTAAGAGCAAAAAGATTCATGGTAATTATTCATAATCTTAACAATTCAAGTGTAGCCACCTCATTTGTGCCTTTAATTCTTCTTGTTAATGTTTTGCATAAATCTGCATAATTACTTGAGATGCCTGTTGTATTTTTGACAGCTACTCAGTTCGTGTGCACTAAAGGGTATCGAATGTGCTGCGTGCTGCATACTTAAAAAGTGCTTGTATGACTGGAGCACCAAAGCATTTTTGAGCCATGAAGCCCCAGCAATACTGGGGCAGTAATGCAGGCGGCGGATAGGACGTTTTCTATCAAACGGGGTAAATGAATTCTTCTGCTTACGGTAGTTCAAATGAAGGCTTTTATGAGCAGGGTGTCCCTGGATTCATGCCGCAACACGGGACATCAGCGGATAAATCCTCAGTCTAAACAGAGAGGCCACAGACAGGTGCTGTTGTGAGTTTGCTTTTATTTTCAAGATCAAGCCCCTTCTATAATCTTGACATAATTTAGTGTGTGTGTGTGTGTGTGTGCGTGTGTGTGTGTGTGTGCACAGCCTGAGCCTGTGTGTATATGGCTTGGCATGTCTGAGGCGAGCCCCGTATAATCGCTGCATAACTCTGATGCAATAATCACATGTAAATGACCACGGCATGGAAATGTGCTCTCTTGGTTTACATAATCTTGTAATGACCCCTTGTAACACACTGTCTGTGATATTGGCCCTATTAGAATGTTCTTGCTCTGTGTTTTTTTTTTTTTTAACCCAACTTATTTTTTGTAGCTCCAGCCTGGAATTACACAGAGCGCAAGCCTGGCCTATTAGCACCATGACATGAGTGATTTAATTTACCCTCTCTCTTTCTCTCTGTGTCTCTCCTCCTATTTAGCATGCAGCAGGCGTGGGCAGTAATGCCTGTGTGATTGGGCTGTGCTGGGTGATGATTTTAATAAACACACACCCGCAGAGGTGGCCACAGGTCAACTGTGTTTGGATTCATCAGGTGCACAGGTAGGAATAGAGTTGTGAATGATTCAAGAGCATCCCAGTCACCCGGTTCGCTTTAACAAGCGGTCAGCGAAGAAAACACTCACTTGTGTTTGTGTTTTTGTGCGCAAAATTAGCATATTTGCATGTTAATTGTAGGCTAAAGCATCTGTGCATACACTGTGTGTGCACTGTCCACTGTGTTACACTTGTCTGCATGCCCACCTTTCCGTGCAGCTCTCGTTCTCCTGCTCAGAGAAACATGTGGCTCTGATGTTAATTGAAATTTGTCTAATGAAGTAAAAGTTAGGAAAGAAAGAGAGAGAGAGACTTTGGAGGAGAGATAGGGAGACAAAGAGAGGGCAAGGAAGAGAAGTTAAAAAAAAAAAACAAAGCTTCAACTTTCTTTAATTATGTTTACCCAACAGGCTTTGCTTCCTCATTTAAATAGCATAAACATCTGGCCGTGGTGCGCCACTAGCATGGCGGCAGTAGTCAAGCAAATCTTGTGGAAAATAATGAAATTAGATCCCTGGTGCTGTGACAGTGGAAGGGCAGAAGACATCCGCTCCATGTTAATAAAATTGCCATGAATGAGTGAATACAATTAGGAAATTGTCAGTGGCGGCAGTGAACTTTTGTAACTCACCAATGTTTGCATCATTCGATTAAGGCAGCAATTTGGACTTGTTTATTTGTGGCTGTTGTGGCTTTTATTAATTGTGACCTGGCAATGATTGGCCTGCGATTAAACCAGTCACATATGATGTGGCTGAGGGTAAGGGATGGATTGGTGGGCACGCTGATGGAGGACTGATTTTCTCTTTTTTTGTTTATCTGATGTAGCTTGTGTGTGTGTGTGCACCCGCGTGCCTGCCTTTTGAAGCTATAAGCATGTCTGCCTTTAATTGTCTCTTTATATAATACAGAACAGGTTTGATTGGATATGTCTGGGCAGCCAAAGCCAATTTATCTTTAATCTTAAAATCTCTAATTTAGTCTAATTTAGCCTTTTCCCTCTACCATTCTGAAATGTGACAGGTACAGCTCTTGTTTCAACGTGTTCTTTGGTGCTTTTGCCAAGTTGCACCTGTCCAAGTAAGTTTGAGGGCAGTCTTATTATAAATTTTGCATAAAGGGCTCTTTGTCAAAACCTCTCAGGGTTATTTTTTTTCTTTTTTATTCTGAAATGTTAACACTGGAAAGAACGATATTATGGATATTGGCCTATATTTTCATATTTTAAGCCGGTTAATAGAGTGAATAGAGCCTTAACCTAGCCAAAAAGAAGCATGGAGCAGTGAGCAAACCTCCCAAACAGGACATAAACCCTCTTTTTTGTTGGAAGTCAGAATTTGCTACATCAGTTATGTGTAAAATAGTGGGCATTTAAGGAACAGATGCTGATTTAGTTGGTGCTAATTTCCATACACAGACTGGCACGTCAACCCTTGATAAGGAATTGAATCGATAAGTGATATTGATAATGGAATCAATTTTCCCTAAATTCCCATCCCATTTCATGCTGGAGCTCTGCAGAGCTGTAGGGCCACTTTAACAACTGCGTGCAGTGAGTGAGAACTGGTTCTACCTACACTACACTTCTACCCTACACTGAGGTTCACTGAGGCTGCCAAACGGGGCAAGACCTGCAATAGCTATTGCAGATAAGGACCATGTCACTAGGCTGTTTTCACTGGGTCATATGCCTCAGTATATGGATCTGCTGTGTTCTGAAAAATATCAGGTTGGAGTTTTAACAAGCTACTGCATTTGACAGTAGATTGGGTTAAACTGCAATATGCTGACAAAGTACAAGCTTTTTGCAGGCACACACGACAGTGTGCATGTTCTTGCTGCATGTCTGCGGCTCACCAGACAGCTATAGTTCAGCGCTCCTAATGAACCAAGCATCAGGAGAATTGGATGATAACACTACCGCCCTGAATGTGGCTTTGCCAAAATGAAAAATAGATGGCAAAGTTTAATGTATTAATTACTGCCTAAGCAAATAATACATTTTGACTTTTAAATGTAATTCTTGAATTACAAATATATGTAATTCAAGTCATTATTGTTTGCCTATCAATTACTATTATCAACTTAGAAGGTTTAAAGAAATGGCCTGACATTAATAAATTGTAATGGAGTTGTTGCATAAAGTTTGCAACAGGCAAATAACATTGAATGAACATTGATTTTAGTCTGTGATGACCATACATTATACTAGAAAGCTCATACAATGATGCTAAAACAAACATGTCTAAAACTATAGCAATATTACATATGACCAATAATGTCTTCAAATCTAAAACCTTTACACATAATGTATTGTTACCAAATATCTGCATACATATCTACCGTGTGGAGGTTTGAAGAAACACATACAAGCCACACCAAATCAGGAAAGGAATATAAGCAGAGTTCAGAGTTTTATGAACCAACCAGTGAACTATGCATTAAACTACACCCTCTAAAATTTTATCATGTCGTTGATCGTATTGCATATTGCAACATGCAGAGGACAAACTAACCATCCAAACCATATTCAGAGGTTGTTTGAAATGACAATTACAGTCTGAACAAAGAGGACAGACCAATGTTGAAAAAAGGTCTATATCTGTGGGAGAAGGGTAAACAGGTGGTTTACTTTTGATGAGAAATTACAAATATTTTTATGACACTTTCAATTTGTTTTTTTGTCTTAATATATTTATTCTTTGTGATGGTGAAGTTTCAGCCTATAGATTAAAAATTTATGTTTATTTCCTCATTATTAATGTGCCACATAAATGGCATAAAACATATTACATTTTGCTAGAAAAACATATTTTTTTAAACCTACGTTCTGACTGTTTCAATATCACTTTACTTTTACAGCTTTACCTGCAAGTGTTTTAATAAGTGTTCCAAAAATTCTTAGTATTACAATGGCAATAAAACTAAATGAAGCAAGAGAAAGTCCTACAGCCAACATACTTCACACAAAATGATTTGAGTAATGGCAATCACTGTTGTTTAGCAATTTCACTGTGCAGCTTATTTGTTGTATTTTATTGACTCAAAGTAATAGTATATAGTATTTGGCCTCTTTATTAATTTGTTTAAGAAAGTGTGGGTGTTGTGTGGGCACATTTGTGTGTGCCCCTTGACCTGCTACCACCAAAAATACAATATTTTTGTAGGAAACACTGCATTTGGCAAAAAAAAATAAAACCTCTTTCCTCTGGGACGTTTGATGGTTTCTGTCTGAACTGTTGTTCAGACAAATTGAGGATGTGCCCCATGACAATTTACTATTAGAAATATTTCTGCAGCCCTAAATTTGAATAATACAGTCCGTTAGGATAATTGGTCCTTTCTGGATAAAAGAGAAGAAAGGCCGACGAGTCTCACACCAGTTGCTCTGCACTGGACACAGATAGGATTAGATTCAAGATGTGTTCCACATTTTGTCCAAGGTTGGTAGAAATAAGACGCAAACACATGTACACAACTTTAGGTAGGAAACAAAAGTCCACCATCATAATCCAAAATGTTTCTAATAGAAGCCTAAAATACACAGGGATGGCAAACAGAAAAGAGAAACAGACACTGACAGTGAGTGAAGGGGAGTCTGAGGCTTTAGATACACTAGAGGTAATTAAATACAATGGACACACCAGGGTCCAAAATACACAGCTGAAACTAATTAAGAAAATGACAAAGGAAGTAAAATTAGACACAAGACAGAAAAGACCAGCTGTTACCAAAATAAAACAGGAAGTAAGCCACAGCTACACAGGGGAGCAAGATTAACTTCACACACACTGAAGGAAAAGAAAAAAACACTTTCACGCGACTAATGGACGGACAGAACGAGGACAGAGGGAGCAGAGGGATCCTCTGACTGAAAACAAACTCCAGAAAATCATCATCGACTACAACTAACAACAACTAAGTGCTGACCATATTAAGAAATACCACAGAGATCAACTTAAAGCAGCAAGGCAAAACAGGAAAGAACTCTTAAATCATTCCACGAACTCACATAAAACTTCAAAAACGTGGGCCCAAGACCCGGGGACCATGACACAGACTCTGAAATAGATCAATATTCTTGTTAAAGTGGACACTTCAAGGTGGAAAATTCTACTATCCACAAGCTTTATGTATGTACTTTATATAGTATATCTGTAGACGCTGCGGTGCTTTGGAATAAATCCCTTCAAATGCTCTTAGTCTTTATCATCTTCACTCCACAGGTCTGAGTTCCCTTTTGCAAATTTGAAGTGGCGTGTCCCTACCCTCCTTGCTCTCTGCTTTCTGGAGAGAAGACTGTGTTTACTTTACAGCTTCATGCAGGCAAGGGAAAGGATTACATTTGTGGAAATGAGTTGTCATTTCAGGAGGTAATAATGGATTTGGGCCCGAGAGCTCAACAAACACAACACGGGGAGAGCGGGGAGGATGAAACATGGGAGCCGAGGTAGAGAATGCGTATGTACATTGTGGATTTGTGTGCGTAGGAAAGATGCCCCATACACACACACACTCACAAACACATGTGCGCATACTATTTGGCTGGACATCTGTACAAATGACAGAGTACTGGTGGATTCTGCTGAGGTGCCTAGCTGGTTGGGCGGGGGGGCGGACTCCCACCACAAGATCCCTCCAATCTTCAAAGCTCCAGTCCAGTTAGAAGTAATGGTTTCCATCCAAGTTGCCAGATTGGGTCGGTCCTGTCAGCACCGTTGTATTTAGTGACAACCATGTTTTATCTTTTGTCTTGGCTGGCCACGGACTGGCTTCGTAATATTTTATGCTGACTTGAAATGTCTCTTTTGTCTCTGGCTGGAGTTTTGGAAGTTCCATCCGTGCCTGCCAAAGGAAACAGACCTTCTTCATTTTACCCTCCTGTCTGTAACTGTGACCTCTGGACTGCACAGCTGTACGCCAGTCACATTAAGCCCATGAGCTTCACATAGGCCATCTTATTTCATCCTAAAACACAACAGGCAGCCAGGCATAATATGTGTGTCAACGGCAATATCTTCTGATCTGCTGGTGGGAGGCCAAAAGCTAAATTGGATCCATAAGTTACTCTTCAGATAGTCTGAAAAAGACTAAAGTAGATCTTCACAGGTTTATAATAAGTGAGCCACTGGATCTAATTTGGGGTGGTTATATAATATCAGACTGAGGTCTTATTATGTCTAATTAGTAAGGGTATTCAAATAAACCCACTGATAATGGTATCAAATTTCCTACACTTATTAGTGTAATATTAAGGTTTCTATCTACAGATAGCTGTGGTCTTTTGTGCTACAATAGTAATTATAGATACTTGAATGTTGCGCAAAGACCAGCGTTGGCGTTGTTAGTCAAAAAAAGTAGTGCATTACACTTTACCTTTACGTTTAAGTAATGCAGTACATAACTTAATTCTCCAAAAGCGTAGCGTTTAGAATCAACTTTTGGAGATTTACTTATCTGGATGGTTGAGCATGCATCAATACGTTACTTAATTATTCACCAGTGAAAGTCATTTGTTTCGGTACTTGTCGTATTACTTTATTATTACTCAGTAAACTGTCCTGAAACGCACTGTTTTGTAATTACTGGTTAACAATAAAAGTCCCACGCTTCAATACTAATGAGGACACACATATGATCTGTCTGTTAGTATTTATGTATGAACCCAAAGGCCAAATTAAAAAGAAAAAATGAAAACCAGCACAAAGAGACTTTAAAGCAATCACCATAATGACGCTACAATAGAAACAGAAAGTCATCACTGCTTTTGTTAGCCACTGAAGTTGAGGCTCTGGTTGCTGGGTTGGGGTCTGCATGTACTCAACTTCATGTTTGCTCTGGACTTTTAGCTAGCTTTGTGTTAGCATGCTGTAGCATGTGTAGATGATTGCAAGGAATCAGCACTGTGTTAGCAGCATAATACACTAGTTTCTGCCCTCAGTCATCGCGCTCTTGTCTTTTTGTGTAATAAACAAACAAGCAATGCCAAATCTCCACTCCATCATATTCCTCCTCCTGTGTGCAGGAAGAAAAAAAGTATGCTGCATGCAGATAACTGAAGATACTTTGATAATGCAAGAAACAACATAACTGTAACTGTGGTGTAAGGACTATAGTACAATAATGCTTTCCATTACTTTGTTACTGAAAAATGTATTGTGATTAGAGTGTCACACTGACGAAGACATAATAGCGGTCTTTATTTAGTTATTTATGCTGTGTGGGAACTCTGTAACGTGTGTTTTTATAATATGAAATAATGATACAATTATAATATCATCTTCATTTTATACAATTATTTCTTCACAAGCGCAAATCTGGCTGAACAATAAAGTTATTATTTATCCTACAGGTGTTGCTGGAATTCTGAGCTTCCCGGGAAAGATTGTTGCCCAGGGATAAGGCTTTGCTGACTGGCTTCTAGAGAACGTAGTTTGTGGTCCTCCAGGTACACACAAAGTATGTAGGCAAGTACGTTAATTCCATTTGTACGACAGGTGCTGACAAGCATGAATACATACCTAATCCTTTAAACTTTCTTTAAAACCCCCAGAGTGTACTCGAGACGGAGTCCAGCTTAGACTGCTGTGTTACAATTTAACATATAGTTTTTTTCTTTTTTATGTGATCATTTTAAACAAGTTAGATGACATTTGAAAAGAAAATCCCCAAAAACTACTCTGGGTCATGCCATTAGGGTTCCCTGTCTTTTTGTTTTTAATAGGCTTTGCATGCACTTTATATTTGATGATGGAACCATATGCCTGAGCTATTGCATATATATATATATATATATATATATATATATATATATATATATATATATATATATATATATATATATATATATATATGCGTGTGTGTGTATGTGCAATGACAATTCCAGGGTATGTAGAGGTGAGGGGCAAAAGGATTTTGTTAAATAAGCTCCGCATACTAGTGAAGGCATTTTGTCATATGCAGCTATAAAGCTGTGGAATCACAGGTCTTTTTCCTATTAATGATACATATGGTTAGAAAAGCCAGGGGACTTATAGTTACTGCACATTTCATAGAAAATATCATTAGCCTGAGTCTCTTATATGGTAATTTTCTAGAGGTGAGATGATGAGGTAGTGGTATACATTTGTGTATGTGAATGAGGCTGTGTGCTTGTGGAGTGTGTGTAAGCATTTGCATCTGCGTGGAGAATGAATTTGTGTACAAGTACCTACTTCTACCATTTTTGTGTGTTTGCGTGCTTGTACGAATACAAGTGTATCTGCATGTGTGTGTGTGTGCGCGCATGTGTGTCGTAAGACAGATGGGTAATGGCCCCTGTGCTGAAAGCGGGGCCCTGCGTAACGTGCAGCCCTGATTGCAGACCTGATTACCTGCCATATGCTAGCTGAAGGGTTGAGGGCCGGACCAAATGAGAACAGTATGCAAACGTTAAAGCAGCGTTTTTATAGCGCAGTCATTATACCCCTGCTCTGGCAAATGAAAACGAGCGTGGCGGGGAGGGAAAATAATGAAGTCGTAAAAAAATGGACGGGTCATGGTGCGTGGTCGCTGAGGCAGCCACCACCTCCCAACTGTAATCCCATTGGCTAGAGGGGAAGAGTCCCCTACTAAGATGATGTTAAAGCATTGGTTAGATCACAGGGTGGCCCTGTTTGATTGAAAAGCTTCCAGGGAAGATGGCAGTTAAAGATCACCTTAGTTTTGGGAATGAAAGCAAAATATGTGTGTGTGTGTGTGTGTGTATGTGTGTGTGTGTGTTTCTGCCTGTGTTTGATGTGATTATGTTCCTATTAGCCTTTGCATTCTCCATTATGCATGCAGTGTACGGTTCTAAACTGACCTTGTAAGATGATCATTGACTCTCCTTGGAAAACACTTGTTATCCCAGGATTAACACACACACCAATTACTACCTGCTTGCCACATGAGCTCAGGAAGGAAAAATCCTATCTGTGTTTCTCATAATGGAGAAACCCCAGCACTCTCTATACTCAAACTGATAAAACATCACACATACAATCAAAGATGTTTTACTCATACTGGGGTGCCCATGTTTGTTATATCGGTCAAATGCCTAAATGTTCTGTTTACAGCAGTTGATTGTTTTCCTTAAAAATGTGATGCATCATTTACATTTAGTTCTTTGTATTTTCTAATAAAGTAATGCTGTATTGTGTTTGATACTCCTTCTTCACATTTTATATGATTTTGTGTACAAGACTGACACAACTTCTTGTTTTGAAAAGTAAAATCAAGATAGAAATGACTTAAACCTGCAGTCGTACTAATTACCAGCAGGGGGTGACTGCTCTTGTTGCAAAAGGAGATTCAGTTATAGAGCTCATTGAGAAAATGACACTTGGCCTTCTTAATCTCTAACTTCAGTAAACACTGCTTTGGTGTGTTTATGATTTCAGTTACTAGTGTCCTGTTTTATTCAATTCAGTATGTTGTTAATTTTGTAACTAATGATCCTTGTTAGAGTCAAAAAGGAAAATAAAGCAGGTTGTTCTTTTGGACAGGCAAGTTTCTAACATATGAGTGTGCCGTGTCCCTCATTCTTCATGTATGGTTGTTAAAACATAAAGAAGTCAGTGACAACAACACTCAGATTTGGATCTCACAAATCAGTGGATGGCCACCTACTTTTTTAATGTATCATCTATGGATCAGACGAATCCATAATCACTGGATTGTGGAATTATTTTGTTGGGTTTTTACATTACAATATAAAGTGCTTTGAGGCTACTGTTGTGATTTGGCACAATATAAATAAAATTTGATTGAATTTTGGAAGCCAGAAATTAAGAGAATGATCAGAGTCAGAGCACACCTATAAAAAGATATTTAAAACTTTTTTTTTTACTCTTAAATCCTTATAAAACCAATTTCTTAACATAGGATAGATTAAAAATGAGGATAAACTATATGAAGCTATAAATATGCCAGTAGGTCTGTTTCCTCAGATTGTGCAGATCCATGTAAGATGTTTCTTCTTGCTCTTCATCATTGTGCTAAGTTAGCCTAACCACATTAGAACCTCTAGACTATAGATTTCCCTGTAAAAATAATTTCTTTTGCTTTTTTCAACAGTAGAAATCACAAGAATCTTCATCTATTCTGTTTTCTGTTGTATTTATGTACTAATCTGGTATATATTTGCTTTCAATCTATCATTAAGACATTCTGTGGTATCTATCTATATATATATATTTGTCAGTTGCATGCCCTGTTTGAGGAAGAAAACAAATTCCCATTTAATGAGTTGAGACTTGCACCTTACCTCCAACCTGTTACCAATATGTCTAAGGAATGACTCTTGTTACCAAGGGCTCCGCATCACTTTTCCCGTTTTCATCCATTTGAGAAAAGGAGAACTTGTGCATAATCCTGAAGCCCATTGTGGCCTACTTAGTGGGAAAGAGAACATGCCTTTCTGACTGGTCGTGCCTTTGTATGTGGGTCAGCTTCATTCAAATTCTCTTTCATTCTGGCTCTGCTTCCGACACTGTGGCCCATCATTAGCTGTAATATAGGTCACCCCAGGCTTTGTGAGGCTCCAGCCCCATTTACATTCTTGATTCTGCCGTAGCAGTCGTGGAGTGACTGTAGGTAAGAAGGTGGGAAGCTAAGGGAGGAAGGTGGCATCAGAATTAAAGGGGAAGCTTTTATCACTTTTGATGAAAGGATGGGGTCAGCCTCAATACATGCTTAAAAGGATCAGGGTGTTTCCCCAGTGGTGGGAAGATGAAACTCTTAAAGATATACAGTAGGTACCTTGCCTTTTCTTCAGGGTGGAAGAAAACGAAATACCAGATGAGGAATTCACTTAAACCTGCATTGGGACTTGCTGTTCTGTGATGTGTTGAGGGAGATAGCTATACAAGACAGACATCATTAGATTCAGTTATATTCAATGAAATTCAAAACAACTAAGAATGAAGACCTGTAGTTGTGCCTCTGTTTGCAATTCATAAAGTTTTGTAAAGGCAATGGCCACTTGACTTTACATTCAGTTCAGCTCAGTAGCCTTTAGTTGAGTTTTTAATGGCACAATCTGAATGTGTACTTGCCCCACACGCCCCCACATGTAAACACAAACGCATTCAACAGTATTCGGCGAAAACTAAGCCGAGGGCTTTGACAATGACCTACGAATGAATGAAGTTATTCTGGTGTTGGTTTTTTCCTTCATGCTACGACTCAACAATATGAATGACACGGTTGAAGTGCCGGCTGTTATGTGTAAGACTGATGTGTCACGTTACGATGTGGAATGTGTGAATCAAAGTCAAGATGAAAAAAACAAAAACACATTTCTTTGTTAAGTTGGGGGTATAATGTGGTTTACATATTAATTAATAATGAGTTTAACTTTATTTGTACTTTGTATTATAAACCTGTGAAGTACTTGTGTTGCCTCAACTTATCTGAACTTTAGTTTTTCAGTTTTTCTCAAACTTTGATCATTTCTCTACCTTTACAACAAGGTGGCATCCTTGTGTAGACTTAATGAACTTTTTAATAATCATTGAGTCATTAGTGACCTTTTTACACTTAGGGTTATGTAAAAAGGTCATATATATGGTATATATAGACTTTTATAACAGAGGAACTGTTGGACGACAGAGGTTAAAAACTAGTTTATCCTCTTTACAACCACCAGGTTAATTGTTACAGGGTCAGGTCTTAGGGTTTAGTTTTACCCGGAGCAACTTTAGGAGCTAAAAAAAAGTCTGAAAAATGACATTTTGTTATTTCAGAATATGCTTTCCTTTTGGATGTTCCAACTAGTTGACAATTTTATTTAAAGCAGACATCAATCAAAACCAGGAGGTCAGTAGATGTTTAGGTTAGCATTACATATATATACCAGCTTGTTTTTAAGTTGTATCTTCAGACTTAAAGGTCATAGCACAAAAAATGCATCAAGGTTGTAACTTGAAATCACAGCTCCAAAGGCCTCTCCACCACAGCAGCAGATCCAGCCTCTGTGTTTAGTATGCAAAGGAAATAGAGCCTATTGACAGTTTTTTTCCCCTCCTTGGCAAATTACATGTTTCCACCTTAATTGTTATTGGAGATGTTATCACTAAGCGGATGCAGCCCTTGCTTCTGAACCTGCTAAAGCCTGACAGTGGTGTGAAGGAGGAATAGGAGGGGAGTTATGCAAAATACTGCCTATGTATAATTAATGCCCCAACCCCCTCCTTCCCCCTTTCTCCCCCTACATATATTATCACACACTATCCTCTTTAGGATGGACAGCTGGCGCCAGCGTGTCTTTTTGACCTCTAAGGGCTGCAGTGTTAAACTGAGATACTGAAGGTGAAGTGAGAATGGGAATTGGTAAAGGGCAGACACTGTAGGGAAGAAACGTGCGCTCACAGATGCACAGAAATACAGGAGTTCTAATAAAACAGGGAGATATTTTGCAATTTAAGAAAATACATTTTAAGGAAAGAGAAAAATCAGTGGTTGTCCGGCAATTGCGCTGATTTTTTTCCCCCATTTGGTGGCCAGTTGCAAGTAGCTGTGTTGACCAACTGGTCATCCAGGTGTTGAGTGTCCAAACCAGCCACTTTTAATTGCAAGGCAGCTGCACAGGTCACCAGTCATGAGCCATGTTGGACCGACTACAATTACTTTCAGACTGATTGGAAAAGGTTTGGAAATAATTTCTGTCTAATTTATAGACACAACCAGATTGCCAACATGCTTTTTTCAGTCTGAGTACAACTTGTCATGTCTGAGAGACATGTCTCAGCTGGCTGGATTCTGGTAATATTCCTATATCAAAGCTCTTATATATTTGGATGTCTGGATTTAGTTTTATAATCTATGAGGTTCTGGCTGGCTTCTGAATATAAGCAGTTAATGTGAATATCTGTGTATGTATGTAACAGTTTTGCTATTTTTGCTAATTTATCACATGCAGTTGTCATATTGTCACAAACTGATTGCGTGCAATTGCTAACTTTAAGTTGTTTTGATTTTCAATACAGACATTTGCAAAACTCTCCATCACTATTTTGCACAGTGTGAGTATAATATCAAGATTATCAAGTTGTCATAACTCTTCTTCCTTTTAAGTCAAATGTCTTTTAACTGGCTGTTCCTCGTAATCAGAAACCAGAGCTGCCCATGTATCCATGTATGTGATGAACATACTGGCGATATCGTCTCTCACAGATTCAAACATAAAATACCATAAAGAAACAGTTCAAATCAGAGCCATCTGAAACCTGAATTGTTACTCTACAGTAAGTTTACATCTTCACACACACACACACACACACACACACACACACACACACACACACACACACACACACACACACAATTTCAATTTTCAATTTCAGAATATTAAAAGCTAGTTTTAGAGATTTTTGCATAATCTATCAGCATTTTCTGAAAATTAATCTATTCAGTGAAACATTTCAGCACTAAAGATTCACCGACTGTGTTGCACAGTGCTGCTTAATACCATTAACTATGTAGTATGAGTAAAAAGGATGACGCATTTGTTGAACTTCATCAAATTTGGTAAAGGAGCAGCCGACTATATTTTTTGGACAATGTTACTGCCTCATTGTTTTAGGGCTCTTATTTATTTCATCACCTTCAAAATGTTCTTCAGTTTTAAATAAAGAATTTTCACACTAACAGATTAAAAAGGAGAACTTATATGACTTATATGTATGTACTTTATTTACACAGCTGTTCATCCAGAAATCTGTTATTGGTAACAAAAAAAAAGTTTTGGATCCTTGTGTTGTCTCTGTGTAAATTAAGTATTTTTTCCTATTGCACCTATTGTACCCAAACAGCTTAACCCTCCCCACCACACCCAACTGCTAACTTGAACATTGCACTTTGCAAGTAAGCTTCTGAATAGCATCACTGCGGTGAATTCCACTCCTCAGTTTCCTTGCGTGGACATTTGCTGGTAAAGAAGAACTCGAATGCAGAGCACACACTCGCCAGCACTCGGCTGACTTTTGCATGCCCTCGTCAGTTTACTTACTGTACTCCCTATCTCTCCATTAATTGATCTAAACAGCCTCCGATTATCTCGGCTCCTATGCAAAGAAGCCAGAGTCACTGCCAGCTCTTTCAAGATAGCAGGAGGCGAGACAGACAGAACTTTGGAAGAATCTCCTCCTGTGCCTTAATTCCTGACGGGAATCACGTTAACCCCCTTCCCAACCCAAACCCCAAACACTCCCCATTCTTATCTCCAACCTGAGCCTCTTTTGATGTCCCAACTCTAATCAACTCGTCCAAGGCGACGGATGTGCGGCTGACATGGGACAATCATCAGAATCTAAATCGTTACATCTCCCCTGACATTACTGTGGCATTTTTGTCATGGCAGAGGTAAGGAGAGCGAGGATCAGTTCACGGGGACCATAATTCTTTCCGTCAGGTGGTGGTGAAGGGGGCTGGTGGTGCGGGTGGCATATTCATATTAGTGTGGAATTAGACCCTTTTTTGATGTGCAGGAAATCCAGTGTTGGTGAGAAGAGCAGCGGAGTCCACACGTGTCCTTATCAGGGACGGCTGAGGCCCTATTCATACAGCCTGCTATCAGCATAATTCTTTTTGACATTTCAGATAAGCATCTTAACAGAAAGCTCGCAACTACACAGATGGGAGAAGTTGTCAAATAATGAAGGAATCCTACATGTTTACTACTAAAATATCAGCCTTTTAAATAGGTGTCTGGATTTGACTGCTATCGGGCAATCTGTGAACCCTCGTCCTACCGCTTCCTCTATCTCTGCAAGGAACACGGGTTAGGAGTGTGCGCCCGTATCACACCGTATCGAAACATGCCATAACACCGCACACTAATCCCAGCCTCTTCTAATCTGCTGAAATCTCTCGGAGAATTATCTGAGGACGCCGGTTCATTTGCAAATATGTTTAGGAAACAGAGGAAAACACTGCTGTGACCGTCCTGTTTCAAAATGTCTACTGTAACCTCTGTCGGTTGGACTGATTAGGCGTCGACTGCTCGTTGTGTTTGTGTTTACCTAACACAAACAAATTATCCTTGGGTTTATGGATCAGCCTGTAATCACTGGTCAGCAAGGACAAAGGCTTCATGCTTCTTTTTATTTCCAGAGCAAGTTACTAAACAGACGTTTACGGTATGCAGACTTTGAACAATGATATGCAGTTCACTGGTTCTTTACAGCTGCATGTGAGATATTTATAATATTGAAAATCTATGAAGTTAAGCTGAAGGGGAGCAAAAAAGACTGCACTGTTTTTGTGCAGATCCCTCCTTTTGATCCTCAGATACAGGGTTAATGTGCAATTAACAAAATAAATGGTTATTTCTAGATTATTTTATTTCACATAGGAACCTTTTTTTTTAATTTTTGAAAGGCACACATTTACACATTTCATTGCAAAGGAAATTATTAAATCAAGATAAATTAAAACTTTGAACAAATTGAATGAAACTTACAGTAAGAATCATGGATTATGTGGAACAAGACTTTGAATGTGAATACGTGGGATGAATACTGAAATATATTAATAATGATAAATATATTGATGTCTGTGAATAAAGTAAAGTAAAACTGATTCATGGCTTCTGACAAGCAAAGAAATAGCATCAGCGTCAACGTTACAATGTATGTTTTACTTGGAAAATTCATATTTTGTTAATACTGGTAATACTTCTAATTACATGAACATGCTAATACTCAGATCTTGTGGGGCGATCTTGGCTCAAGAGTTGGCAGTTCGCCTTGTAATTGGAAGGTTGCTGGTTCTAGCTCCGGCTCGGACAGTCTCAGTCGTTGTGTCCTTGGGCAAGACACTTCACCTACCTCCTACTGGTGATGGGCAGAGGGGCCGATGGCGCGATATGGCCGCCTCGCTTCTGTCAGTCTGCACCAGGGCAGCTGTGGCTACAACTGTAGCTGCCTCCACCAGTGTGTGAATGTGAGACTGAATGAATAGTGGAATTGTAAAGCGCTATATAAATGCAATCCATTATTGACTGGTAGGTTAACCCGAGCATCTTGGAGAGCTTGCATGCAATACTTAACAAACAGCAATACATCTTACTGTTACTGTTACAGAGAAGTCCAGGGTGCAGGCTCAAACTAAAAGTTGAATTTAGTTTTCTTTTGCCAAAGTTTTATTTATTTTTTAATTTGAAACAAGTTTTTGACACATTTCTAAAACAAATGTGTTTCTTTGTTTTTGTCACAGGTGCTCTGATGAATTTGGTAAAGCACCTAGAGCACAGTCTCAGTCTCTACTCCCATGTCTCCATGTTACTGAGATCGTAACTCTGTGTTTTATGCAGGAACGATCAGATGTCTGCGTGACAGAAATCTCCACATCTAAAACGTATGCGCAGCCGATTTAATGCATTCATCAAACCCCTTCCCTGAAAAACCATGGCTATATGCTTGTCTTCTTGTTTTTGCATCCACTGAAGGGGGTAAAGGACCGTGTTTGCATGCAACTGAATCTGAAATTGTCGTCTCCATGTACAATTGTGTAATTGGCCCGAATACTGAGCACTTACTGTTGTAGCTGCTTATGTTCTGACTGTAAGATTACACTTGAATTAAACTTATAAAGTGAAGTGACATAGTTCACCCCCCCGGTGAACAGGAAGTGATGTGTTTCACATGTGTGTTTAAATATCATATTCATAGGAAAAGAACCCAAAAAAGAGGCCTGATTAGCATTCTCTGTAGAGCACAAACGGGACTGAAGAAACAAACAATGTAACAGCAATGTAAAGTGTATTTATTCTGCTCAGCCACGGACTAAAGGAAACAGAAGAGTGACAGAAGGAGAATGTCACTAATAGAAGCAAAATAATCAACAGCAGCGCTTGAAGAAAGCCATCACACATGCATGTTCATATGTTAGAGGGCTGTGGCCAGTCAGCCACATAATAGAACAATCACCCTGTCACTCATCCTCTGCTATTCTTGCTACTAAAAAAAAGAAATAAAAAAAAATCTTGTGCTTTATCCTCTTTTGTCCTTTTTTTCCCTTTTCCTGTCATTTTCTTCTCTCTGTTCTGTCTCGCTCTTTTCCTCATTCCTCTCTCAGATCTGTCCTTGGTCACTGTCACCCATTATTCATTCATCATGATGCATTGTAAGTCTTTGGCAAGCAACTATTTTAATGCATCTTCCTTGTTCCCGGCCACATTTGTGTCTTGTGAACACCTGGATGAAAAGAATTGGCGTCGATACGTCAGGATAAATGACGCGCTTGTGATGAAACGCATCAACCTCGATGCCTCTGAGAAACGATTTCGACACATGTAAACAGGTTTTGGGGCTGACAGGGTACAGGACCACGTCAAGCTTCAGTTCACGTCCTAACCAAAGACCAGAGTAAACTGAAGAGGTGTAAGCAGAGTAGCAGTATGCAACAAGTATCCATATGATTAAAATGTTGGCTCCATTTAATATCCTAACATTAACGATTCAAGTTCATTCAACCAAATGCAGTCGTTTGACCAAACTCATGAAGTTACTTTGAACTCATTAACCCTTTAAGACCTACCATAGAACCAAGTGCGCCAGAGCTTATATTATATTTTTACATGCTGTGGAGCCATTTTTGGGAGCATTTCAAGTTGATATACATCAATACAACCATTATAGCTCAAATCTTATTAATATGTATGCATTAAGTGCATAGTAATTACATAAATTGCAAAAAAGTGCAATAAACTACAAAAAAATTGAAAATCGTTTTTGTTTTGTTTAACATATATTTCTAGTTAGAGAAATTTAAGAGGCTTATCCCTCAAAACTGTAAATACAAAAAAGTTGCACAAAATAGTTTCCCACTACAGGAAATTTATTTTGAGTGACTTCATAGTTTTATTTTTGAAATACACCAATTTTTATATACTGCAGGAAAAACGAAAATAAATATTATAGTGCAAATTTGCAAAAAAGCTGCATATGCATCAAAATAAACTATTTCCATCAGTGCAATTTGAGTCCTAAGCATCCCAGAAACGACACAGAAAGTCATAAAGTCAAACATAACTTTTAAAAACACCAGTATAAGCTCATGAGGCACTGATGGTAAAAAACTACATTTCTGCAAAATGACGTCACTTCCGGTTTCAGGCAGGTCATGGCGGACAAGTGATAGTTCGCGCTGATAGACGTAGGAAGTGTTACAAACAGCTGATCGGATCGGCAAAGCCTGTTTCTGGAATATTATGTTTTTATTGCTGCAAGCGCTTTTTATGCAGTTTTTGCAAAACTATATGTGGAAGGAAACTTTGACCTAGGACAAGCTGATGGCATAAGATGTAAGTACAACTCCTCCGGTTTCATATGCAAAAAAATTATTGAGCTAGCTTATGTGGTTGCAGAGCTACCGGGATTTAAAAATAGTTATGCAAAACACAGAGTGTCTGCTCTGACAAGAAGTGCAGTAACTGATATGTTTAAAACTGTAGGGGAAGTAAAGTTTGCACATGAAAGGATTCATTACAAAAGACGTTTTCACCTCAAATGGATCAGTCAAAGAAAAACCACAGCAAACATACAAGTCCAACCAATTAGTTCCTTCTCACACTTTGTATTTTGAAACTGCAAGAAATGTAGTTACATTTGTTACCACTGCAGTGAAACAGTGGTAACTACTAAAGTTACATGTTCTCAGTGTTACCAGTGAACGACTATGGAATTAAAGCACTTCCAACTTCTGCTTCTGTTTACTGGTACCAGTGCTGTTTTGGAGTACTTGGTGAGGGCTAGTTCTTTTAGGTTCAGCAGCTAACAAGATGGTGTATCGGTCAGGATACAGGAAGGAGGACAAGAGGCTTCTACTGTGCTGGATTGTCACCGCCAGCTGTTTTATTGCCACCTAGATGCTCAGTGTTGACAGCAGTTTCCAGTCATGAACCCAACACTCGGAGCATCACCGTGAAGGATGGCAACCATGAACACAGCTTACGTGTAGAGGTAAAACAGAACTAACACGGAAAGACCATCTCCCCTTCTGGAGTAGCAGCGTGGTACCCCAAACTTCTGCCTATGTCATTTCCCGCAACTCCACCCCACACAGTATTGCAGAACATAGACATAAAATCTCAAAGCCTTTTATACAAGTGCAATAGCGTGAACCAGCACGCAGGTTTGTCAAAGTTTTTTGTGGGTTTTTAAAAAAAAAAAACATTTTTAGTTTAATTGTTGAGTGAAAACATTGTGGTGAAAAGTATTTTCCCTTTAACTCTTGTCATGGAAAAATCATGTCTTTTATGAGTTTTATTTAAAAAAACAAACAAAAAAAACGTCTGGGAAACATAAAAACACCCCGACTGATGTTAAATCATCCAATCATCTCATAACAACAAACAAACAAAAAAAACAAACAAAAAACCTCCCTTCTTTTTTAGGCATACGTTTTAAAAAAATATATAAGTATGCCTCCCAATTCAATGGTTGCATATTTTCAATCATTATTAGAATGCTGGCAGCTCAAGGCTCGCAGGCTTTAACCTCTGCTGTGTTTGGTGTGTGATAAAAGGCGAAAGCACTATCAATCTTTATTGTCTGGCCCACACGCTGTAATTGCATTCAATAGTCCACTGATTCTCTTGTCTGCGCTAATGTCGTGGAGCAGAGAGGAGCCAGATGCTCTGACTGCATTACACTCACACTCTCACACACAAACGCACACAGATAGACACACGGGTTCGCTGACATACAGTTTAAGTGTTTATACAAACACATAAAAACACACCTATGTAAAGATGCCTATCGTGGAAAATGCAAAAGAAATATATGCGAGCATCTTGGAGCATCACTTGGCCTTGGCTGGTAAATTCTTCACAATATAGAATGAGCAGATGTGCAACCAAAGTCTGGACTGAAGAGGACTTGTGAGCTGGTCAGATTGTTTATGTATATATGAATGCACAGTATGTGTATTTGTGCTGATCTCCTCTGAATTGGATGATATTCAAATTTAAGCGAGCTGAAGGAGGGAAAAGAAACAGGGGGGATGAGCTGGAGGAGTGCCAAACACTCAACTGGATCCCAGTAAATAGTAAAGAGGCTGATGGAAGAAAAGAAGGTGGAGGAAACTGAAGACAGACAGCATGAGGGAGGTGGCAGGAGACAGTGTGTGTGTGTATATACATGCCATCGTAGGAGTTGTTTGAATAGCCTCTTGTAATACTTCATCCAAACTCTAATGAAATCCAACTGCTGCCTTTCCTTTTGTTATTCTACATAAGCCTTTGGAGTTTACCGGAGTATGAAGTGTGTTCGTGAGCTTTGTTTGTGTAAATGTCTATGTGAGTGTGTGCGAGCAGTTTGATTCCATATTACCCATCCTCAGTGAGCACCTGCAAGTCAGATGGCAGCGCATATTGCAGAGTCTCACACCTTGGGCAGCCTCGATAAGATAGACACGCCGGGCTCCAGGTAATAGATTTGGGCTTGTTGTCATATCCACACAGAGCGTGCAAAGCCTGCAACCCCGAGGATCAAGCCAGATGATGCAATATCAAAGTTGGCCTTTGATATTGGTTATTCCAATACCCCTTCTACATTATTTTTGTTGATCTCACACTCTCTCTGCTCACACACGCGCACGCACACATATAGCAGTTTTGATTTGAAGTTAAATGCACTTTGTGCGACCTGAGCTTCTTAGTTTAGCAAATAGCACACATAATGTATAGTTTATTTATCTCCTTTCTATGCCGTGGAAATCTATGGCATCAAGGGAATTGCCCCCTGGTGGCTTCTAGGAATAATGCAAGTTTAAGATACTTTCTCATTGGCTTTAACTTCAAAAACAGGTGCAGTTTAAGGTAAAGGTATTAATTTAGGCTGTACTGACACCAGGCATGAACAACTGAACCCTTAGCTCACATTTACTCATTTGGGCCTGCCATGTGTGCTTCAGATTGTCAACTCTTTCTCCTCTCACACTCTTTCACATACAAGCACTTGTTTACTTCTGCTTCACAGAGACAGCTTTTGTTGACCAAGCACTGGAGTTCTGTGGTTGGGTCTGCCAGCCGCACTGGAGTACAGCTCAACTGCACTCCTTTAAGTGGGCCAGGACATTTTAGAGATCATGCCCTAGCATGTTATATAGCAATAACACTAGTCAAATGAGTTTGGAGCACAAACTCTGTCCTGTTGGGTTTCCAGTGTGGTTATCAGTTTGGATTTGTGTGAGAGGTTTTGTTGCTCTCGAGGTTTGAACATTTTTTTGCTAATGAATGCTTTCACTGATCCTGTTTTCGCTGTAGTTTTAAGTGGGCCAAGGCTAACATGCGAACTGCCATCGAATCCCTGATGAATTGGATGTAACTGAGGCTTGGGTCTGTCCTCCAACCAATAGTCATGCAGCCGTAAATTAGAGGGTGATTACACTTTGGCTGGCAAGGCGAAGAGTCTTGGCACAGATGGGCCAGTTTTAGTGTAATATCACGGCCACACGGTGCTGCGTCCACTCTTTATAATGCTGTTTACTGCTGCAGCTTCTCTCTGTGGCTGTTTTTCCTTGCATATATTTGCATTTTACACAGATGCACTCCGAGCCAGTGGGGCATGCAGCGTGCACACTACATACAGTAATACATTGCTGAATATCAAAGGAAATTACCCTTCACCTCGGTGCATGGATCTTAGCGAGTTCCTTAACCAGAGGAATGGGCTTTGAACCAGGCAGATCCCCCCAGGGCCCGTATCCCGGCCCCTCCCCAGAACGCAGCGCCGGATAAGGGCCGTAATTCCCACTTTTAGGTTTCCATTAATCTGATCCTGACACAGGGGAGACGGGCTGCTTTGCATATCGCCTTCCCAAGATGGAGGGCTATTTACATGATCGCCTCCAGATTGAATATGATCAGTAGCCCGCCTCCTCTGCGGTCCTCTGCAGCTGAGACAGGAAGAAATGCAGATATATTTTTCTCTATCTTTTTTTTTCCAGCAGGTATTTGCTGCATTATCATGAATGAAATATTATTCACTCAGGTATATTCGCTATAGTGTTTTCGATACGTCTCAAGTTAGGCTTGATGGATACGTGTTGCAGATATTACAGCTCTGTGCTTGGTTCCCTTGACGAAGGCCAAATTTCTTTTATGAATGTGACAGCAGAGATGGATAGATCGACCCATTTATCACCGCTCACTGATAGTGCTAATGTGAAGAGAGCACCCCCACCCCCCCACCGCAACCCCGTCTCAACAAATGTGAGGAACACCAGTGAACAGTGCTCCATTTGAAACCATGAAGGCAAACCCCCATGTAAATGTATCTGTAATGAACGGCGCGTACAGGAGGTGCATTATTCTCTTTCTGCTACATTTATTTCTGAATATCAAATGAATATGATAAATGTGGAGCGAGGGGGCGGCGGCGGCGGCGGGGGGAGGCAAAGTAAGCCGAGGATATGAGATGAGTGATATTGTTATTACACCACCGACGATGAGCTGCAGAAGTTGAGACGGTGCATAGCGTAGGGGGGTGAGAACACACGCGCGCGCGCACGCACCACCTCACATCCTCTCTCGCGCTCCTTCCCATGCAAACATGTCGCTTCCTTGTCCGTCCGTCATTATCCATCCCTTGAACTACTTTTCTTTCTTTCTTCTTTTCAACACATCAAACAGAGACACAATTCCACACTCATCCGATTCCCGGTTGTGAGCTGATACGCAGCGAGACAACAACAAGGGGATGTTGGGGGGGGGATAGAATATCACTGCTGTTTAGTGTGATGAAAGAGCAAATCTGTGCCATGTGGTGACACTGAAATGCTAGTGAGAAGGCTGACCGAATGTGCACGCTCCTGTCTTGTACTTCAAAGTGTTACCACTCCTGGCAGGACACAAGTGGGTGGCTGTAATCAAACTGAACGTGCAGCTGTTTTTTTTTTTTTTTTATGTTTTGTTTTGTTTGAGACAGTTGGAGCATTTTTTTTTTCTTTACAACTTTATTTCAGTTCCATTTCAAGTGGACATCATACAGTGTGCGAATTGCTTAAGAATTGCTGCTAATTGTCACTTCTGCACACACTTCATGTAAACAGTGTGATAGAGAGCTGTCATGTGTCCTTGCCCACTTTGTCAGGCTGTTTCCGGAGCAGGGAAAACATTCCAGCTTCCCCCCTAAGTGCATTTCATGCTTTTAATTGACACCATTGCATGTTAATTCCAAGCATGTCACGGATATGTCACACCAGTAAGCCGCCAGTGTCCGACCTCATGTAATGTCGAATTACATTCCTGCTGCTCATTGGCGTGACAATAGATAAGCTTCTCCTAGGCAACGCAGTTCATGCGGTCCTGTGTGGGTGAGGTGCTACCTTTTTTGTTTCCTGCTTGCCGTCCTCTTTACTCAGGAGGTGGCCATGGAGCTTGCCGTGGATTTTTGTTGTTTTTAAATCCTTTTCTCTCAGTCTTGTGTTCAGGCTATTATTAAAATTGCCATTATTCAATAGGAACTTGACGTAAGCACCTCGAGATACACCTGCCAAGGCAAACTCTTGTAACTATACAAGCATTCTGTCTTTAAGAAGAAAAAGTAGCTCGACACCCTTAACACGTTTATACTGTTAAAACAAAAATATTCACATCTGTTCTCTAACTTTTGAAGGCAGGTAAAGGAGGCTAGTTGTACACGGGCCCTTGGTGGGAAGGCTACAAGCAGTATACATGTCATGGATGACTTTGATTCTGTCTTGGTCCAAATTGGTGCTATTCAGCAAGTTCTTTCATTGGCCAGAAGGTATGATTAACCAGTGTGAAAAGGACACTTTGGTTCAAGAGACCTGCGTAACAGTTCACATGGCACAAAACAGAGCCGTCAGACTGATCTGAACATCAGTTTTCTGTTTTAGCACATAATGTTTGATGTAGCCAGTTCTGGTGTCAGTATATTACTGAAAGTGACAGAAAGTATTTATTATTTATGCAACTTGATTAGTTATTCACTTTACCTCTTGTTTCATTTTCAGCTTTAGCCAATACACTTAAAAATACTGGCATTGGCCAGTGGTACCCCTCAGTGTCATAGTAAATGCGGCTTGGTATCAAAACGTACGTCATCTTGTTCTCAAGTTATCACATTCACAAAATTTTCAGAAAAGTCGACCTTTGACCTTGAGTTTGAGATCGCTGAGATTCAAAAATTTTCAATAGATACGGCTGTGATATCGATTTGAAACTGTGTGTTCTGGAGTTCTCAGAAGGTAAAGCAGCTCATCTGCTGGTCAAAAGGTTGGTGGTTCAATTCCTGGCTTCCCGAGTCTGCATGCCAATTATCCTTGGGCAAGATACTAACCCCAAGTTGCTCTCCAATGCATCCATCGCAGTATGAATGTGTGTTGTGTGAATGTTAGTTAGAAAGCGCTAATAAGCAAAGGAAAAAAAGTGCTTGCGTGAATGTGGCATGTTGTATAAAGCACTTCGCGTGCTCTGGAAGAGTAGAAAAGCACTATATAAGAATCAGTTTACCAAATCATTATTCAGTTCAGTGTTAACAAAGTTTACATAAGTTTAAGTTGGTTTAAGCTAGAATTTTATAAACCAGGGGGATTTTTATACTTATATGAAAATAAATAAAAAGGTAAAAAAATCTAAGAATCTTATAAAATTGTCCTTTGTACAAGCAATGGTTTATGATAGTGCTGTCAACGCAAATTAATCTGCCATCACGGTCAACGTGATACATTTTTTAAAAATGCATTTAATTCAATTCAATTCAATTTTATTTATATAGCGCCAAATCACAACAAATGTCGCCTCAAGGCGCTTCATAGATACAGAGAAAAGCCCAACAATCATATGACCCCCTATGAGCAAGCACTTTGGCGACAGTGGGAAGGAAAAACTCCCTTTTAACAGGAAGAAACCTCCGGCAGAACCAGGCTCAGATGCTTTAATGCATCTGAAGTGCAGAATGACTCAAAATCCCTGAAATGTATCTGTCAGTGCATTTCCCGCAGTTTGTCCAAGTAGAGTTACCTTCGCACATGCACAAATGGGCAGTTGATCTGGTAGCGATGGGCAGCTGAAGCAATGAACTCAATTTGGAAGATGAGATGACATTTGCCCTCTAGATGTGAAATTTGAGTATTAAAAGAATAACAAGACGGAACAGTCGACTGACGTAAAGTATTATGCACATTGTGCAAGAAGGAATTTTCTTTTTACCGAAGCACTTCCACCTTAAAATATCACATTGACACGAAGCATACGTTAGTCGGGGATGTTGCTAGGACTTTGGCTAACACGTCACCCAGCTTGAGACAAACCACTCACGGAGCATCGGGGACTCAGTAAGTCTACCTCGGCCATACTGACTGACACAGTTGCCAAGTGGATTGCAACAAACTGCAGACTTGTTAATATCGTTGAGAACGTGCGCTTTACATAGCTTTGGTTCCTCGTTTTAAGGACTTGAAGTGCCTCCACAAGAGTAAAAGAGAGAGTGGATAAATGTTTCGAGTGAGTTGAGTTTTTTGTTAACATGAATGGGCAAGATGTTCAATACACATTTTAAGTGTGTATATTTCCCCTTTTTCCTTGAGTCTATTTGCTCATGCAAAATGAAATGCGATTAATATAGAATAAAAATGAATTATATTTAATCGTGATTAATCAAAATTAATCCACAGTAGTAACCCTGTGATGAATCAGATTAAACATTTTAATTGTTTGACAGCACTAATATATATTAGTGTATACTTAACTATTAGTATATAGATTTTTTTTTTTAAGTTGTATTTGAAGGGAGAGAACCTGTGCTTAAAGGCTAAAGAAATCTATTCTAATTCTCTTTGAATTTAAGCATTCTTTGTGTTTATTCTGCATTTATTTCATTATATTGCATAAATGTCAGTTACAAGCTTAAATATAAAGTTGAAAAAAAGAGTAAGTGCAACCAGGCTATTGATCAAGTAATTGCGATTAATTACAGAAAATTGTGAGATTAATTAGTTAATTTTTTTTAATCTATTGACAGCACTAGTTTATGATAATATATATTTGCATATGTAAAACTCAAAGATTTCACTAGAAGGTGAAATATATTCACAAAATTCATAAATTCTTTAAAAAAATGTTTTGCGATGAAAGAGTGCTCATCATTTGAACTTATCACTAATATAGTACCTTGTTTTCTTCATGATCTAAATACATAACTGGTGAAGTTCATATTCAGAAGTATATTTTCTATTTTTGTTTATTTTCTTTACGCACTTCATTTCTTTCAGTGTTATACATCCACAGACCGAAGTTGCAATTTATAGACATACCCTACTGGCTGCCCCTCCCTGAGCCTGGTTCTGTCAGAGGTTTCTTCCTATTAAGAGGGAGTTTTTCCTCTCCACTGTCACCAAGTGCTTGCTCATCTGATTGCTGGGGTTTTCTCTTTATTATAGTAACATTTTTATAATATAAACCTAACAATATGAAGCACCTTGGGGCAATTTGGCACAATAGAAATAAAACAGACCTTGCCTTCGGAGGTTAGTAGCTCAGCACTTTTACTTTCAGCTTAGGTAACACCACCACCTGCTATCAGGGTGCCGTTTTCATCTCTCTGTTACCACACCACGGTAAATCAAGACAAATTCAAAATTACAAAATGTGCTGCATGAGCTGTGAAAGCAGGTGCCTGGCTTTGACACCTTATGGCCTACATGCCCCACACTGCTGTATCCGGTCGAAAGAGCGATAGAACAGTCCCAAGAATAGCGTCAAATGATTCATAGTACGGTATGACAAGCTCTGTTAAAAAATGGGACTGTATCTGGGTCCATTGCTGCAGGCCGTGAGGTGGGATCAGATCAAAGGATGTAAACCTCTTATTGAAGACTGACTCTGTGACATGTGCACAGTGCATGCTGTAAAATCCAATTTCCAAATGTGTGAAGCAACACTGATGGGTCTTTATGTCTTTTATCAGCACATTAAAAACCTTTCAGTTGAACTAGTTTCTCCTAAGAAAAGAAAAACTGTGCCAAACAAAGAAGTACTGAGCAGGAGCTATTGCTAGGCAGGTGATCAGGGAGGGTCTGTGGAAATGTAGAGAGACTATTAGTGAAAGTGGATGGCAGGGAGCTGTGAGAACTGGCGTGTGTGGTGTGAATCTCTTACTTGAGGTCTGGGGACGAGTACTTGAGAGGGAGAGGACTGTCAGTGGGCAGGCTGTAAGCTAGAGGAACCTAGGAGGTTGCGATGGAGAGTGGGCAGACAGGCTGGTATTTACCCCAGTGAGGCAGCTGGCTGTGAGGACAAGGAGAGTTTAATCCAGAGGACCAGGTAAGCAATTAGAACAGGTGAATTTGCCGGTGGTGCACAGGCAGGAGCCAATGAGGATATGGGAAACAGAAATTATTGAGAAGTGAGAACAAAATGCAGGAAACAACATGAAAGCCAGTTTCACCACTGAAGTGACTAGAATGAACTGGCTGAGAATCTTAGTCACAGCTGGTCTTAAACACGCAGCCTTCATTGAGATTTGATTATCAGGTGTGGGGAGAGCAATCTGGGGTGAGCAGCTCTACCCAAAGCCAGGAAGCAGGCAGAAACTGCCCACCAATCCACCTGTAGAGGAAATCAGACGGAAAACACACAGCCTGTGTGAACCCTGACAGACCCTACCTGAAACTGGACTTATGAGGCAATATGTGAGAAGATCAAACACAATATGCACTGTGGATTAGATTTCATGAGGGTTCCCTTGCTAAGGTATCAGGAGCATGCAGCTCACCCAGCATATAGATTATGAGGAAAAATGTTTTCCCTGATGGAGACCAAACCACAGCTTAAAGAGAGTGACCACAGGACACAAACTTGACTCTATGTGAATGCTCTCCTACATTAAAAACTACTTTAACATAGAAGACTTGGGAAGAAATATTGTTGTTGACAGTTGACAGTTGGCTGGCCCCACCGGAGTGTCCAATCATTGACCTGTGACCTAGGACACCAGGACACCCTAGGTGTGGAAATTAAATTAGCAAATGTAATCATGAACATATCAAATAATGATTTATTACAGTGCTGCATATGATTTGTCCAAGTGGTGTCTAGTGGGAACCATAGGCCGTGTAAAAGGTGGACATAGCTGATGCCACTCATTGGTTAATGAAGTCCTATTTTGATAGGCATTTTTGCCCTAGCCATCTTGTAATAAGCAACTGTGAAACCAGACCCTGATTGGCTAATGACTTGTAAATCACAAGCCATTAGCTAATGATTATATCCTGCATAATCCTCCCTTCTGACAATTCGAATCAGCAAAATTACAATATAGCTTAGTTTTTTATTTCTATTAGGTGTAATCCGAAATGAGCGACTGAACCAAAACCCATCTGTAAAGTTTCTTTTATTTGTTTTTACAGAGGTTAGGGCAGAAAGGTATTTTCCCATAGGCTTCTATGGCAGTGCAAGTGGGACTCAAAGACTAGGACTAGGATTTAAAGATGGCGACAACAAAGACACTAATCTGCAGGCTTCATAATGAGACCTCAAAAACCAGTGATATAATGGTAGCTATGTCCATCTTTTATACTGTCTATGGAAGAAAATGAGCTTAGACAGATATAGCAATTCTAAAAGAGACAGAGTAAATAAACTTAAATCACTGAAAAATTCAAGATACCACAAATAAGGAGGCCAAAGGTCAGGTTAGTCTAACCCAACATTAAATTAATCTGTGACGAATCGTGTTAGAGTGCAAGTTTTAATAAAGCCTGTTCCCGCTTGTTTTTGTGCCCTCCTCTCCTTCTTGTTGACACTGCTGCAATCTATCAAATAGTGAGGGTGTTTGCGGGTTTGTGGCAGCACAATATAAAGGCTCGACGGCCAAATGGAGCACGAATCATCAGGCGTTGACATTATCAAGAAATTATGCTGTGCACAAATCATGCACTTTATTTAAACAGGTGATTTAGAAGCTTGTTTACTGCTATGCCATACACAGCTTCAAGCATTGTGCTTGAAACTTTAGATTAACTTCACACACACACACACACACGCACACACACACACACACACATATAATCTCTTTCTTTCTCCCACCCGCCCACACACAGCTCACTTTTAGCCCTCAGGCACTGCATTTGAGAGTTTCATTTACTTGATTAAATCATATTTGCATATGGAAATTGTTTGAAAATGATATTAATTTGTTATATTCAAAGGAGAATTACTTTCTCATATTAAAGCTAAATCAGACAAAGGCTGTGAGAGTGACAGGTGATGATATTGAACTTTGTTCAATTGGGGCTTGCTGGAAAAACACACACACACACACACACACACACACACACACACACACACACACACAAGCACACACACGAATTGTACAAAATGTTTCCTAAATCAGTGGACACATTGTCTCAGGTGTGTACATGGATCCAAATCTCCATCCAAATCCACTTCCTCCATTTCAGCGAAGATGAAAGTCATTCTCTCGGCAGGATTTTCCTCCACCTCGTGTGCTGTGTCCAGGTGTGTGTGACTGATGTAGTTCCACGAGACGTCACAGAGGGACGGATCTCCTCCTGAGCCAACTTAACTTATCAGGAACACGGACCAAGAAAAAAAATCAGGCTAATTAATTAAGAACAGTATTAGAAGTAATGGGATATTATAATATAAATTGCTACATTCTGGAACCAATTTAATCCAATTACTGGAACCCCTCATGAATATAATACCTCCAAAATCACTCCGTCAGAGTCCAAAGGGAGATGTGTCTGACTACTAAGACTGAAAGAAAAGAAAAAAAATCGGCTCCCTTTTAACAGCGAGCACCAACAATGATTTAAATGGTTGAGAGGAACTGTTAATTTGAGTAATAAACCTAATGATGACTTTTTTTTCTAATTGACATTTCGACCATTTACAACCTGAGTAGGTTTTTGTTTGAGCTCCCTTGTGTTTGATAAAGACGAACGACTGTAAAGGCTGATTGGTGCTTTTTCTCTTAATGGCTCTTACTCAATTTAAATAATGTCTGAAAAGAGACAAAAGACTACAATTCGGCATGAGTAAAAGTGGAGTGCGTTTTAGAGGAGTGGGTAAAATTGACATTAAGAATTCCCACAACTTTAAAGGCACAGACATCATTTCATCAACGATAAATGCACATTACATTAAAAAGAAAAAACAATTTGTACATGCTGGGATGATTCACAGTTGGTGGTAAGGTGGAGACTTTATAAATGGAAATAGGTGCCAGAGCACTTGGAAATGTAAATTTCTTGCCATACTTTTGACTGAAGGATTCACATCCTCTGATCCAGCAATAAATACATTTACTTTTGTAACTACTGGTCAATTTTAAAGCAAAATACACTTCAGCTATTGAAAAACAAAAGCACCCATTATGCTAAGTGTCAGTGTCACATAGTATTAACTGTTTTATCACAGATGCATTAGGTTGTAGGTGGAGTTTTATAGTTAGCAGCTAATTATTTTTACGTTGAGTAATTCATTTCCTGTCTTATATTTAGGGATGGGTATCGTTTAGGTTTTATCTGATACCAGTACCAAACCGGTACTTTTGAAACGGAGCCAGTGCTTAAAGAATGAAGAACACAAACTTTGTCCAAAAACCTCTCATGTTTAGCTGTTTTTTTGCAAAAAGACAACAATGTTAGCCTTTTCTGCAGCTATAGGGGATTTATGGCATCACTCTTGGCTGGAAGCAGTGCTTAATCAATGGGAACAAAAAACACAAACTTTGTCCAAAAACCTCTCATGTTTAGCTGTTTTCCACTTTTTCTTTGGTCATTTTAGCTTAAGAACGGCTGCTGCTGCCATCATCATCCTCATCATTTCTGCTACACTGGCAGGGCTAGGGGCCAGGACTCTCCTCTTCCGGTTTTTGGGGGATGTTGCTAACTCCGGGTCCGATAACAAGCACCACACCCGCAGTAGATGTGCTCGATGTGTGGTCTCGCAGCAAGCTATGAAATACGGCGCATTTCTTGGCTTTTAAAAAAACGCTATGCGTCGCCAGGTGTTTCATCAGATTCGAGGTGTTACCTCCTTTGCACATTATCACCTTAAAGCACTTGTTGCAGGCTGCTGAGTTTGCATATTTTGCTGTGAAGTACAGCCAGACTTTTGACCGCTTTGACTTGGGCATTTTTAATCTGTAGCTCTGCTCTAAAGGAACGTACATACCTGGGCCCTCATCATGGCACCGGATACCGGTACCCATATGCTCGGATATCTTTAATGTTTGATTTACGCTCTCTTTTTTGCTTTACAGTAAATTGAACGGTGTTATAGTGTGATATGTAATGTACGATGCTATCATACCTATATACAGAATTTTACCATAAATGGCTAAATATAAGGTCACTGATATGAATCTGTTTACATAGGTAAAAACCAGTCTGGGAATAACTGACTGTTTATTTTTATTTATTTGTTTATTTTTGTATAAATAAAATTGAATTTAACACAGAGGTCATCAGCTGGAATGGTTTCCAGTAAACAGCTGAGACTCTCTAAAAGCTAGTGGATTTTAATACTAGTGGCTGTATCAGTGTTGTTGTTAATCAAACAGTCCTATTCAACTGTGGTAATGTTTGAAACTACCATCGTTTTGGAATCTCCACGTGTGGTTCCCAACATAAAGCATTGGGGAAGAGCTCTGATAGCTCCCTATAGAAACACGTGAAGCTAGCTGGAGATACAATGATACAGCTCTGCAACTTTGAGGAATTTAGAAGTAAAAAGTTTAGTTTTTACCTTTTTTTTTTTTTTGCTGACCAAATTATGTCAAATATATAAAAGTAAAATAAAGTAATCCAAAAATTTTAATTGCAAGTTGCGTCAGATGTTAAGACTTCAACATATTGAACTATTGTATTTTTTGGACTATAAGGCGCACTTAAAATCCTTTAATTTTCTCAAAAACCGACAGTGCGCCTTATAGTCTGTTTATGTATGAATTCTGCTTGTGCTTACTGACCTCAAACAGATTTTATGTGGTACATGGCGCTCATAAATCTGTCAAAATGTACGGGTTTTGTAAGCTACGAAGCCGCATGGCTTGATGGATTTTTGGAGCATTATGGCTACCATAGTCAGGAGCCTCGTGGATGAATATGCACTGTGCTTCAACATAATATTACCGTACTGTATGTGTATAAGGATTCCAAAACGACACCTGTTAAGAAACATAATTACGAAGCAGATTTCAAACTCAAGGCTGTCAGTCATGCAGTAGAACATGGGAATAGAGCAGCTGCAAAGATGAAGAACTTGATAGATTTGTGGAAAAGGAATTGATTGAAAAAGTTAGTTTATTGTTCTGTATTTTATTTGCTACAACTAAACAATTTTGAGAGTTATTGTGAATGAGCTGAATAAAGTTTGACTTATCTGACTGTTTTGTTTAGCCTAATGTGCCTTATAATCCGGGGTGCCTCATGGTCTGAAAAATACAGTAGTTTAAAACAAAACTTATTTTCCCGCTACAGTGACAGCAATGCATCAATGCCTAATAACCACACCACACCCAGTGACTTCATAGTGCACTGACAGACCTTAGACCAGCGGTCCCCAACCCCCGGGCCTCGGACTGGTACCGGTCTGTGAGCCGTTTGGTACCGGGCTGCGAGAGTTGAGGCTCAGGTGTGAAATGTATACTTTTCAGGGTTTTTATCGGTTTTCAGCATTATTTTGTTATCGTTTTGATCGTTTACTCGGTTTTCCTTGGTCTTTTCACGTGTGTTATGAATAAATTTTCTTTTTTCGGTACTGGTACTAGTTTTATTTTGTTGTATTTATCCGCGACACCTTAAAGGCCGGTCCGTGAAAATATTGTCGGGCATAAACCGGTCCGTGGCGCAAAAAAGGTTGGGGACCGCTGCCTTAGACCACACCTCTGAATCAGAAACATAAGAAAGATTTCCAGGTGCTACAATATTTCCACCTGGTCAGCAGTGACCAACTCAGGGTTATGATTGGGTTATATTTTAGTCACATGCTAAATAGTGAAATTTTCAGAAACTAGAAGCTTTTTTTTTCTCTCAATGGTTATAGCATTTGTGTGCTCCAAACAGGTGAAAATTGTATATATAAAAAGAGAACTGAACATTAACCAAACTGTCCTTTCGTCTAACCTTAAGACTAGACAGGCCTTCAATAATATGCATGTCATACAGTCAAGATTAAATGATCCAAGTTGTGTTTAAATATTTTCTTTCATCTCGATACCTGTGTGCATCCCAGTAAGTGACTTTAAGCACAACAGGGTCAGATGAAAATATAAATGTAGCACTTAATGTAGTCCAAAGACTGTGAAGAAAGTGATGATTAAAGTTTCCAAAGAAGACATTAAACTCTTTCGGGAGGAAAAAAACAGTTGCACTTTTAATCAGTCCCAAATTCAGCCATGCCTTAATGCATATTTAATTACATCAATCCCCCCCACCCCCTTCTTTCCTGATCAAAGTGAGAGGGAAGATCTTGTTAAACGGAGGCATATGGACGTTAGTCTGAAATATTGAGAAGTATATGAAAGAGGAACCCTGTATTCCCTCGTGGATCCCTCGCACAATCATGCCAGAGAATGGAGCAGAATGAATTGAGGTGCTTGTTGTTGTTGTTGTCGAGAAAATCCCCAGCTCACCAGTAAAGCTATTATCCCATACTACCGAATACAATAAAATTTGAGTCACATCAGTTTTATTGATACTCTCAAGCAATTTAACAGGTAGTGTTGGTAGTCACAGAGCAACGTCTCATCCCACTTTATTCACATCAACAAACAACAGATAATGCAATAACACACAATGTAATTGTAATGGTAGATGCAGTGAAGAAACACTATACACCAGTGCTGGTTTGGTGGTATTATCATATGCTTAGACATGGTAAATGTCCATATAATTGCTGCTGAAATGCCTTAAGCAGCTTTCTGCTATCTCTTGCAGCTTCTCAGTCCAATAGATTAACTCATCTGTGCCAAAAAGAGTGATGCATTCACATTTAGGCTTGGGTTGTGATTGGCTAATTTAGGTTAAGGGACAAAACTAAATGTCGGAAATAATAAACCAGACTTTAAAACCAATTTCAATGCTGCTTTTTTTTTTCCAATGCAGAGTTTTTTCTCCCATGAAGCAGTTCTTAAGACAGTATAAAGGCCCAACACGTAAAAAAAACCATTAGCCACTTCTTTTATTGTTCACACACTGCTATAGAGCACAGAAATCACACCCAGAATCACACAAACATCCTTCCATCCATCCATTCGCTACCGCTTATCCTTTTCAGGGTTGCGGGGGGTGCTGGAGCCAATCCCAATCACACAAACATATTTCTTGTAATGGTATGTTTGTATTTTATCACATCCTGATAGATATGTATTATGTTTATATACATCACAATTTTGTTCAAAAATGTTGAAATTAAGAATCATGTATTTTTGTGCTTTGCTGAGTTGCAAAAACAATTAGCCCATAGGTACTTAGCATCTACAATTTTAAGACATGACCTTGTGGTGTCAAAAGACCAGGAAAGTATTGACTATCTATGGTCACATGCATATTCGAAATCATCACAGTGGCACTCCTTGTGTTAATTTCATTGACCAATGGTTTTCATCAACAACCATTTTTTTTCCTGATCAAAACAAGACAAAACTAATGAACGAAGGCAAAAAACCTGATGAAATGCATTTCACCAACAATTAAAAATGAGATGAAAATTTTCTAGAGAAATGTTTTTTATGAAAAAGCAACAAAATATTAACTATTTGGAGAAGGCAAAGAGTAGAAATACAGACACATTTCATAACAAGGAAAAAGGGATTCTCTGTAACTGTGTGGAGCAACTTTGACCAGTAAAGTTTTTTTTTTAAACTTTATATTTTAGCCAGCTGAATCAACTTTAGATTTAGTCTACTATAATCTAATCATATTTTGTTGAATACAAGAAATTAGATGCTTAAATTATGACAACAACTAAATCAAAATTTTCTGTTAAAATTAAAACTGGTGTTGAAGTTTCCTTGGCCAAGATATTAAACCTCCAAATTGCTCCCAGTGCTTAAAAAGATGTGTTTGTGTCTTTAGAATGGGCAGTAAGACAAGTAAGTTCAATTCAATTTCAATTTTATTTATTTATATAGCGCCAAATCACAACAGAAGTCGCCTCAAGGTGCTTTATATTGTACAGTAAAAATTAAGTTAAAAGGTACTATGTAAATACCAGTCTATGTAAGCAGATTTGTAGTATCGGATATATTTATCCTACACTTGAGGTTAGCAAAGAATGATTTCAGTGTTGCCTTTCTCTATGTGACATGACAAGCCTGCACATTTCCACAAATTGTCATTTTTCCTAATGGCTGTCTTCTCATCTTTCTGCTCCTGATTGGGTTTAGTGGCCAGCTGTTCATGCACCCTGAGGGCCTGCTGTTCCCTGGGGAATAGCTACCGTTAGTTGCCACCTACACACATAACACACAAATGCAGCCCTTTGAAGCTATTGTTTCCTATGAGATGTTTTTTTTGTTTAATTTGAAGACATACAAGCTGTAAGTGTCAGTCCTACAGAGGTTTTGCAGCTCTTGCATGTCACAGTGATCCAATACAGGCTAAAAATTTCCTGGTCTTATTTGTTGTCAGACAATGTATATTTCTCATGAATTTAGGTTTTGTCATTACATTTCTAATTCGGCTATTTGTGGACTTATTGAGCATGAGGCCTCCAGTCTTTAACACACTTCTGTATAGCACTATAGACAATATAATACTCATTGGCCAAGGGCAAAGCCTATGTGCAGCAAACTTCAAGGGTTCATTGGTATTCACATCTTCATCAAGTTTCATCAAATGCGGCCTGATAGGTTACTTTCCTCATGTTAACGGAGGACAAGATACGCGCTGCACAGAGCTGTAAAAGCTTGCAGGTAAACATGTCAATGCTATTTAAATTTAGCAGGAAGCAATCACGTTGAAGTGTTGTTGGTGAGGTGGCTAAAACGATGTCAAACAGATCTCCATCGGAGTTATTAATCCCTGTTACTTTAAACCTTGGCTTATCTCTGACCTTTCTGTCACCCCTGCCTATCTCTCCCCCCTCTCTTTATCTGTCATCCTGATTCAATCCAGTTTTTACACATTTCCCTCAAGCTTGGGAACATTTTACATCTTGCTCTCTGGAAGTTTCAGACCATTTCTGTGGGTTCATCATGTTCCACTTTGACATTTTGTCGTATCATTAATTCTACGTAACTTATCAGCCCCCCCCCCAGTAAGTTTAGGTTGAACTAAACTTACTGAAAACGCCTGCTTAACAATTTAGCAGGCACACTGCTAGAGAGAGATAGACAACAACTCAGTTTCTTAGCCTGACAACCTCGACGGAGCATTCCATGTATTTTGCATGACAAAGCTCTACCAGTTCATCTCTAAATTAGCATCTGGAGAAGCAACAAATAGTAAGATGTGTAGTCCTCAAATGCGGTCTTTCTAATGTAGGTATTCTCTAATGTTTGGTTAGAAGAGTCAAAACTCCCACAACACTTGTGCAAAGAATAACTTTACTATAGCCAATTTATTCCAACAAAACTGTTTTAAACTACATACTGACAGCCTCCTTTGTAGTTCAGTGCACAAACTGAAATTGCTGAAGAATTTTTTAGAGAACAAAAATATAACCAATTCACACTAAACTGTATTAAAAGTTCTCCACTGAGTAAATATTACAGTCCAATTCAACTACACACCCAGCACTATGTGAAAAAATAACACAAAATTCTTAATCTTTCAGATGCAAACTTACACTTTGAACGCGTTAGCGTGGTTAGCTCGTTAACGCGTTAGCGCCATCCAGCCCCACGTACGGGGCGATCCGCGATAACTCGCTAACGGAGATTTGCCGCGTTAATGGAGTTATGGCGTTAACGTCATTTTAACGAGATTAGCACTGACAGCATTAGTATATACACACTAGAAATGTTGCGATTTTGTAAAAGAATTTGTCCTCAAAAAAACGACATCAGGAAATGATGAGCTGGTCCTGATGCTTCTAAACAAGAAAAAGAAGAAAAACTAAGATGTTTCATGGAGGTTTCATTGGTGAAAAACCTGTAAATAATAACACCCAGCAATGATGCAAAACTTTTTATGTCGCAAATGAGTTCAAACTGATGTATGAAAATGTCCAGAACTTCTGCAGGTTTGTTTGGTCTATGTTTTGGTGAAACCTAGTGGCAGGACAGAGTAGTTACGAACACATCCAGATAACGTTTTGCTGAATCTCAGCAATATCATGTGTTAATTTATCTATTTATCCCTCCGAAGCCGCTGAACATTCAGCTTAGTTAAGAGGAATTCTACTTATTTTATCCATTCATTTTCTTAAACTAGCCATACCAGTCGAATGTCAGGAGGCACAGTTATCTGTGGTCCACAACACAAACATCAAAGACATTGTATTCATTTAAACTATTTTTTTTTTTGCCAGGCAAGTTTGCCACGTACTCAGTTAAAGGTTATTGTTTTGGCTCTGATATCAGCCTTCAGAGCAATTTAACCTCTTAGAAGTCTTTCGCTGACATTCCACTGGTGTTTGTGATTAAAGTCATTTTTAGAGTATTTTAGAAGCCTTGGCAGGAGGTGGAGAGGTGAAGCTGCTCATTCTTGGCCACATTTTCAAGTAAACAGTGTTAATCACATCAATGCAAGCCTTTTGTTGCTCTGCGTGTGTGTGTTTTAAAGGTGTGTATATCAGTTGCTTGCCCAGTGATTACTCATGTTCACACATAAGCTGACTCTATATGTGGTTCCAATGACAATAGCACCAGTGACTGTGTGCATACATGTGTGGCTGTGTGTTTAGGGATGGTTTATATGTGTGTGTGTGGGAGTGGATTTGGCCCCCTCACTTTTGTGATTGTGACTTTATTAAAGGTGTTTGTTCTGTCGGATGGCAAAGACACAGAGGAAGCGAAAATGGAAAGCTCATAATCTGCACATTATACACATCATGTGTCAAAATATAGAAGAGTGATTTATGTGACAATCCCAATCCATGACATTCTGCTGCTTTATGGTATCAAAGTGTAATGATAAATATCATTTATTATAAGCTCGGCATAAAATTACCGTAAGCTAGTAGCCAAATGTTGCTGAATGGGGGATTTGGTTGTTTATCTGTGGGTTCTTTCATCCCAGGGAACATTGCAAAAATACCCAATGAGACATTTAAGGCTATACTGAGGCTTGAAGGAAGGTAATGAGTTTTTTCCAGGGCAAATTGACTCGTATCGCAAGTGTTCTATATTCCTTAATATCAAAGTGATAACATACGGAAAGTGATGCTGTTCTACTGCAAGTTCAAGGAAATGTGCATCTCATGAAACTTCCATTCGACGATGATTTTGATAGAACATCTGTCAATCATCTCACTGAATCAAAGGTTTTCTGTTAGCATACAGCATACACCAGTTTCTCTTAATGAGACTTTCACAAAGCAGAGTCAGAGTTTACGGTCCAGCTTAGGTTTAGCTTTGCACAAACACGAGATGTCTTTATTTCTATGTGGACACCAGACACTTAATTACAGTAGGTACACCTTGCTGTTACCAGGTCGGGCCCCCTTTGCCTTCAGAAGTGCCTTATTTCTTTGCAGAATGGATTCAACAAGGTGCTGGAAACATTCCTCAAAGAGTTTCATTCATACTGATATGAATGGATGACACAGTTGTGCACACTCATGATGTGGATCTCTGGTTACATCCTTACCCAAAGATGTTCGATTGGATTGAGTTGCAGTGACTATGGAGGCTACTTGAGTACATTAAGCTCATTGTGATGTTCAGGAAAATCAGCTTGAGATGATTTGAACTTTTTGACATGGGACATTATCCTGTTGGACACAACCATCAAAGGATGGCACACTGTCGTCACAGAGAGATGGACATGGTCAACAACAACATTAAGGTAGGCTGTGATATTTAGATGAAGATCATTGAGTGTGAAGGCTCTGGCTTAATGATAGGTTTGTAGCTTAAACCTATTCGCTGGAACATTGAAGACAATACAATTACACAGCAAGCAAGACACGAAATAGGCAAAGTTCTTCATGTTTCTCGTGCACGGGAGAGAACCGGACAAACGCCGTTCTTTCGCTTGACCCCAGTCGCTCTCGTCCGCTCCCCCGTAACACTGCTCTTTTATTGAGGTTACATGAATATGCATAGGTTCATTAACATACGACGTATACATACACACAAAGAGTACCTTGCCTTTGTATGTGTGTGTGTGTGTGTGTGTGTGTGTGTGTGTGTGTGTGTGTTTGTGCGGGGTCAGAGTGTACCCCATAAATGACTTCCCTAAACCTGCTGGTTTGGAAGTCCAGCAGTTCATCTAAACAAAAGGCACTTAGCCTAAAACAGATATAGACACGTTTATCCTACCATAAAACAATAAGAGAAGGTACGACCTCTCCCATGCTCCCAGAGTGCTCTCTAATGCACACAAAGTTTGCAGACTGTCAAGGATCAAACCTCTACCAATCTACAACTAATTATAAAACTCTAAGCATATATAAGTAGATATTTCTAAGCATAAATGACAATAAACAATACAAAACCTAACACTTACTCTCTGCCATTCTCTGATAATGATGAAAGTTTTAGGCTACTCTTTCATGCAACATTCATGTACTTTTCTCTAATGAAGGAGTAATTTTGACTAAAGTGCAACAGGAATCAATAAAATTCAAATGATTCCTCATTGAGGAAAATATTCTTGGTATAAACTGAATGTATACCAATTGAGTAAATTTTATTTGACCAGACTGAGTGCTTAAAGCCCTCATAAATGAATCCAAATACAAGTGCGCTTTCTTTTGATTTTCCATTATGTATCCCTCCATTTCTTTCTTTTTTATGCCTTTCCTCTGTGATTTGCGTCTCTGCTGCAAGAGCCGGTGAGGGATGACCGAGCAGTGAAGGCAGAAATGAAAAACACTGGAAGTGTTTAAACTGTAGAACAATCTATTTTTTCCCTTTTCTTCTACAACAGTGGCCCAGTATGCAATATTTACAGTGAAGATCAATTTGCTGAAAACTGATGATATACCAAATCTAAGAAAAAGAATCAAACCAAAGAAAATAACTAGTCTTTAACTTGAAGCTGCTCTACGCCATATGAGCTGGGCCCCTAACAGTACAGCCAATATGGTCTTCATCTGACACACAATGAATCATAAGAGGAGCTACAGTGCCTACATATATAGTCAGGAAACAGCAAATAATAATTAGTACTAAAAACATTTTCAAAAGAAAAATTTAAAATGTTAACATAGAAAAAACTTTTAAAAATGTTGTTAAGGGAACAAAAAGACCCTCAAACTGCTTACAATCAGCACATTCTAGAAATAACTGGGAAAACTCATACCATAGGCACATTTTGCCAGGAATCGAATTTAATGAAACAAATTCATTCATTCTGCGTACGTCCCATTCTCCTTAAAATGAGGCACAATTCAATAGAAAATAAATGGCTAAAAGGTGACAGTATCTCAAACCACCACCGTGTTTCACAGCTGGTGCTTTGATTGGTTTATTTTAATGGGGGAAAATATTCCTGCACAAACTGGCTTTTGATTTAAAATCTGCAGATCATCCAACACAATAGCAAAGTGACTCTCTCAGAGGTTCCATACATGTTTCACACAGCATATCTCTCCAACCTGTGATCACAATGTTGTGAATTTAAATATTTAGAAAATGCAGAAGAATCTACTTTTTCTCTCTCTTCTTTTTCAAACATAGGAAGAAAACTGCACAAATTTATTTGTGAAAGAATTCTGTTTTATTTTTTAATTTATACCCCCGCCCAATCCCAAAAATGTTGGTGGAAATGTAAAACTTCTGACCCTGACTTATTGTTAAAGAAGTGGCCATGTTTATGTGTGGTGATAATAGAAAGCACGTGGAAGAGTAGCTAAGCCTTTGAAAAAAAAAAGTTCTACTACCAGCCAAAATATTAAGTTGTTTTTAACAGATCACACTCCTGAGTGGAATTATACCTGCCCCGATATTTACCCTGCTTCATAAATGCTCTCATTGTGGTTATCCCAGGGTGTTATGCCATACACCTCGCTCGCTGGATGCCCAGAAATGATGGCATGTAATTGAGCTACTGTAATTTGTAGTGATTGACCCAGAGGGCTGGCTATTAGCAATTGTCAGCTGTAGTGATAGATCCCTTTAGCATTATGCCACAGCCGTCCCCAGTGTCCGCACCCGCTTAACTTGTTATTTATAGATCATGTCAGGCCTGTAATAAACATAAAGCATAAACTGCAGCTAATGTGCCGCTAATGAAATCTGGACATGAGCAAGTTTATGAATTGAAATAATTCACCGGGCTGTTCTGCTGTGTCACTGGGTGCCTCTAACTCAGAAAAGGTTAGCTCTATGTGCTCATTTGCATGGTGTTAATGTAGCAGGAAAAACACAATGCAGTCAAAGGGAATGGCGTATGCAGTCCTGGAATGTTACTCTGCCTTTGGATAAGTGGTTGAATAAACCACATTCAGTCATGTTTTTCAGCCACAAGTATGACCTCCATACACTTCACATGTCTGAGGAGAGAATTATAAGGGAGCCATGTCGGATCCTTGAAATCTCCTTTTCAGGTTGCCAGAGCTTTTTTTTTTGCTGTAAAGAGCTTTTACTGTGATAAAGCTTAGAACTCAAGGGCTAGATAGGTGGTATTTGTTCTACAAAATATACAACAAATAACAGGTTAGAATAAAACGTTCACTTTTCACCTTCAAAAATATAAAGTATGCCAAAAACCCCATCACTGCATTCTTTTTCAGAAGTGCGTAACTCATCTTGGAATTATTGCAGCACTGCTGAGGAGATTTTGTCATAAAGAGCAGCTTTTGTGTTTATCCGACTGCATTTTTAGTAGGACTAAAGTCAGAAGCTACCAACTCTCAGAGTGCTGACATTTTCTTTTTTTTATGGATTGAAGTGAGTTGTTTTCTCATTTAAGTCATACTTTAACTTGAGACAAATGTGGAAATGTTCCAGATTTAAGTGCTTTATAGTCAAGCTTTATGGCTTAAAACATAGAGAAGTGCCAGAATACTGTAGGTGCGTGTTGTAGCTTCCTAGTTATGGCATTTATGGCATTTCTTTTTTTGCTATAACCATGAAACTATGATTTTGTAGGCTTGGCTACAGCCACCTTCTGGTAATACACAAGAGAAAATCAGGAGGAACAGCAGTGATCTTGGCAAAAAAAACTGTGAATTTTAGTTCCTTTTGCACAAAATGCCCAAACTTCCATTACAATTACATTTGCAGCTAAATTAGGCATATAACATTTTCTTCTGTTTGCTTTTTGATGTTGGAAACTGATCTGACATGTTTTCTCATTCTTCGCTATCTGAGTGAGAGTGGATGGAAAAATCACATGAAACGCTTCATTGTATGCTGATTTCTTCATAATCCAGGCCAAAACTAGCTTGTCAATGAACAAAGTGCAAGTTTTCTGTGTTGAAGCTAGTTTATATCTACATTTTTAAATAACTAAAACGTAATTTTGTTTTTAACAAAAAATTTAGGCATCTAAGTTCTTTGAGTTCCTTTAGTTTGAGGCTAGTGCTAGTTGTTAGTTAGTTAATGAAAAAGTAAAATGTAGAAGTTTGTTGTGTTTTTACCCATGAAAGTGGCTCCACATGGTTTACAAAGCATCAAATTGTCCTTGATATTAAATGTAAAATGTGTCCATAAGTCTACTTTCTTCCTCCAAAGTGTTGACATTTTGTTGCGTTTTCTTGAGAAGATAATGTGAGTTAGCTCATCCTGATTGGATGACTTCCAAACATGTCCATCCACTTTACATACCTTAGTTAGTTCTGATTGGATCTTGTCTCTCAATATATCAATATATTTCATCAGTTTTTATACTTGTACATTTGTCAGAAAAAAATGGTTGCTGGCAAAAACTTTGATGAAAATTATTGGTCAACCAAATGAACACATAGTATTCACAGTTAATACAGTTTACACTAACATAAATGAATCAAAACCACCTTTTCCATCAGCTAACTAAGAATATACTTAATATATCATAAGCAATAAATAAATATACAATGGTGACTGTTTTCATACTCATACTCAGGGTTTCTGGTTCTCCTGAGGTTGTATTGTGATGTCATACATGCATTTCAGACACACAATAATACATTTTTATGTGTCTGAAATTTAAAGATGTTGTACCTTTACATAGTTTCATTATGTTGATCCTCTCAGTTCATCAGATATTAAACTGTTAGCAATGCAATCATTGCAACAGTTCAACTTTTAAAAAATATGTATGTAATTCCCACGTACACCAAGTTCACATTGGTAGAAAATTAGTCAGGTTCATTGTGAATTCCTGTGTCGTAAATGCTTCAAATTCCAAAGAAAACATGAAAGTGAAGAGTAAAGTTGGTGCAAGTTAGGGTAAAATGTAAAAGGAGATTTTCATCAACTCTGATTAAGGTAGTGCTGTGGCCTGTGTGTCTGTGCTGTTCAGGTTAGCCACCGCAAACGCTGCTTGTCGGAGTCACCGCCTGCACTGTCTTCTCCTAATTCTGCATATGTGTGACACTATTTGTGCTCACATGCAGGCAATATTGTGTTTGTGTGTGTGTGTGTGAAAATGTGTGTGCGTGCATTTAAATCTCCTGCTGCCACCCCCCATCTTATTGCTTTCTTTCACTTCTCGGGGAGAAATCCTCTTGATTCGCCCAGTCCCCGAGGCTAGAGCCCCATACACAGCAGATGTTCCACTGAAAAGGCCATGAATGTTTAATCATTTGTGTTATTGATGCTGCCTTTTTGTTTGTTAGAAAGTGTGAACGACTGTTATATGTCTATTTTTTGCATGTTACATATCTGTGTTTGGGCGCGCGCATGTGTGTGTAAAAGAGAGAGAGACAAAATAAACATCACTCTTTTTAATCCATTGCTTTTGAAAAAAAAAACCCCTCTTTACCTCACATGCCCTGCAATGAATGAATAATGAAGTCTATTAAAAATGTTATTCAGAATCATTACTGAGTGTGCTGTGTCAAATATCACATCAGTGCACTCACACAAAACAAGACAATCTCTTTTTTTTTTTTGTCAAACAAAGTTAAACCCTACTTTTACCCGATCATGGATGAACAAACTGGGCTCCGTCTCTAAACTGTGATTTGTTGAACTTAAAGCTGCTGTTTTAGTATTTGAGCTGACAGCCAGATTTGATCATAATTAGACAGCATGCCGTGGGCTTTGATTGGCACGGTAATTGGATTGTCATTGGGGCTGAAAAGCTATTATCTTTGGATCATGCCCCATGAAATTTGTTGGAAAAACTTCTGTGGCCGTCATTAAGTCAGCCATCTTGGGGGCCTTAGCAAATGAGCTTTCTATTTTTTTTCTCTTTTTTTTCTTTTCATTTTTAGGTAAAAGAAAGAGAGAGTGAGAAGAAGGGGGGTTGAGAAAAGAAAAAAAATGAAAAGGTACTTGTGCACCGCTGGGACCCTTAGATCTTCCGAATCGCAGCAAAGACAATCTGGGCTCTATTGATTAATGATATTAGCATAGCAGGTAGCGCTAAGTCGAAAAGCAGCGTGCTGGGTTATTGCCCATTGCTCTCACCCACTTGCAAGTAACGTAGATGGGTGTGTGTGCTTGTGTGTGTGTGTTGGGGGGTGCAGCAAGTGATGGAATGGGATAATAACAGAGAGGTGAGCCTGGAAGGAGTGTGAGGGAGGGGAGTGGTGGGAGGAAAAAGGGAAACTGCAGGGTGGCTTTTCATTTGCAATTGTTTATGTAAAGTATCAGGTGTGATGCCCATTTTAGGGGAATAAGTAGCAATACAAGGTAATGAAAATGACAACAGAAATGTGAGATATGAAATGGGTAGAATTTCTCAAAGCTATTGGGCAATTAAATCAACTTAGACAACTGTGAAACCTGGAAAACATCAGTAAACTTTCTCTCTTTCTGCCTCTTTTCCCAACCTCCCGGCGTTAACAGTGGAAGTACCTGTTTTTTATAGTACGCCACAAATTACAAAACAGAAACAGTTCACTGTTTATGCTTTCACATATTTCTACAAAACTGAAAAAGAGAAACAGAAATGGGAAGTATTGATGTAAAAATACTTTTTTTTACAGTACAGAATTTTTTTGGTGTCTGCACTTCTGATTTCTTTTTCACAGATATCTGTACTTTTTACCCCGTATATATTTCAAAATAGGCTTCTTAATCAAAGTTTAATGTATTTGAGGGAGGATTATACTTCACATCTCTTCATGCCTTCAAACATTTCACTGATCTGAGTATAAATGGAGGAAATAACAACAAATAAAAGACAATCCTAGCATATTACCAGACCTTATTGTACACAAAGAGAGGAAACAGGCAAAACTATGTAATTTATGCAACACCGATGGCGCTATATTCAAGAGTTAAAGTGGGCCGGAACTATAAGAACCAGAATTTCTCTACATATTTCCATAAATTGCGATACTTCAGCACTAGCTATAGAAGAGGCGCGAGCATAAATGGAGTAATATGTTGTGGCAGGTCCTTTTCAATGCAATAGCTCAACAAATATCAATAAATTTTTTTTTTCTGTGCAGTCTGTTGCAGTTTGTTCCCAGCCACCTCTTTCTGTCAATGTCCTTCTTCCCCCACTCGTGAACAGAATCATAAACTCTTTAAATTTCTCTACTTGGAGCGGGAACTCTTCCCTGACCCAGAGTGGGAACTCCACACTTTTCCTGTTGAGAATTATGGCCTCGGACTTGGAGTGTCTAATTCTCATTCCCACCACAAACCCTTCCAGTCCAAGCTGGAGCAACAGTTTTTAACCTGGGAGAAAGATATAGCGACAGTTGGTTCCAACAATAACCACAGGGCCAGATTTGATCATTACTGAAACATTCACCCATTTACCAACAGACATAAATTCTAATTAGAAATAGAATTGGATTCACATAAGAAATCTACTTACATTACCAAACTCTAGTGACTTGTGTCTTTTTTGCAGGTATCCTCCTGAAAGTGTTTTTAAAAGGTTCTAATAACTGTGATGTGGTCAGGGGCGACTCGTCTGGTTGAAAACAAGAAATCTGACTCCAGTGGAAAAAACAGACCTCAGCGTTGTGACTTGAATAAATTAGTCATAAAGTGTCCATGGTTTTATCATATATTGCGTTACATTGTAGCACAATTGTGCTCAGTTGTGCTACATTGTAGCTACATTGTAGCACAATTGTGCTCAGTTGTGCTACATTGTAGCTACATTGTAGCACAATTGTGCTCAGTTGTGCTACATTGTAGCTACAATGTAGCAATTGTGCTACATTGTAGCAATTGGTTTCTCAGCAACAATTACACCTCACTCATGATGTCTCGTTTTAAAATGACAATATGGTGACAGTGAAAGTGTCATGGTCCTGGGTCGGTGACCCGGCGTTTTGAGTTTGTTATTAGTATTTTCTAGTTTATTCTGGTGGTTGGGGTTTGGTTGTGTTTATTTTCCCTACCTGCGTCTCCCTCGGTGCTCTGTTCATGTCCTCGTGTTGTTATGTAAAACAGTCTGTGTGTTTCCTGTTTTACTTTGTAGGGTTGTGTCTCGTTATGTCCATTAGTTCCAGCTGTGTCCCCTCCTGTGTGCCATTTCCTGATTACCTGATGTGTGTATTTATAGTGGGTGTCGGTCTGTGTTCGTTGTCGGCTCGTCTGTGTTTCATGGTGTCTGTTCCTCGTCTGTGTCTCTCTGCCTCCCACCCCATTTGTATGATCCGGTTTGTTATTTAGCTCACCCAGTTTAGGTTATGTTCTGTCCTGCTTTCAGTTCTGTTATTTGTATACTGTAAATAAACCCTCACTCTCATCATCTTATCGCTGTCTGCATTTTGGGTCCTCCGTTTCCTCCACACCACACGGCTCACCCCGCCAGCCGTGACAGTACGAGCCGACCAAACATGGACCCAGCAGCATCCGCACCCTCCCAGGAGTTTCGGGAGGGGGTGATTGACTCCGTTTCGAGGTTAGTTAACCTATGGCTTGAGCATGAGGGGGAGGAATTTCACCGCGCTGTGGAAGCCAGGCTACAGCAGCTTATTTCTGCTCACCCCTGGCTACTGGACTCACTTCACCCGCTCGCACAGGACTTCATTCTGCACGAACTTCACCTTCACCCTCCAGCTGCTACCGCTTCCCGACCCAGCCCGGCGGTGAATGTCTTGCACTGCCCGCCGGGGAATCTGCGGCCCGGCCCGCCGGATGTGGAATTACCCGGCCGATCGGAGCCATCTCCAAGAAGGAAGCGACGTTTACGCCGCCGACGCCCATCACCACAGCCGGGCCCCGAGAGTTCTGAGTTGCCGGCTGTGGTGAGTGGAAAAGACACTCGGTCTGTTTCGCCAGACCGTGTGACTGTTTATACCGGGGCTGTGTTTTTTGAGCCTGCTGCACAGCCGCAAGCTCGTTTAGCCGCACAGCCGCAAGCTCGTTTAGCTGCACAGCAGCATTCAGCTCGGCCCCCGGTATCCCCACTAGCCCAGTCATCTATGCCATCTTCACCGACTCCCTCTGTACAGCAGGCTGCGTCTCTGCCTCCCGTTTTGGACTCTTTTTCTATTACGCATTTTTTGCAGAGAGACACACCAAACAATCCTGAAAACACTCCTCAAGAGCTGGCCAGTTCTGAGATGCACTCCAGGGCCTCCCCAGAGGCTGGGTTTCAGCCCCCAGCAGACTCTGGACCCCTGGAGGTAAAGAAGCCAGCTGAGGACTGCACCCGGCTGTCGCTGCCTGAGCTGAGTCAATGCTCGGTGCAGCTGCAGTCAGCCTTGTGTTTGCCAGAGGCCCGTGCGCCTGCTGGTTCTGATCTGTTCCTGCCAGAGGCCCGTGCGCCTGCTGGTTCTGATTTGTTCCTGCCAGAGGCCCGTGCGCCTGCTGGTTCTGATCCGTTCCTGCCAGAGGCCCGTGCGCCTGCTGGTTCTGATCCGTTCCTGCCAGAGGCCCGTGCGCCTGCTGGTTCTGATCCGTTCCTGCCAGAGGCCCGTGCGCCTGCTGGTTCTGTTCTGCGCCCGCCAGAGGTCTCCGCGCCTGCTGGTTCTGTTCTGCGCCTGCCAGAGGTCTCCGCGCCTGCTGGTTCTGTTCTGCGCCCGCCAGGGGCCCCTGTGCCCGCTGGTCCTGTGACTATTCTCGCTGGAGGGCCCGAGGAGCCCGTCCAGCCCCCTGTCCCGTCAGCTGGAGGGCCCGAGGAGCCCGTCCAGCCTCCTGTCCCGTCAGCTGGAGGGCCCGAGGAGCCCGTCCAGCCTCCTGTCCCGTCAGCTGGAGGGCCCGAGGAGCCCGTCCAGCCTCCTGTCTCGTCCGCTGGAGGGCCCGAGGAGCCCGTCCAGCCGCCTGTCTCGTCCGCTGGAGGGCCCGAGGAGCCCGTCCAGCCGCCTGTTCCGTCCGCTGGAGGGCCCGAGGAGCCCGTCCAGCCGCCTGTTCCGTCCGCTGGAGGGCCCGAGGAGCCCGTCCAGCCTCAAGTCTCGTCAGCTGGAGGGCCCGAGGAGCCCGTCCAGCCTCAAGTCTCGTCCGCTGGAGGGCCCGAGGAGCCCGTCCAGCCCCAAGACTCGTCCGCTGGAGGGCCCGAGGAGCCCGTCCAGCCCCAAGACTCGTCAGCTGGACGTTCAGGAGAACCCAGCCAGCTTCCTGCCTCGTCAGCTGGAGGGCCCGAGGAGCCCGTCCAGCCGCCAGCTGCAGCCTCATCATCCTCGCCGGCTGCTGCTTCATCCACACCGCCGGCAGCATCAGCGGCTTCATCCTCGCCAGCTGCAGCCTCCGTGTCTTCGTCCTCGCCAGCTGCAGCCTCCTCCGTGTCTTCGTCGTCCTCGCCAGCTGCAGCCTCCTCCGTGTCTTCGTCCTCGCCAGCTGCAGCCTCGGCTTCACCCACGCCGTCACCTGGTCCAGCTCCGGCTTCACCCACGCCGTCGTCTGGTCCAGCTCCGGCTTCACCCACGCCGTCGTCTGGTCCAGCTCCGGCTTCACCCACGCCGTCGTCTGGTCCAGCCTCTGCATCAGCCTCGCCTGGTCCAGCCTCTGCCTCCGCCTCGCCTGGTCCAGCCTCTGCCTCCGCCTCGCCTGGTCCAGCCTCTGCCTCCGCCTCGCCTGGTCCAGCCTCTGCCTCCGCCTCGCCTGGTCCAGCCTCTGCCTCCGCCTCGTCTGGTTCTGGTTCAGCTTCCATCTCGTCTGGTGCTGCGAAGGCCACGCAGCCTTCAGGTCCCAAACTGCCGCCTCGACATCGGCGGTCGTCTGCCAGGCCGCTTGTTGGGCGTCGTCGTCGATATGGACGACCTCCCAAAGGCCGCCGCTACCTTCCATGCGGCCGGCCTCCGGACTTGTGTCGCCGCCGCCGTTGCTGTCCGCACGGTCGGCCGCCTGATCTGTTTCCCCATCGCCGCCGTTGCTGTCCGCACGGTCGGCCGCCTGACCTGTTTCCCCGTCGCCGCCGCTGCCGCGTGCACGGTCGGCCTCCTGAACTGTTTTCTCGCCGCCGCCGCCGTCCGCACGGTCGGCCGCCTGAACTGTTTCCCCGTCATCGCCGCTGCCGTGTGCATGGCCGGCCTCCTGAACTGTTTCCCCGTTGTCGCCGCTGCCGTGTGCATGGCCGGCCTCCTGAACTGTTTCCCCGTCGTCGCCGCTGCCGTGTGCATGGCCGGCCTCCTGAACTGTTTCCCCGTTGTCGCCGCTGCCGTGTGCATGGCCGGCCTCCTGAACTATGTTTTGGGACCCTGTTCAGGAACTCCAGTATGTGTTGTGTTTTGGACAATTCGTTTGGCCCGCTGGAGCTTGTTTTTTGTTTGGTTGTGGTCCCTCCGTCCTGGTCCCCCGCCGCCCGCCCTGGTCGGGTCGTTTTTGGGTTTTGGGGGGGGGTTTTGTGTTTCTGTTGGGCTGTCTGGAGCCAGCCCTTGAGGGGGGGGTACTGTCATGGTCCTGGGTCGGTGACCCAGCGTTTTGAGTTTGTTATTAGTATTTTCTAGTTTATTCTGGTGGTTGGGGTTTGGTTGTGTTTATCTTCCCTACCTGCGTCTCCCTCGGTGCTCTGTTCATGTCCTCGTGTTGTTATGTAAAACAGTCTGTGTGTTTCCTGTTTTACTTTGTAGGGTTGTGTCTCGTTATGTCCATTAGTTCCAGCTGTGTCCCCTCCTGTGTGCCATTTCCTGATTACCTGATGTGTGTATTTATAGTGGGTGTCGGTCTGTGTTCGTTGTCGGCTCGTCTGTGTTTCATGGTGTCTGTTCCTCGTCTGTGTCTCTCTGCCTCCCACCCCATTTGTATGATCCGGTTTGTTATTTAGCTCACCCAGTTTAGGTTATGTTCTGTCCTGCTTTCAGTTCTGTTATTTGTATACTGTAAATAAACCCTCACTCTCATCATCTTATCGCTGTCTGCATTTTGGGTCCCCCGTTTCCTCCACACCACACGGCTCACCCCGCCAGCCGTGACAGTAAGTGTTTTTTCACACTATTAAATATTAGTAGGTATTAGTATGCATAAGATATAAATGCATAAACTCCCTGCCTGAGCCTGGTTCTACTGGAGGGTTCCATCTTTCAAAAGGGAGTTTTTCCTTCCCACTTTTGCCAAGTCCTCACCCATACGGGTTGTCTGATTGTTGAGATTATTTTTTAATTTAATAGAAACAAGTCCCTCAAAAATAATTAGTGGTCATTCTTGAGCCATTTCTTTTTTTTTTTATTAGCACTATTTATGTGGGCACATCTTTAAACTCATATTTAAGCTGGGATTTCCTTACCTGGATGACTGAGCATCCTAATTTTTTAGAAGGTCACGGTGTACATTACAGCCCATGTGCTCACAGCATCCCAGACACCAAATATTTGAAAACTGTGTTTTGGATTTCAGTGTGCACATTAAGCCTTGGCTCGGGACTTTTTCCATAGCAACTAATCCAGATCATGCGCCAACATATTATTGACTAAATGCGTGTTCTGGATAAAACTTCTCATTGTTTCTGTTGGCTAAAGTTTGGCCTGTCTTTTGGCATCTTCTTTTTGCTGTATAATGGTGTTTGTCTCTGAGGTGGGCGGATTGAGCCAAATTTCAATAGCAGTGATACCAACACTGGTACTGGTAATGGATTGATACTAGCGCAGTAGGATGAAAATTTTGTTTCTATGCTTGAAGATCAGTATGCAGTTCACTGAATTGTGTTAAATACATTTTTGGGGGGAAATGAAAAAGAGAATAAAAAGATAGACGTGCACTATGAAAGATTTCTCAACCTCTTGGTGTTGACTGTCTGTGACTTCCCGGATAATCACGTCAGATTTAACAAATGGATTGCCTTATTGCAGTCAAATTGCTAACTTTACACTGATACACATGCATATGTATGTCACCACATCTTGGGAAAATGGTTCCCTAATAGACAGTCTCACCAATTCCCTGCAGGGGAACCCTACAGGGTACAAAATGTAGAACCACATAATGTTCCCATATAGAATAATAATAATTATGACAATAATGTATTTGAATACAGAACTGTCATGCTTTGAGAAGCATAACATAGAGTCCTTGCTGGTGTGTGTGTGTGTGTGTCAGAGAGAGTGGTGTTCCACATACATTTTGATTTGTGAGTGCGTCATTAAAGCAAGATAACAAAAATTGCTTTGCATATGTGAAAGCAAAAGGCAGTATCTGAAAAAGTAAGTCCTATAAGCTGCACTTTCTCCAATCACAAAAGGATATGCATAAACTCTTATGTTAAATGTCGAACAAAACAGTATTTAACAGCATGTCTGGATAGTTTCCTCTTCATTGCAAGTTAGGGACATTGTTGCTGCTTGTCACTGACACAGGAAGCTCTAGGCTTTGGTCAGGCAACCTGTCATTGTCTCCACTTATTTGAGCCGCTGAACTGGACCATTTGACTGTGTTTGTATTGTTGGTGCCTTTTGAGCACCAACAATACAATTGTAGAAAAATTGGAGAAAAATTGTATGGTTTTCTCTGTTTCTAACTGTACCAATAAACTATCCAAAAAGTCTGTGCTTGAGGTTTGGTTAGTAAAATTATAGCAGTTTAATAGCTACTAGTTAGTAAAACAAACAGCACAGCACCCGTACGTTGATGAGTGCAACTTGCTAACTGTACTTGTTTGCCTTAGCAAGTGCTTTAGCCATGCATCTATCCATCCATTTTCTTCTGCTTATCCAAATTCATAGTTGCAGAGAGGTTGGAGTCGATCCCAGCTGTCAAAGGGTCAGAAGTAAACCCTGGACAGATTACCAGGAAGACAAACAACCATTCATGCTCATTTTTCACTTATACCTTGGAATCACTAATAAACCTAACAAGCATATCTTTGTACTGTGGGACAGAGTGCACACAGCCATGAGAGGGAACATGCAAACTCTACAGCGAAAGGCCCCAGCTGACCGGAGGATTCCAACATAGGATCTTCTTGCTATGAGGCAACATTGCTAGCCTCCACGCTGCTCTTTGTCCAAATCTGGTCATTTTTGCCTCCAAAACAATGCGGCATCCAATCTGTGAATGTTGAGACCTCAGAATGTGAAATCCACAACTAAGGTGCAATGACACAGTAGCATGTTCATCTTTTATGTACAGTCTATGTGTGAAAGGTGTAATGCAGTAGGAACATGTTTTGTCAGTAGCAACTCTCTCTGTTTCCTCTCTTTCATTGTGTCTGTTCATGAAAGTTTGCATGCAGGCACTGTTGATCGTGGCCTATCAAGTGTCATCTGATTTGCATTCAGTGGATGCGTCATTATTCACAACATTTGATGTCCACAAAAACACATTAGACCTCCCTGTTTTGGTGCGGAGTGGTGTTGGCCGCAACCGCCCAGACATCATTTGTGCACCCAGATAGTCAAATGTAAATTGATATGTAAGAAAATGCCCCATTAACTTTTTCATTAATGGTTATAATGCATTCTGAGTGTCATCCGCGGGGCGGTGCGCTTCCCTGAGCAAGGCCGCACACACATGTGCTGCACACACAAATGACAAGGTCCCAAATACACAGAGAAACAGGCGCACAAATGTATGCTGATAATTCACTGAGGAAATCATGAAACACACTAAGAGAGAATTATTTACACACCTCCATCACTAAACTTCACATGTATTTATCTGAGTAGAATACCATTTTAAAGCAATTGTTTTATCACCTTTTCTTTTGGGTTTTATCAATTCAAGCTTACAGATGTGTTAACAGGTATCTGATGGACTCATGGTGGGATTAGTTTCCACATCCTTCCATTCATGTTGCAGACCAGTGGCCTTAAGTGTGAGGTGGCTCACCTGTGTTGTCACGCACAGACTCTCAGGTTTCTATGACAAAGATACACCAATTAGATCAGTCCCAACTTCTGATGACTTTGTATAAAGACTTGCTCTCTTGATAACTCTCATATTAATAGATTGAACTTAAGAACTTAGTAATTGAGAAAAATGCAGGTTATGAGTGTGCCTGTAGAATTTTACATAAGCTGAGGAGTGTTGTTTTTTTTTATTGATTTTGATTTTACTTATTTATTTTTTTTTACTATGCAATATATAGGAGGCCTCTTTAGGTTAATTACAGTTATAGTTTACTGCTGATTGATAAGTGCAAGTTATTCACATCCTCCCTTTGTTTCTACTGCACATCCCTGTTTGGTGTACAGTTTTATGCAATTTCACTTCATTTATCTTTTATATATTATATGTACCGTTTGTATATTGTTTTTAATGTGCATTCTGTTATTAGCATTGTTCAGTTCTTTTCTTCTACTTTGTTATTTGGCCACAATTGAATGAGCTGGTGGATCAGTAAGGTATGCTAAGTCCAAAGTCAGCATCACAAAGGTGGCGAGATCAGCACGATAACTCATACTAAACACATTAGCCTGCAGACCCGTTGGACACATGCTTGCATTGCCTGACAGGTTGGCAAGTGGTTGCTGGAGGTTGTTGACAGTTGCAAGCTGAAACCGACTGCAAAGAGATACACAGTGCTGCACTGAAACGGTTCTTGTAACTGCTTTGGTGGCTAGTAGGTTGCTATGGCCACCTGTAGTTTGAACAGAAGAAACCTGCTCCGCAAACTCACTGATTAGTGAAACTGTGAAAAGTGTGATGTAAATGATGTAAATGTTTCCCTTCAAAGTAAAAGTTGCATTTTTGGAAATGTGTTGCTGCAGTGGTAAAGGTTTTTACTTTGAAGGTTATTTCTACCAGGCTATATTTCCAGTTTGCATCATAGTATTTTTTAGGTTTCACTACCACTCCATACATAATTGGCAAGTGCTTGCAGACATGTTGTTCATAGGGCTACACCATAGCCACAGAGTAGATTTAACACAGTACATCAATCTATGTGACAGTGTCAGACCCACATGCGATGTTTTATTAAATCAGGTTTAAAGTTTCACATGAGATGCATTACAAATAATTGCTCTCTTGTCTTCTTCTTTCCCTTTATATTCTTTATAGATCTCTATCAGTAGTTTCTCTGATCATGTCATTAGTTCATTTTATGCAGAAGAGGAGTCAAACAATAGATTAAGTGGGCATACAAACTGATGTAGAGACAAACAAAGTTTAGGACCTCCAGTGTGACACCCTTTATGTTATCTGTCAACTAACACAAACAGCTACAGGGTGTTGAAGCTGCTTCATAGTTCACTCCTCAGGTGACAGCAGAAAAGAAATAGACCAGTTGTATAATGGCTTGTGTTATGTTTCAGTTGTATTCTTTTACTTAATCATCATGGATGGAGGTAGCTGTCTTTTTGTCCTCTATCCTGGTTCTTTATCTTTCTGCTCTTTGTGTTTATAAGAACATTTTGTGTTTTTGTATATATTTTCCTTGCTGTTCGCATGTTGCTGCTGTGTATTAGATTGAAAAACAAAACACCCAAGAAACTCTCTGAAAAGAAATGTGGTCAGATTCCAGGTTTTGTCTTTTCAGTACCGACACCATTTGTTATAATTGCTCATCAATGCAGCTTAAACTGGACCTTTTTCAACCAGTGTGGACAAACTGTAATAGTGAAACATTTGAGTTTCAGTTAATGAAATCATTGCATTTTGTGAGGCAAACGTATCTTCAAATGTTTTATTTTTTTAAACCATGTTTTTAAAGTCCTGGTTACAGCAAATAGAAAAAAATCATTAAAAATATTTATCTGATAAACAATTACATGAAGAAAATCAGTCATTTTAATTATAAGTTGTCCTGTTATCTCCTTTTCAACGTGTAGTACCTCCCACCTGTTTTTCTTTTTTTTTTTTTTTTTGTCTGTCCACACACAAGCTAACAGCATATATACACAAACACACCAATACTCCCACCAGCAATCACCGCCAGAGGTAATATGTCTATTGTTCGACCAGCACGTCAAGCACTTATCCCTGAGTGTTTGCAGGCTGCTGAAAGGAAAGAATTAAAGGTGAGTGTGTATGTGTAAATCATTCACACACACAGGTCGCTAGGCTGCAAAACCATGGCAACATTTACGGGATCAAGCACGAGTGGCAACTGTGTGATTTCAGTTTACTCTGACGTTTGTGTGTTTATGAACACGTTGAAGCATGGAGACTGTAGATAACTTGGCACAATAACTAAGTTGGCCATGGAGCAGATGGAAACAAAAACAATAAAAGAAGAAACAAAACAATGGTGCAGATATTAGAGAAGAGCACAGTGAGATCCATGGATGCTTAGGTGAAGTTATTATCCAGTTATGGCACGCATAATGGCAACAAAGCTGTACGGTAAATTACGAACAGAAAACAAAAACCTGAGTTTTATGGGAGCCTTTGAGTCGCTTCAGGCATCTTAACTTTTTGTTGAAAAGGATTCTTCTTCTGCTTTTTGATTAAATGGTGGCGTAGACGTCTATGAAAAGAATTTGAAAATGTCAAGATGTTCGAGGAAAAACGTTATATTGTTATGAGAGAAAAGTCAGTGTCATGTACAAATCTAGTGGCTTTCACCTGCACAAACTATTTTTACATTACAAACTGCATTCTGGAATAACAGCACAGATCATTACAATTTGCCTTTAGATGTATTTTTAAAAAATGCTTTTATTTTGGTTTGATTTTAGGACGCCAGCTGGAATGAAAAGCTCGGTGGTGGACTGGACCCACACCTGGACCATGTTTCACCAGGATGCATACTAGAGAATGGATTGGATCATAGGTGATAGCGTGTTCTTACCTGGATAATGGTGAGCATATATATATATCTATATAAATGTATATATATTTATGTGTTAATTTATGCCTAATTACCGGTAAACTGAACTTAATTATTGAATTACTGAATTATTTGCTATTTACAGTTAAGTGATAATTAATGTTTACTTACCATCTTTAACATCGTTAATCAATGGAAACTGATGTTTATGGTCTTTGATGTATTTCACTCACAGTTTAGTTTTATAAGCACCCAAACAAGCTTTAGGAAGAGCTCAAGGGTGTAAATGCTCATAGGACTGTAGGGCTTTAGTGTAATTATGCTTAATAAAAAGAGCTAGGTTTAACCCTAACCCTGAGGTGCCCTTCGTCCAGGTATCTAGCTGTGAATGACTGGAATAGTGAGTAATGATTGTGTCCCAGCTTTGATGCTGAAGTAAACCCTGTGACTATTTCTGCCAACAGTATTTGAAGTGCTCTAAATGAGAATGGGATCAGTGATAGTTGAAAAACCATTATCACAAAATGACAGTCGCATTCCCTAATCATTAGTCCATATTGTAGAATAATGTAAAATGTCCTTCAGAATGTCATATTTATTCTCTCTCATCAGCAGTGACACAATAGATAATATAGCATCCTTCCATAGATTCAGCAGCTGGCATATTCTTATTTACAAGGCCATCCTTGATCTGCTCCCATCTGACTTTGTATATTTTGCTGTACGCAATTTTGTGGACACTCTTGCAAAACATATTTTCAATTTCATAATAAAAATGCATTAAAAAATACCTTTGATGTTATTAATGAGAACACATTCAAAACTAAATGAACTACACACGTGTCTCATAAATCCCTAAGATGCACCAGAGGGGCCGTCAAAGCTGGTCATATATGCCTGGACAATCTTTGAGTGCATTTCCTAAAAAAGAATATAGTCAATGTAAATACAGCCTGCAAATCTAAATAGACATTGCTACTCTGCTAAAGGAACATAATCTAAAATTCTGGATAGTTGCTTTCATGCGCTGCAACATTACTGAGTGATTTTAAGGTGAAAGCCAGGATGAATATACTACATACTGGTGTAGTATGAGTAAGCGTTTGGGTTGTCTCTGGTGTCTGTACTGCTGTTTTATATTTGCTGCATCTGTTTCTGTTCATGGCTTCATGCACCAATAAGACAAGTGGTTATTAAAAAAACAAAAAAAAGAAAAAAAAGTTTGTGGGAACAGAAGAGATTTTAAATTCTCCCGATTCAGCCCTAAAAACATAAAAAGGGACAATAATTCAGACTAAACAGGAAGCCACATTAATAGCCGTCCCCTGTCGGGCAGCTATCAGTCAGTGTTAGCGAATCCACAAAAGTTTGGCAGCCATCGCATGAACAGCTGGAGTTGTGATCATTCTTTCCATTTTCTTTGACACCTACTTAGAATAGATTAATGAAAAATGAAACGCCTTTCAGATGTTCTTTCTGCACTTGCTCGCTCACTCCGCTTCACTCGTGCTATTAAATGTACTGTTAAGGAGTGAAGACATTAACAAAGTGCAACAGATAATGTGGACATTTTGTGCGTAAGCCGCGATATGAGAGATGTATTAATGGAGGGAAATTATTGCGCATTCAATTACGCCACAATGCCTTCCAGAGAGGTTTGTGCGATTTTGCCGCGGCCTGTCACGACGGGGGTCCCCCCCCCACCGCCACCACCACTACCACCACCTCGTCTGACTGATGAACACCCTAATCTGCTAATGCTAATCTCAGCAAACGGAGTGGAGGTGGTTTCGATGTGTGTGCGTGTGTGTGGCGGCGGTGGTGGGGGGTTATCTGACGAGCCAAACGCCTCGACTCGCAGCTCGCTAACGGTGGCCAATAAAATTAAAGAGCCGGTGTGTGCCCGGGCGGCAGAGGAAGACGAGGGAGGAAATCAGAGATAGATAAACAAATAGAATCATAAAAAGGCAGGGCGCTGGTGAAGTGGTAATTCAGTGGGAGTTCATTAGGGGAGAGATGGAGGAATGAGGAGTGGAGGGCTAAACTGTGGATGACATTACCTCTAATGTGGCTCCCCTGCAGAGTTTGTGATAGGGTGGCCGTTCCCGGCGAAAATAGGGTTTTTAGCATGACGCCACGCTCACAAAGACAAACTCCCACTAAATAGGATTTTTTTTTCTTAAGCATTGTACTATTTTATTCCCGAAAAACATCTCCAAATGGGGTTTTCAAATGCGCTCAGGCATACAGCCAAGTTGAGACAACATGGACAAATGAGTTTTGTGGTGTGGCAAATTTGTACAGCGCAATAATGTTTGGAGCACTGAGCCTAAAGCAACATTTTTCTGTCATAAAAAAAGAGAAAAAGAAAAAAACAGACCACCCATCAGTTGCATTCCATCAATTATACTAATATGAAACAGGACTCGTTCTGGACAGAGTGCAATTGCTGTCTGTCTAATGTGAAGCTGCTCAACATTCACTGACCAATTAACCTGTCAGCACTTTTTCTTGATGCTGAAATGTTCATTTTTCCTCCTCATTTTTCATGTCAGTGAGCATCATTTAATCACTTAAAGGGTCACTTCACCCAATTTACCAAAAAAGATATTTTCTCCCGCAGGTCTATCTGTATCTATCCATGAAGAAAGATTTGGATTTATTTGTTGAGATTGTCATTGTTCCCCAGACCTCTTCCTCTACCCTGTGCCTAATGTATTTCCACTTAACTTTTCAAGCCCTGTCATTTTTTACCTTTCTAACACATGCCCTCGGGCATCCCAGTCCCCTGGCCAATCCCTTCTTATATACATCCATGTGTAGACAAGCTTCTACAGTAAGTCTGTTACAACCAAATCTCACTTCTTAAGAACATGGTGACACATAATGTTTAAGGAAAATGGCAAAGGAAACTCAGCTGGGAGCTTTATAGTGTTTTTGTGTTACATTTATAGATAATGGTGGCTCTAATCAAACACAAGATTCTTAAACTCTCAGTAAGGAGATCAGATCTATTTTCTTACTCCTCCCAGTTCAAGTTAATCCTATCTATGGTGGGTGCTGCAGGACAAACAACTCTGGCTGCCATTCATCTGTAGTGAGTGTAGTTCTGTTTTTGCAGTTGTTAGCTGCTGTTAGTGAACCTTTCTTTGAAGTGTATGTAACAGTTATGTTGCCCCTTCCCTTTGCATTTTTCCTCCTTTGTTGAATGGGACCCTGCTGATAAAACAGATAAAACAGTTATGAACCTTCATATCTTGAGTCTGAAGGTGCAGACACAAATTAAAATGAGTCTCCACGGCACTCAAACACCTATGAGTTCTCTTCTCCTCCATGTTTGGTCTACTATATATGTGGCTGGCTACATAAAAAGTGATTAGGTGTTTAAAATCAATGTACACACTAACATCTGAACAAGTCACATTAAATGTCACCCAAAATTGTGTTGGTTGCAGGTAAGCATGATCAGAAATCAGATGAACTAATCTTAATGCAGTGAACTGATGCATTTCTTATCCAATTCAACTATCTCATAGAGACTATGCTATTTAAGCTCCTTTATTCCATATTTGGTGTGCTTATGCAAGCCACTTTGCAACAACTGCTCAGAGATGACCTCCTCCATTCATGCAGCATGTGAATGCATGTGATCATTGTCTTAAATGTTTGATTCCTGCTCTGTTCTGACAGGAACTCCACACTCCAATAGAAAAAAAAAAATCAAACAGGTATTTTTGGTTAATTGAATTTTTTTCATAATGATTTTGTTACTGACTTCACTATGATCTTCCTTCATCCCACAGAGAATACACAAAAACCAACATAGTTACAGAAAATATGTTTACAGTTAGGGCTAGGTTAATTTTTACTTGTTAAACGTCTTCTAGTTTCTAAAACTGCGCTTATTTAGCTAAAGTGTCATGCAGCCCTACCCCTTAGTGCTTCCCCAACTAATGTGAACATATATTTATTTAGTAGTTATATACAAAACATACAGTTTTCTAATATTTCCTCCCCTAACTTCAGCTAGTCACAGCAGATGGCCCCGCCCCTCCATGAGCCTGGTTCTGCTGCAGGTTTCTTCCTGTTTAAAGGGAGTTTTTCCTTCCCACTGTCGCCAAAGTGCTTGCTCATAGGGGGTCATATGATTGTTGGGTTTTTCTCTGTTGTATTATTGTGGTTGTGATTTGGTGTTGTATAAATAAAATGGAACTGAATTGAATTGTGTGTGTGTAATGTGTAGTGCCTTTCTGACTTTCCCCTAGTTGCCTCTTTGTCATTACTTTTCTCCATTTTAAGGAGAAGCCTGATTATGGATATTTAGGAGTGGCAACTTAAAAAGGACGCATAAAACATGAAGCATTCTATGTGAAATTAGTTAAAAAGCAGCAAATTCAAAGATCTTTAAATCCCGTTTCTTTGTTCATCAATAGATGCCGAAGGGATTACAAGTGAAAGAAGTGCTAGCAGCACCAGCATTATCTGTCTCTGTTGTCTGCCGTCTACCTCTGGATGTATTTGTGAGACGTCACTTCGTCTGTAAACAAATTTGTGTTGCTCTTAGCGTTCTGGCGGATTTGTTGTCTGGTGGAGTGTATTTAGCAGATGAAACGTGTTGTTGTGACAAGCATGATGGAACACATATGTCGCCGAGGGCCATCCTCCCTGCCTCCCGTCTCGTGGCTACATAAGCAACTGATTGTGTTTTTCGGAGGGAGTGTGCGGTGACGAATGTGAAGGCTGTTGTTTTGTCGTGTGAGCTGCTGGTGTCTCATGGTGCTTTAATGTTACCCGAAGCATGTGTGCGTGTGTGTTGGTATGGGTAAGAGTTGTTTATTCCTTTCTTTCTCTCCATTATGACATTCTTCGTTTTCAGCCTAGCATCTCTACTCTTGTCTTCCTCTCCTTTTTTCGTCCTTCTCTCCTCTTCTCTCCACTCCTCTCCTGTCCCTGACTGTTATCCAGCACTTTAGAGTAGATGTAATTGCTCAGACAGAGCAGGCGTTCAGAGCACTGTCGATGTAAATGCTGCTCCATGGCAGTGGCTGACTTAATGAACAGCAGGGCTCGCAGCCCTCTGGCAGCACTTAAACTTTAAAACATCTATTATTGAGGCGTGAGAAAAAAACAGAGTGGCCAGCACTGACCCCTCTCTCATCCCTCTCTTTTTATATCTCTAGTCATGCCAGTGGAAGGGTTGATGTTGTTGAAAGATAAAGGTGCTGTGTGTATCCTTTTTTAACTTCAGTATCCCTGTAATGTATCCTTTTTTAATCTCTGTTAATTTATTATAACTCAATCTGAAGAGCACATCACATCTACTTTTCTTTGGCTTCAGCACTGAGCTTCCTCTGTTATGTCTTGCCATTAATACAAATATAATATTCTTTGCTTTAGAAAAACATCAGACAGGGACAGATAAATCTATTAGAAGGTCTTAGGATGAAGTTGAACTATGGGCTCAACTACTATACAACAGAGTATATTGGAACACGGAGCTTTTAAACAACACACGACTTCATGTTTTGGTAGAGATGCACCTGTAGTATAGGTACTTATTAGGCTAGTTTATGTGTCATATTTAAAATGGGTTCTCATGATTCATTTCAATGTGTTCCACAGGAAAATGAGTAAAAATAATTTTCAAAAATTACACTTACATCACAGAGTCATTAACCAGCTGAAATTAGTTTTCTGTGGCTTTACATATGCATGATCCAGTGTAACACTGAGCTTCCTGGAGCAAATGTCTTAAATTATGCACTGTTATTACCCATTATTAGACAATATGACATCTCTCCCTTTCCTATTTCTTTCCAGTCTTTTGCACTTGAGACAATAGGTTAGAACAAGTCTAGTGATGTGTGAATCATGAACGAATCGTTCAATACTCAAGAATCACTTTACTGACTCGTGAATCATGATTCACCAGCCCAACTGACTCACTGACCAGTTTCTTAACAAAAACATTTCTGCTCTGAACTGGAAGAAAAACCCCTGAGTAGAAAGCTCACATCAAGACAATAGCTCCTTGGTTCACAGTAGCATCGCTCAGCTATCATGCTAACAACACATTTGAGTTACTCACCCCCTCCCTTACTATGCTGAATCGTAGCCAGTGTTGCCAACTCCTCAGTAAGGAAAATCGCTATTGGCTGTCCTAAAAGTCGCTAAATGATGTCATTGCCTAATTTGCATAATTGCTCATGATAATGTAATTGTAACCTTAGAGTAAATTAGAGTTTATTTAGAAATACAAATTGAATTTCTTTTAGCAATTATTGTTTTTTTCAATGTCACAATTCCAACCCTGCTCCTTGACCTGGGCTTGGACCAGCAAAAGTAATCCGAAATAGGCACTCTGGTGGAGTTACTTTGTGTGTGTGTGTTTATAAGTAGTTTTAAACCTTGTGATCCACAAAACAGCATAACAGTAAAAGAAGAACTGACTGCGTTACAGTCAGTGCGGGAGCAGCGGCTTCGCTCATGCGCGATTCATTTGCAGTTTGGACGCATAGGTGTGAACATCTCCTGCCCTGATAGCAACTGGGGGAGGACTATCCTCCGCCCGTGAGCGCTTTGGAACGGGCGAGGTGGCCATGGCAGCACCCGCTGCTTGTTGAGAGTAAGAGCGATATGCGTTTTCACGTCAAATGTCGTCATAAATAAGTCTCCAATAACACCAGAAAAAGCCGCCAGATTTGTCGCTAGTTGCTAAGGGGGTCTGAAAACTCGCTAAATATAGCGACAAAGTCGCTAGTTGGCAATACTGATCGTAGCGTAAGCGAATCCCTCACTCACTCACCCCCTCCCTTACTGTGCTGAATCGTAGCGTAAGCGAATCACTGGTTGTGTCCAGATTCATGGGCTGCATCCTCCTGAGGACGCTTTTGTAGACCGATTACGTCACAGCGACGCGCCAAAGACTGTCCAAATTCGTAGACTCCTCCGAATGCAGCCGACAAATGCGTCCTCCTTTTCCCCGAATTTGAAGGATGAGTCGGGTGTGTCCTTCGTGGCCCACCATATCCCAGAATTCATAGCGCGGCCCAGCCAAACTCCAGTTTCCAATAATGGCGGCCGCTACTAAGTTTTAAAATTACTCTTATTAATCTTTCTGGGTCACAAAATAAACTTTTAACATATTTTCAGGCGATAAAGTACCTGTGTAAACATCAAATATCTGCTCGGTTTATCAAGATATCGCTTATTTGCAAAAGTGCTTCGACGTTTTCGGAGACGTCTGCTATCCACCAGCTCGATGGTCACTGAAGCCGCCGAGAACGGCACAACTCCCGGCACATCATTTTCAGATCACCGCGGAGTTTCGCTACTCAGGTTAAACGTAATATATAAGTCACTTAGACAACCTAAAAATGTTATTGTTGGGCTTTTTTCAGTGTTTTATTTGTTCGTGAGTAAATCGGTTTGGCTGAGATTAAAGTTATTAGATTAGATTAGATAAAATAAAACTTTATTAATCCCTCGGGTGGGTTGCTCCTTGGTTTTCACACAGCTGAATAAACATCAAACAGAAAACTGATTAAACAGAAGTGTGAGACGGTCGAGAATTTACGCCAGTGTCCTGTTATATTTTAGATAGCAAGGAGCAGACGGCTGAGTTTATTAAACTGCACAGAGACAGCGGTGACGCTAATCAGAAGGCTAGACCGTCCAATTTCACAGCCGTTTACTTCCGGCCTACCCGACCTTTGCGGTCTACGTGGGCCGGGTCCTCAGGAGGATGCAGCCCATGAATTTGGACATGACCACTCACTCACTCACTCACTCACCCCCTCCCTCCTGGCTCACAGCTTCTTCTTCTTCTTGGTTGGCAACCAATGTTAAGGCGCATTACCGCCCCCTGGCTCACAGCTCAGTGGACATTTAGATATATATATAAATATATATTTGACACATTTGAGGAAAATACAAATAAAATACAAATAAATAAAATAAATGTTCCCTTTAGAAATCTTTTTTTTTTTGCTCTTTTTTGCTCTATAAAAACAGTTGTTTTTCTTTTTCAATCACTCATCTTAGCAGTAGGATTTACATGAAAAGAGAAATAAATTAAGTAAAAATGTACATTTTTTGCACTCTCTGGACAACTGACTCAGTGACTTAAATGACTCAAAAAACCTGATTTACTTTGGTGAGTGACTCATTGAAACTTGATTCAGTAATAAGAATTGAATTTACCATCACTACACACAACAGGAGACAGTTTGCACACAGGAATGCAGACTGGTTGGCAACCGCCTGGTAGCCACTAGGGATGGGTACCGGTATCCGGTGCCATGATGGCACCAGTTCTGACATAAATGGTAGTAACCAGACCGAAAAGCAGCGCAGCGGTGCTTTTTTTCCCCCTGAGATGTGATACACTTTAGATTCTAGCCAATCATTTTACGTTTCCGAGGATAGCAGGCGGGCCCAGGTACGTACGTTCTTTTAAAGCAGAGCTACAAATTAAAAATACCCAAGGCGAAGTCTGGCTGTACTTCACAACAAAATATGCAAACTCAGCAGCCTGCAACAAGTGCTTTAAGGTGATACTGTGATACTGTGCAAAGGAGGTAACACCTCGGATCTGATGAAACACCTGGCGACGTATAGCGTTTTTTTAAAAGCCGAGAAATGCGCTGCATTTGATAGCTTGCTGCGAGCCCTCACACCGTGCACATCTACTGCGGGTGTGGTGCCTGTTATCGGACCTGGAGTTAGCAAAATCCCCCAAAAACCCGAAGAGGAGAGTCCTGGCCCCTAGCCCTGCCAGTGTAGCAGAAATGATGAGGATGATCAAAGAGGATCAAAGAAGTCCTGCCATTGATTAATTCTTCGATCTTATACAGTATATGATCAACCTATCTCTAATAATCGGCTATGTACCACAGGCCTTCAAGGTGGCTGCAGTTAAACCTTTACTCAAAAAGTCATCTCTAGACCCAGCAGTCTTAGCTAATTATAGGCCAATCTCCAACCTTCCTTTCATATCAAAAATCCTTGAAAGAGTAGTTGTCAAACAGCTAACAGATCATCTGCAGAGGAATGGTTTATTTGAAGAGTTTCAGTCAGGTTTCAGAGTTCATCACAGCACAGAAACAGCTTTATTGAAGGTTACAAATGATCTTCTTATGGCCTCTGACAGTGGACTCATCTCTGTGCTTGTCCTTCTTGACCTTAGTGCAGCATTCGATACTGTCGACCATAATATTCTATTAGAGCGATTAGAACATGCTGTAGGTATTACAGGTATTGCACTGCAGTGGTTTGTATCATATCTATCTAATAGACTCCAATTTGTGCATGTAAATGGAGAGTCCTCTTCACACACTGAGGTTAATTATGGAGTTCCACAGGGTTCGGTGCTAGGACCAATTCTGTTTACATTATACATGCTTCCCCTAGGCAGCATCATTAGAAGACATAGCATACATTTTCACTGCTATGCAGATGACACCCAGCTCTATCTGTCCATGAAGCCAGATAACACACACCAATTAGTTAAACTGCAGGAATGTCTTAAAGACATAAAGACTTGGATGGCCACTAACTTTCTGCTTCTTAACTCAGATAAAACTGAGGTCATTGTACTCGGCGCTGAAAAGCTTAGAAATATGGTATCTAACCAGATTCTTACTCTGGATGGCATTACCTTGGCCTCCAGTAACACTGTGAGGAACCTTGGAGTCCTTTTTGACCAGGATATGTCCTTCAACGCACATATTAAACAAATATGTAAGACTGCGTTCTTCCATTTGCGCAACATCTCTAAAATTAGAAATATCCTGTCTCAGAGTGACGCTGAAAAACTAGTTCATGCATTTATTACTTCCAGGCTAGACTACTGCAATTCATTATTATCAGGATGTCCAAAAAACTCACTGAAAAGCCTTCAGTTAATCCAAAATGCTGCAGCAAGAGTACTGACAGGGACTAGAAAGAGAGAGCATATTTCTCCTGTTTTGGCTTCCCTTCATTGGCTTCCTGTTAAATCCAGAATTGAATTCAAAATCCTGCTCCTCACATACAAGGTCTTAAATAATCAGGCCCCATCTTATCTTAATGACCTTGTAGTACCATATCACCCTATTAGAGCACTTCGCTCTCGCTCTGCAGGCCTACTTGTTGTTCCTAGAGTATTTAAAAGTAGAATGGGAGGGAGAGCCTTCAGTTTTCAGGCCCCTCTTCTGTGGAACCAGCTTCCAGTTTGGATTCAGGAGACAGACACTATCTCTACTTTTAAGATTAGGCTTAAAACCTTCCTTTTTGCTAAAGCATATAGTTAGGGCTGGACCAGGTGACCCTGAATCCTCCCTTAGTTATGCTGCAATAGATGTAGGCTGCCGGGGGATTCCCATGATGCATTGAGTTTTTCCTTTCCAGTCACCTTTCTCACTCACTATGTATTAACAGACCTCTCTGTATTGAATCGTATCTGTTATTAATCTCTGTCTCTCTTCCACAGCATGTCTTTATCCTGTCTTCCTTCTCTCACCCCAACCGGTCGCAGCAGATGGCCGCCCCTCCCTGAGCCTGGTTCTGCCGGAGGTTTCTTCCTGTTAAAAGGGAGTTTTTCCTTCCCACTGTCGCCAAAGTGCTTGCTCATAGGGGGTCATATGATTGTTGGGCTTTTCTCTGTATCTATGAAGCGCCTTGAGGCGACATTTGTTGTGATTTGGCGCTATATAAATAAAATTGAATTGAAAAATTGAATTGAATTGAATTGAATGATGATGGCAGCAGCAGCCGTTCTTCTCTGCGTGAGTAGCTTAATGTTGTTCTGTGTAATTTACGTTGAGTAGGCTAACCACTTTATTACATTAATGCAGTGGTTCCCAAACTTTTTTTGCTGGGCCCCCCTTTGTTTTACAAGAAAAATGTTCGCGCCCCCCTACCCCCTGTACGTGGACGCACGCACGCACATCCTCCAACCACACACACCCATATTTTGCTCCATTGCGGTTTATTTCACACCTCAAACATTTAGTAAACAATTAAGAAAATACAAGTAATCTGCAATAAATTACAGGTAGTAAGAAAATAAACTGCTAACTAATTTACGCTACGTCTGCACCTACACGGGTATTTTCGAAAACGCAGCTGTTTCGTCCACGTAAACGGCGTTTCGAATCACCGAAAATGGAGATTTTTTAAAACTCCTTTTTTGCGTTTACGTGTGGAAGAGGAATACAGAGTTTGTCACACAACGTCAACGGTATGTGCCTTTTTTCACGTCACGCTGTGCGCCACGTTATTGTTTACATGAGATGAATTGCAGAATGGCAGATAGAGACAAAATACTGTTAATATGACCATCTGCAGGTTTTACACGCAGTTACTGTCCCTCCATTTACAAAGGCAGAGGCGTCACGGTGTGATTATTTTACATGTAATTGTTTTTTTTTTCATGTGTAATAATATTCAACATTGCTATCAATGCATTTTTCAAAAAAATCTCTCTGTGCAAAATGGGATTAAAAACATAAACAGCTGTGGGATCCTGTTTGTCCAGGATTTAGACAGGGGGAACAAATCGTGGCAGGATCAGCCTGATGTTATTTGTATCCTGCTGTAACTTTACTGTATAAAGACCTAACATCTCCAAAATGTCAGGAGTAGTTAGTCATTATAACAAGTGTTTGTGAACTAAAAATCAAGAATGTGGGATGCTGTTTGTCCGTGATTTAAACAGCCCAGCATGCTCCCAGCGAAGGGAAAACCAATTCTGCAGGGGAGACCTACCTTGGCACTTGTGCAGGTGAAACCAAAGGGAAGATTTGCTTCACCATATTTTCTAGTCTTTGGCTTAAAATGAAGTTGCTTTGGAAACCTTTTCAGCGATGCTTCATCTCCTGCTATGCCTTTCTGTGGGCGCCCCATGCTAGCAGTGTCCAAGCGTTTTGATTTTTTCCTTTTCATACTGCGCCAACCCTGCCATGGCTCTGCGCCCACCCTAGTGACTTGAAGTTGCCAGGGGGCTGCCAACTAGGGTCAAAGTCTGTGTGACTGAGGCCGCAAATGTGTTCTCATTATTGGAAACATCATATAAACATATATATTTGGTTTAAGTTATAATATTGCCTGGATACACTGTGTAGGACACAGCGTCACTGGGAAATCACCTATTTCTATTATCTGCACTGTTCTCACACTGGTGCAGTTGGTCTTTGTGTTTTTGAAAAATATTTTAATGTTCTAATTTATTTGTGTTTATTTGTGACTGAGCTGATCAGGTAGATTTCAAGTAAATTTGAAAAGTAGCAGACCCAAACAAATATAAACTAAGGTTATATTTGTGACTTTAGAAATCACCACATTCCAAATAACACTGGGATATTTTCAACATGATTGAAAATCTTGTTTTCCATAATGTTAATAAGAAGGAAAACCTTGAATGCAGTTCTGTTACAGGTTCTAAATTTACAAGCCTCATATCTGGCACAAAGAGGGAACAAGCTATGTGCAAACCTACTCTATGATGCTCTTTTCTGGATGACTACATTGAGAGCACTATTATCCGCATAGTCACTGAACATTGGCACTGGACTTAAATTGTGTGTCATCTAATGAGGACCGAAGACAGAAGATATACCTACAGGCAATCTTACTGCTTATATTGAAAGATATTGGGATTATATTTATATTTTGGCTACTACACAGGTCATTGTAGTAGCCAAATAACTTAATTATATAATTAGAAGTTATTATATAACTTAATTCAACCTTTAGGTGAGGTGTCCTTAATAATATTTTGAGTGGCAATTAATCTCTTATTGATTCCTAAAAAATATTTAACTTCACATTTACCGATTATTTTTTTAGGCAGATTTTCATTTATTTGCAGACTGGAATTCTGCACAAATGTTTTCATCTTTATGTACTCTCAATTTACTAAAAAAACTCCCGCATCTTCCAGAAACATCTTCATCTCTTGCGCTAAGTGATGCAGGTTTGGGGCTTCATATTTTCTCACTGGAAGAACTTCATTAATTTAATCTGCAAGTAATAAAGTTAAAGTCTTCAAGGGGAAATCCACAGACACTGACTCCCAAGAAAGTGGACCAAAGCCCATTGGAAACATTTCCATTCATGGAAAACCATGAATGGAAATGAACTCATAAGGTTGCAAGATGATGGCATGATATGCCGTCAAAGGAGAGGGAAGACCAATGATGAGCTCATTTCTAAAAATCTTAAAGCAAAAAGAAAGGTGTTGCTGTCCCATGCCTAACCAAATGTTAAAAAGGAAATCAAACTCTTGTTATAAAGAAAATTCAGTATTAAAGGTAAATAAAACTAATTCTAAAATAACCTTTTTGTAAAAATAATGTTGCTATCTAGGTGCCATGTGTAGTTTTTTGAACACACCCAAATGTTTATGTGAAATAGATTGTGGCATGGGTTCAACAGTTTTATAGCCCGTTGTTAAAAATATGGCGCTAGCTAGTAATGCAGCTATGACACTTTTTGCTTTTAGCTGACCTACAAAAGCAAATATAAAACTGCCATCCTTCGGTTAGCTTGTGCTGGATGTAAATACAACCTCTAAGTACAGATGAAGTCAGAGGTAGCTTAACGCTAACCTTACTCTTTTTCGCTCTCTTTGGGAATACGAATTTAAAAGGCCATTATACTCCATCACCTCCACCATGCACGGTGTCACTGCCATCACTGCAGTGTCAAGTGTCTTATTTCTGTATTAGAAGGGAGAGATAAGTGTGTGTGTACGTGTGTGAGCAAACTTATGCCTAATGCGCTACCCACTGTGTGTTAGTGAGAGAGTGAAAATATAATGTACAAGAGGTTAGCTGTGAGTGTGAGTGGGCCTTGCTCCGCTCTGGACGCACTTATCTCTCCTGCTGTGTAATGGATCCTACAGGATATTTGCATAAGGTATGGCGGTGATGTCATTTGGTTCTCAGAGCCGCATTTCAATAGTCATTCACGGTTTGCAAAGTGGACATACTCTGAACGAGCTGCGGCACTTCAGCTCCTTCTGTTCAAACTTTGATCAAACTTGTATCAGTTACTTCTGCTAGACTGAAACTGATGTCTGTGGAAAATTCAGTTAAATTGAATTTCATGGCAACAGAATGGTCAACATGTCAGAAGTGGAGGACTGAAAACAGGTGGATGAACAGAATAGAGAAAACAAAGAGAAATGGTATCTTTGAATTTTTTCAATTAGTTCTTTTATTTCTTCCTTAATTCTGGCCCAATATATATATTTAAAATATATATTTAGCCTTTCGTCTTCCTGTGTAATATGTAGCGTACTTCATGTCTCTTGTACAGTAGTGAAAGACTAGCCTTTCTCAGTATCTGCCATTCACACAGCTGTCTTTTATCCTGTCTTCCTTCTCCCTCCCCAAACGGTTGCGGCAGATGGCCGCCCCTCCCTGAGCCTGGTTCTGCCAGTTTCTTCATGTTAAAAGGGAGTTTTTCCTTCCCACTTGCACCAAAGTGCTTGCTCATAAGGGGTAGGATTGTTGGCTTTTTCTCTGAATGTATTATTGTAGGGCCTACCTTACAATATAAAGCGCCTTGAAGTGACTGTTGTTGTGAATTGGCGCTGTATAAATACAATTTAATTGAACTGAATTGTATCTGAGTATTGCTAGCTATATTGACAACAGCTAGCTGGCTAACCACCCCCATCTTACATTACTGTAGAAAGCAGATGTACTGTTATGTGATGCGTTGCTGGTTAAAAATCAGCATTATTTGTTATTTTACATAAGGTATGCTCATGGATTACATTAGAAGGTGAACGCATGTGACAATCTAGACAATTAGCATTTCACTCAGATATGATTTTTCTAAAGATAATGTTAGCAAGAATGGAGGCCATGACACACAACCTAGCTCTTAGCTATTCTGCAGGAATCTGCTAATTTTGGTTGATATTAACTAAACAACCATAACAGTGTAAAAGAATAAGGTGTTATTAAGGTGCCACTCAAGATGGCTTAAGTATATTACACAAAGAAAATGTAGTTAGGCTTCCAACCAAATGTTTTATTTTTTTATAGAATACTATAAAAAAAATAAAACATTTGGTTAAGGTAGATATGTATAATACAATATATGTAGTGGGATGATATATCCAGATAGGAAAGAAACTAGGTAGAGACACCATTACATTCCCACTTTTGATTTATGTTTAATAATCACTCAAGAGATGCTCTGGCTTTGGGGCCCTGAAACATTTTACCCTGTGGTCTGCAGGATCGGCTGATATTTCATCAGTTCTAGATATGACTTTTGTGAGATAAAAATACTTGGATTTGGCACCAGTACCACTGAAATACCATAGGTTTTTGCATTTTAATGGAAAAATATGCCTTAATTGTTAATTAATGATGTTGTTGATGTTTTTCTTAATAATTCTAGTTCTCTCTTTTATATTAAATTGTAATATAGGGGGCATGCGATTTGATCATTCACTATATAAATAATTGAATTGTTTAGCTCATTTGAGGCCAAGAAAAATGCTTCATATTTGCTTTTATTTATCCTATAAACCATGACAAATTAAAAAAAAAACAAACTACAAGTCAATATAGTATAAAATTCAAAGAAGCCCAAGATTTCCCCTTTTTTTCCGTTGAAGAAGAGGCAGAGTTACATAGCTTTCGAGTTTTTGTTTTCCAGTGCTGGTGTCACTATTCAAATGTCAGCAAGGTGGAGAAACTTTCATGAACATGTTAAATAGCTGAGCCTGTAAAAAGGTCACATCCAATCACTTTAATGGTACTTACAGTATTTGGAGCTCTCTTACACGATCTCCCCACGAAGATGTAGTCCCTCATCTCTGCACTTCCACAATCCTACCCTCACTAATAGCCATTGTCTTAATGCCAAAGTCAAGTATTTTTCAGGTTAAATTTGGGGTGGCGATGCTGGGCGGTGGTATTAATCTTGCCCGCGACATCGCAGCGGTGGTAATGAAGGATGCCTGGCGTTATTTGTATCCTCGTGTGTCGAGTGTTTTGTCAAAAGTAGGCGAGTTTTGCTTGCCTGGTAGATTTGTGTTCTCCTCCGGGAGCCGTGGCCCAGTAAGAGACAGCAGTTGCTCGACATAATTAGACCGGGAAGGTCCTTGTAAACTCATTAATATCCCACCCGGGCTGAAATGCCTGGCTTGACAGTGGTTCCTTGGTATAGAAGAAGGAACGATTTTTCTTGAGAAAAGAAGATATGAATTAAAAGTAGCAAGATGACTGGAGCTGAGGTGTTGGTAATGGCGGACTGCAGGGTGTCTAGGTTCAAAAGAGAGCAGCAGAGGTAGTTTGTGAGGGAATCTAAAAAATGGCTTTAAAAAAGAATATTGTTCAGCGCTGCTTTTTCTAGTTGGCAGTCCAGTCAGCCAATCTGAGCAAGGTGTCCAAATGCAGCGGCACACAGTGCAATTAACACATTTCTTTAACTAATAGAATTTTTTCAACCAAATCATATTTTGCTACTAATTTCAGGAGTTCTTAGTTTTAATGTGGTAAATCCTGACTTGGAGAAGGCATTTGACTACATTCCTCAGAGGTATGAATTTTTAAAATTGAATCCACCTGATAACAGCTGCTTTTTTGTGCCTACGTTCTAACTAATAGTCAAGTACAAATGATTAAATAAAGAAGTCAACATATCTCACTGCCTTGTTGGAATGAACATGCTGAACTGGTGTTTTATTTTGAAAAGGTTAGCTGGAAGCTTATCTCTCTATTTTGGTCTTCTGAATGTCTACCATATTCTTACTGTTAGCCCTAAATTATGAGTCAAACTATGTCAAGCAAGAATGGGAATATCACACTAACCTTTTTTTAGGTTTAAAATTTGAGGTTATAACATTCTGACTAACAGCACACATAGTTGTTTGATGTCTCTATTAAACAATAATAATGTTTAATAAAGTGGCTTTTTATTCAAAAACGTGAATTTTCTCCTTTTCCTCCAGCATCATGTACTCATCCTTGTGGCTTTCCATATACAGTACATTTCACACAACATACAAATACATAGTGAGTCAATTATTTTAACAGCATTTAATTCAGCTCAATTCAATTCAACTTCATTTTTATATCATAAAATCGCAACAACAGTCACCTCAAGGCGCTTCACGGAAAACCCTAATGATTAGATGACCCTATGTGAGCAAGCACTTGGCAACTAGGAGCAGCTGCCACAACTGGTTGGGGGTGAGGGGTGGACATAAAAATCATAAAAATATAGAAGAAATTCACTGTGATCTAATGTAATCTTCTCAACAGTTCAGTTTACAATGCATGAAAGTTAATGTTTATGGCCCACATACCTACTGGCCAGTCAAATCCTATGTAGATATACAAAAGTTCTGACTGTGGGTACCTCTGAGTTATAGTCTATCTATAGCACTGGCTGGCAAATGGATACATACACAGTGCATCCAGAAAGTGTTCATAATGCGTCACTTGTTGCACATTTTGTCCCGTTACAGCCTTATCCCAAAATGACTTAAAATCATTTTGACCTCGAAAAACAGGACTAGCTGGCTACATGATGTTCATGTTACCTCATGTGTTGTGGGTTATCAAAAACATTGCTTTTGCAGGGTCAGAACAGTGACACAAGACTTTTAACAACATAAAACAGAATGGTATGTTTTCCCTGAAGAGAACTAGAAGAATTAATGTTCCACACCGTGCTTCAATTCTCAAAGAAAATGAATGTAGTCATCAATCGCAAGACAGACGGATAATAGAAAATCTAAAGATGGCTCTGCTGAACAGTTATAGCATCTAATCAAAGCTGAAGTGCACCCCTAGTTTCCAATGTAACGTGTGATCAAGTTGTATCCTCCATGATTTAAAATTTGCGTTTGAGGTCTTCATATCAATGCACATAGAAAACTATGGCATAAATCAACCTGTCAACTTTTCAACCAATGCTGCAAGGTTTACAGGTTTTACCATTATATAGACAGGGGGGCTTGCAGGACTTTCTGCTACACCAGGTGCAGAGCTATAATGCTTTTTGTTTAAGTACAGAAACCAACCAACTGAAGTTTAAATACATCAGTCAGCTCCAACTAATGATATCTTTAAATGTTACTTGTGACTTCTTTAAATGCCTATAGATGCCTCAAAACTCGATGACCAACGTTGACGCATCTCTGCCTTCCATCCTTGCTCTGTAGCCTGTTTGGTCTCTCTCTCCTTCTTTGATTCCTGATCAGCCAACTTATTGCTGGGCTGGTAGAATTGGATAGTTAAAGAGTGAAAGCCACAGCATTAGATAATGATATGTAATGTTCTTCTTTGAGTTTTCCCAAAAAATTTCAAAGTGATGTTTGGATCACACACTTTAACATAAGACAGCTCCCAGCTTTGGTATCTAAATGAATGAAAGAAAATAACTCACTGCAAGTTGTTTTTTAATGTTTCAAACTTGGACATTTCAACATGGGAATTTACATGTGTTTATTTGTTTTTGAAACCAGCCTCAAGTGGCCATTAGAGGAAATGCAGCTTATGAAACTTCTTCATTGGCTTCTGTTTTTAGTCTTGGTGGGTGCTGCTTGGTACCCTCCAAGGGTTGACACAAGATTTAAAAAAAACTTTCCTTGAGGCCATAGTTTCCAGTTGGAAAAGCATAGAGTTCCCAAGGTGTCTGGCTTTTCCCTTTTCTTTCTACTCTCATGAGTAGAGCTACTATTCCTTCACAGATGAAGAGCCAGTTTGGGTGGTTTGTGCATCCCACTAGATTGCTAATGAGAAACCTGGACACTTCCGAGGTGAGGTGTTTCTGGCACATCCAAATGGTAAGAGACCACAGTAGAACCTTAAACACACTCTTGCAATTACATCTCTTGGCTGGGTTGGGAACACCTTGATGGAATGCCTTCTTGGTGCTCAATTTTTCCTGTGATTCAGCTCATGAATTGACATTATGTCTAAATCTATACACTTCATAGATTTAATTTGATCTTATGGTTGAATCAGCCTTATGGCTAATATTATCACATTGGTGGGTGTGGTTGTGGATCAGGAGGTCCAGCAGGTCTTAAACTTAATTGGAAGTTAGAGGTTTTGAGTTTTTTCCCATGCCTTCATTGGAGTGTGAGTGTGTGTGAATGTCAGAGAGAAAGCACTTAGACCTTTTGTATGTGTGTGTGTGTGTGTGTGAATGAGACATGCTGTATAAATCTCTTTTAGTGCTCAAGTAGAGTATTTACCATTTATTAATATGAGCCAAACATGTAGACTGTCTTGTGCAGAATCCACTAAAACACATCTGCAACTGTTCCTCTTTTGTTGTGTCTCTGTCACAGGTCAGATATTTGAGAGAAGGAACTATGAATAGAACTATATAGTGAATGAAATTTGAATCGCTGAAATACCAGAATACCAGAAATTGTTAGTATTTCAAGTGGATTCCAAGTATTTTGAAGTTGGTATGTTAAAAGTTTGCATTGTTATTCAATCACCTTCAGTCAAGTTTATAAATAATTGAAATCTTTGACTTTTTAAAAGTAATTATCCCCTGTAGGTCATTTTAATATATTTTCCCTAACATAATAGAAGGTTGAACTAAAGCTTCTCATCTAAATTCTTTTTTCTTTTATAATTAATAAGGAGTTATAATAGGAAAATAGGATAGAAAGAAAGCAGAAAATGCAATTTACTTAGTACATAGTAAAACTTATATTCATGACTTTAAAAAAAGAAATCATTGTAGATATAGAGCATGTCACAGTTGCTGTGACATGATGACCTTCTATGAAGTCATCTGTACCCAAAAGCCTGTAGGTGTTTGATCAGGCACAACATTCAAACCAACAAATCCTAGTGCCTTGATTTACACTTTAACATCCATCCATCCATCTTCCACTTATCTGGGGATGGGTCTCAGGGGCAGCAGCCTAAGCAGAGAAGCCCAGACCTCCCTCTCCCCAGCCACCTCCTCCAGCTTGTCCGGGGGAACACCAAGGCTTTTCCAGGCCAGCCGAGAGATATAATCTCTCCAGTGTGTCCTGGGTCTGCCCAGGGGCATTCTCTTGGTAGGACATGCCCAGAACACCTCACCCAAGAGGTGCCCAGCAGGCATCCTTGTCAGATGTCCAAACCACCTCAACTGGCTTCTTTCGATGTGGAAGAGAAGCGGCTCTACTCTGAATCCCCTCCGTGAATCGCTGCCTTATCGTGGTGGAGGGTGTTTGTCCCAGGGGCTATGTTGTCTGGGGCTTTTACCCCTGGTAAGGTCTCCCATGGTAAAATGGACCTGAGTGAGGGACCAGACAAAGAGTGATTCAGAAGACCCCTGTGATTAGAACACAGGGGTCCACCACCAACAGTTCACCCTGCCCAAGATAGGGCCCAGTGTAGGCCAAGCCCGTGTAGGATGCCCGAGGGTGAGCGTCTGGTGGCCGGGCCTTAGTCCATGGGACCTGACCAGGCACATCCCGACAACGGGACATGGGTCCATTCTCCTACAGGCCCACCACCCACAGGAAGCACCCTAGGGGTCGGGTGCATTGTGTGCCGGGCGGCGGTCAGGAGCAGAGTCCCTGGTGGACCGATCCACGGCTACCAAGCCTGGCAATCAGGACACCTTAATATCAACAAGGTTAAAAGTGTTTGCCTTTAAGCCACATGCTAAACAAGCATAATTTCAGGAAGTAAAAATGTTTACCTTTAAATTACTTTCTTACTTGAATTTTAACCTCCTCTTTTAAAAAGATTTCTCTTAGGATATGCTAAATAGTTAGGGTTAAAAAAATGACATATACAGGGTTATATGTGAACTGGTCAGTTAGCATTTGAGGGATAAAGTTAGTACACAAAATGCACACTTTTCACTATAACCATCTCTAATGATTTATTACATGTCACACCCCTGATGCACGTTTCACACAATAATTTGGGAGAATGTTCAGTGATGATTTGAACTGAGCGTGCCTAAACTAGGGCAGGCAGTGTGCGAGGGCAGCATAGGTGGATCATCATGTTCTAGTTAAGTCCCATGGGTGCACCTACACACTTTGTGACCTCTCTACTCAGTGGACATCATCAGGCAGATTAAAATCATTTAATGCACATGGGGCTACTTGACTTTCACACAGACAACCACCAACCAGCCATTTCTCACTCACTTTTTAAAATTAATACCCATTGTTTTTGCTAAGCAGAGGATGTCCCAGAGGCTGCCTCCCAGGGATGTATGTGTGTAAGTGTGTGTGTGTGTGTGAGCTGCGCATTAGATTCAGTGAAGAGAGGGTTTCAGTGGATTACTACGGCCCCAAAGTGCTGTGCCCTTTCATTAACCTTGCCTCTTAGTCGTCTCATTTAATACAAAACAAATTTCTAATCTGCAGTCTGCTAAACAGTTCTGCAGCTCGTTCGACTGCTGCTGCTGCTGCTGCTGCATGTGTGTGTGTTACTGTTACTCTTATTGCCTTGGGTTTTCTCTGCGTAGTCCCCTAATTACTCTCCGAAACAGGAGGCCAGGCTCCTCCTATGTGCTATCATCATTTTAAATTTATTTTGATTGATTTGTGTCAGCTTTAACTATGCTTTGGGCCGAGGTCGATAAATAAAGATCAATACTTTAATGTTTTCCTCTGAACCTTTATTAAAAAATAGATTGGCTATAAAGAGGGCTGAATTACGAGGAGGAGTGCCTACTTCCAATGCATGTCAACTGGAATCTAATTGAACAACATTGAACCGACGGAGATTAGTCCAGGGAACGTGAGCTGCAGGAGGCCCGCTATGTTAGAAATGGAAAAGGGAGCAGAAATTGATGCTGGGAGGTAAAAGAGTGAAAAGTTTATAAAGTTGTTTTTGTCCAGCTGAAAATAACTTGTGGTACTGTTTTGTTTTGATCAAGAGAATGTGTTTAATGTGAGAGTGGTCACTATTCATGATTTATGATATTCATGGAGGGGTTTGCTTTTTTGTGTGCGACACACACAATGTTTTTTGTATTGGAAAAATAGGTGACAAATTACAGGGAGAAAATGAATTAAAAGGTGCAGAAACATAAAAAATGGGCAAAAAAAGCTTATTCGATTATCTTGAAGTGCAAATAATGCAGTTTAGAGCTGGGCAACATAAACTATAATCACTTCCAGGATTAGCAAATACATTACACTGGATTATTAAACACACCTGGGCACAAAGTTGTCCGTTCTTACAAGAGACCTCCCTTTGCAATAGAGTACATTACTTTGGCAGACACTTTTTTAAAAAAACTTCAAGTCTAAATATAAGTGTATTTATATATGTTAATAAATTTGGGAATAACAGACCAAAGGGATTAAAATGAATGACCACAGGCCCCTCGGTTTCAGAGGCATAGGAGCTGGGTCAGAATGTAGGCTTTAACTGTGGCTTAGAGGTAGGATACGGCAGTTGTCTTTACTTTATTATGGGCCAGCATTGGTGATTTCAGGCACAGTATGAACAGTAATGAAGGGAAGATGCTAGATGGGCATCAAAATACTGGAGCAGCCACAGAGGTATAATGGGAAATATAAGAGCTCCAGTTTGTTTCTTTAGTTTAAATAAGAGATAACATCTGCTTGGATTTGGTGAGCAAAGAGTAAACCCCGCTGGTGAAAATCCAACAATAACATGACCCCCAGTGACCAAGCACTTGGCGTCAGTGGAAAGAAAAAACGGAAGAAAAGGTCTAGCAGGACAAGCATTAGATGAGTGAGAGGCTATAAGAGGATCCTTAACCTTCACCAGCGCTGTTTCTGTGCAGTGATGATCTCTAAATCCTGACTGAAACTCTTCAAATAAACCATCCTTTTGGAAATGTTCAACAACTCCTCTAAAGAATTGGAAGAAAAATGGGAAAAAAAGGAAGATTAGAAATTGGTCTATATTTTGTATTTTAGTTTGTCTTTTGTTGGTCTGGGAGTAAATTGTGTCTCTGTGGGGATGGGTTTTTGAGGGGTTTACCTTCTGGTCCCAACTCTAGAAAGTCATGTTTTGGGGTGTCATAAATTTGGACAGATTTCTAAAAATGGGGTGGATGCCATCTCTCTTAGGTGCCCCAGGTCCAGGTTTTCCTCAGAAAGAGTCCAGTTATTTATGAATAGCTAAGTGTCATCTGCGTAATGGTGACAGTTTGGGGAAGAGGGCCCAGGGTGGAGCCTAGTTTTTGTGGACTTGGGAAGTTTCAGTTAGCAAATGTTCTACCAGTAAATTAAAACTAAAATAAAACAAAAAAATGTTTTGTGAAGAATGGTGTTGATAAATTTGTAAAACGCCAGGCTTGATCACTTGATCCTAAACAAAAATAATCCAGTTTCCAGTTCACTTTTGACATGTATGATCTTTGACAGCTTTCACCAGATTAACATGCTTTAAACAGGCAACCTCACATGGCTATCTAGCTTTAGCAACTAAGACATAATAACATAATGTGCTCACCTTTGCACAATAACACAAAATCTTCTTTTGATGTTCAAACCGACTCTCAGATGGTGCATATAATCACAACGCTTTGCTAAGATACGGTCAGATGCTACAGAGCCATAGATACATAGATAAGATACAACGAGCTACGGTTTGTCTGCCAAAAGCCTTAATTAATCTTCCCGGCTTGTCTTTGTTTAATTTCACAAGAGTTGTTGTGCTTAGCTTGTACAATGACTCTGTGTCATATCAGCCCCTCTTTTAATAATCAGGATTGTGACACAAGAAGGTGGGACTGCAGCACAAAGATTGTGTGGATGTTTTGTATAGCGATGAAGGTCTCTGTTTTTAGAACACAGTTTGGTTTACACAGTAAATCTATCCATCCATTCTCTTCCATTGTTATCCTTATCATGGATAGGGGGAGCCTATGCCAGCTGCCATAGGGTGAGAGGCAGGGTACACCTTAGACAGGTCTCCAACCTGCTGCTAAAACAGACAAGACAGGCAACCTTTCACTCCCACATTTACAGTCATGTTAAATCCAGAATCACCAATTAAACCCCACAACCCCACTAATTGCATGCCTTTAGACTGTGGGAGGAAGTCAGAGTACCTGGAGAGAACCCACACAGACACCGGGTGAACATGCAAACTCCACACAGAAAGACCCCAGCAACTAGTAAATAATATCTCAAATATCTATATTTTAAAAATGGACCTTTTAGCTCAGTATGAGAGAAGCCATATATGATCTACAGGGCAGCAGCACATGAATTGTTTGGGAGTCAGTGGCTTGTTTATTGACATTAAAGCAGGGTAAATTGTCTCACCCTAACCGGTCGCAGCAGATGGCCACCCCTCCCTGAGTCTGGTTCTGTTTCTTCCTGTTAAAAGGGAGTTTTTCCTTCCCACTGTCACCAAAGTGCTTGCTCATAGGGGGTCATATGATTGTTGGGTTTTTCTCTGAATGTGTTATTGTAGGGTCTACCTTACAATATAAAGCACCTTGAGGTGACTGCTGTGGTGATTTGGTGCTGTATAAGTAAAAGTGAATTGCATCCATAGTACTAAAGAAAAATCAGAGTCTAAATAAGTAATGTAAAAGTAAGTATAAGGGTCCAAACAAATAAAGTCTGAGGAAATAGCAGGAAGTGAGGTGAGTTGGGATTAAAATGCCGTTGCTTTTGTGTCTCTGTCATCGTCAGACAAACTGAGAGAGGCACATCCACTGGCTTTTTAATCCACGCTGTGATTAACCTTTTGTACAGGACACAGATTATGGCCTAAATGTGGTGTGCTGATACACACACGCACACACACACACACACACACACACACACACACACACACACACACACACACACACATTGTCCTCTTGAACACAGTGTAATTTTTCTGTGGTGTTGAGTTGTCATTGTGGGTAAAGAAGTTTTAGAGTTTGATGTATGGGTCCAGTCATAATGGGTCATTCCAGAAACCTTGGCATCATTTTGGACAATCATCTCAATTTTGTAAAAAAAAAAATAAGGTGACCAAAATATATACATATTAACCTCCTAGGACCTTGCCTCCACATATGTGGATTATTTAGGACAAAATACTCAATTTTGCTGTACAATGGCCTGATATCCACTTACGAGGACATTATACTGCTTCTATCAAAATTTTAAGCGAATATCCTCATTTGTGGCTCTCATTTTTCTTAGAAACAAAAATTAGCTAAAAAAATAATCTGGTAATTGTTTGTTTTTACATTCATCAGGTCCCAATCAGCCCAAATATCAAAGAGAAATTAAAAATGCATGCCGTGGATCTTAATCTGACTCTGGGAAACTGATGTGTTTACACCAAGCAGGTTTACTACAATACTCTACTAGAAGGACAGTCCAAATCATCACAAGAATGACTTCAGTTCAAGAATTTTTTTTTTTTTTTTTTTCTTTTTCTTGCCTGTCCCGTTTGGCTCTTTTGCCATCAGAATTATTGTCTAAAGGCGAAGAAAGATGCCCAACGGATTTTCTTTACCAAATTGACCATCCCAGCTTTGCCGTAATGGTCCATTTGATTCACCTTTTATTCTTTATTTTATTTTCACTTGCTGAATACGGGACAGACTTGACTGGGGGAAAGAAAAGGGAGAAAGAAAGAGGGAAAGAAAAACAGTTGAGAAGAGGGATGGGGGAGAAGGGCAAAAAACAAAAACCAACAGAATAAGCAGAAAAAAAATAAAAAAGAAAATACATATATCGATCACCTGGATCACCTGTTGAGAAAGAAAAAAGAAAACAAGCAGAAGAAAACGAGAGTAATACAATAAACAACATCACAATGATATATGGGAATATGACAGTAAATACTAAATATTAAACATTATTGTACAGCACGTAAGATCGACAGCACAGTGTGCATTGAGGTAGGAGCCAAAAAGGGTGTAGTTTGTGTGTGTGATCACCCGTGTGTACACCTGTGAGCATGGACGCGCTTGTTTTCTTAAAAGGTTCCCTCATGTAATGATCTGCTAGAGGGTGTGGGGGGCCACTGCCCCGTCCTCCAGGGCATGAAACAGGTATGGAGGAGATCAAAACTCCAGACATCCAGAGGCCCTCAGAACACAAGAGACCAAGGAAGACCAACAGAGGGGCAGCCGTGCCACTGTCCCAGAAAGAGCTGAGGAGAGTCCCAGATGAGGGGTCACTCAGCAGCCACGGAGCAGAAGCCAGGGGGGGTTGCAGTGACGTGCCCGTGAGCTCCGCCGGCAGCCAGCTGTGCCTGAGTGACCAAGCCCCAGGCCGAGAGGCCGGGGGCACCCCACCTCCGAAGTGGCCCAAGCGAGCCCCGGGCTCCAGGCCCCGATAAGCAGCCGCCAAGGAGTGAGCTGGTGTGTACCCGGACGCCCACCCCCGGACACAAAGAACCACCAACGCACCGATGTCTGAGGGAGTCCGCCCCCGGCAGGGGAAGTGGTGGGGGGAGATAGGCCTCCAAACCTTGGAGGGCCTGAGCTGTCCTCAGAGAGGTGGCGTCTGATACCCAACCTGACATGTGGACACAGACATACAGGCACACACAGATACAAACATCCATTCCCACCAGACTTCAGTTCAAGAATGACTCTGGCAGGAGCCAGAGTCGTTACACGTACATGGATATTTGAACATATTAAACCCAGTACTGAAGTCACTTCACTGGCTCCCATTTGGATAAAAATGATCATCTATTATCATTCTATTAGTTCATAAAGCTTTCAGTGGTTTGGCCTCCTAGTACTCTTACTTGTTCAGTGTGCATCAGTCAGACCACTCAGGTCATCAAATCATCTAAGTGTGCTGAGGGTGCTTTAACTTACTGTGGTCCTGTTCTTTGGAACAAGCTGCCCGTTGACCTGAGGACAGCTACATCTGTGCTTCAAAAACAGGCTCAAAACCTTTTTGTTCTCACACTGCCTTCAATATCTGTGTCTGCATGAGTGTATTTTACTTCTTTGTAAAGTTTTACTTTACTTTCATTGCCTACAGGCATTGTAAACCTACATAGATTATATTTTTATCTTTGTGTTGACCACATTGAGTTCATGTGTTATAAAATGATCATCTCTGTAAGTTTATGTCTCAGTGTGTCAGTCATAAAGATTACACAGAAACTACCAAGCCAAATTCAAAGAAACATGGTGGAGAATGGTGAACAAGGAAGAATCTAATGAATTCTGGTAAAGATCCAGGATGTGTTCTCGTAGTGCCCTTGTCATAATCTGTGAGTTTAAGGCTGTATGTGTATCTTCAATCATCCTAAATGCTATAAAGATTCATTGTTAGCTTACTGCCCTGCCCGTTTGTTGCCGGTGGTTTCCTGCCAAGCCAACAAAGTGTCTTTCCATCTCCGGTATGTGTTCACTTGCCTGGGCTGCAGAGGCATCCTGTCACCTGTGTCACTGCCTCCCTATTCACCTGAAAGGCTTTACATTAGATGCAGGTCCTCTGCTCCCCTTTGTAGTTGCCCTCTGTTGGACACAGTTTTCCATATTCCTAAGCTGGCTGATCCCAAGCCGTCCCTTTGGGTCGAACCAATGAACTGTCCTCCCAGTTCTCTGAAGTCAGATCCTATTTTTTTCTGTTTCTGAATTCAGTGGATTCGTTTTTTTTTATGTACTTTGCGATTCTGATTCTGGTCATTAGCCAGATAAAGGTTTTCACCAGCCACACTGCACACTGACATGACAGCCAGAATTAAGGACCAGGTCTTCTTGCATCTCTTTGTAATATTTACATTGGGGATGTTCCTGGCAGAGATGGGCAGTAACGCGTTACTTATAACGCGTTACTGTAATCCGATTACTTTTTTCAAGTAACGAGTAAAGTAAGGGATTGCTATTGCAAAAACGGTAATTAGATTACCATTACTTTCCCGTAGGAACGCTGTGTTACTGCGTTACTAAAACCGTGATTTTTTTGCGAGAATGTCTCATGACAGTGACGTAAGCAAGTGTGACGTTTGTGAAAACAGCTGTGTGCAGATCAACAATGGATAATATATCGAGTGCGGGAGAGAGTATGAGCGTGCAGCGTTTAAAGCGTGGAAGTACTGACCTTACTTTAAGTTTGATTCCATAAAAAGTGACAAAAAAAATTAGTTTCCGTTGTGCGTGGGAAGAAAACTTCTTTTTACATCGAAAAAACCCCTAAACTTCCGAGCAAACACCGAGTGCGCTACGACGTAATGGGAAATTCACAGAGAAACTCGCGCATTCTTCCACTGACCGCTGCGGCACACCTGCACCAAGGTAAACCTCCGCCTACGCCACTCCTGCTTTACAGGTGAAAATAGAGCAAAAGGAAAGCTGAGTCTTTGACTTTATTTATTTTCTTCTGTGTTTTACTTGCATCTATTTGAAAGAGTGAGTGTAAACACACACAAAAAAAATTATTTTATGTGCTGGAATGTGCAGAAAATAGGTTTAAATATTAAACAAATTTCTTCCAGTCAGAGAATGTTGCATATAATTACATTTTTGCTTGATACATAAAGTTAAAAGATTAAAACTAATAAAACAAGTTTTAAAAAGGGACTTTTCCATTTGATTACATTTTGTATGATGGATTATGTAGAAAAAGTAGAATTGGGCTGAAAGATATATCGCTTTATCACCTATTCAGGTTGTAAATCGTGTTTTTAAAAAGTAACTAAGTAAATAATTACTTTTGAAAATAAGTAATCAGTAAAGTAACGGGATTACTTTTTTGGGGAAGTAATCAGTAATTAGTTACTGATTACCATTTTCAAGTAACTTGACCAACACTGGTTCCTGGTAACAAACTTCTTAGTCGACTAAACCAGCGGAAAACAACATTAGACTAACTGACTTTAAAACTAAGACACACTCAGATATTTATTTACATTTGACAACTGTTGTCCTAACAAATGCCTCTGAATCCAGTAATCACATTCTTCACTAATGAATCAGGCACCATTGCACCTCATATGTCAAACCGTCAACAAAGAAGAAACAACAGTTAAAATAAACCGATGTTAAACATTATATGAAAACATGTTATGACAAAAGATGTTAAAATTTAAAATAACAAAATAATTAATTCAGCCATTTTTTTTCAGCTTATCCAAGGAAATTTGAGGCCAGCCCAGGTCTCCTCCTGGGAGAACACCCAGTCGGAACACCCAGAATACGCCCGTATCGGGATCTTTCTCAACAACAATGCTCCACCTGGGGGCAAATAGCTGCATAACATTAGGAATCAACAATTTACCGGCACTGGGTATCAATTAAAATGTAAAACAAATAGCTGAAATTCCTCGTACCTCTGGTACTGTCAGCTGGTTGACTAGTTGCTCATATCCCTAGTTTATATTGCACAAAGCAATCAATAACTCATTGTTAGTAATCTGGAACTGCTTCACAGATACTCTTCTCAGAGTAAGTTCTGAAGAGCTGTTCTTGAGTAAAACTACAGTAAAATCTTTAGAAGATTGTTGACAAATTCTCAAAAGACGGTGTTACATTTGTACGTTTATCTTGTTTACTCTACATTTTATGTATTTCTTCACTTTAAGCAAGAACAGAGTTTTTCCTGAGTGCAACCCAAAGTCTCCTGATTACATTTTGACAAGCGAGATGTCAACATGGCAGAGTTAGGGAATGATAAAGAAAAGTATTAAACAGAAAGTGGAATCACTGCAGCGGTTAAGATTCCTTATTTTCAGCTTGTGTCTCTTTTATTTGAATACCTGATATAATAAAGCCTTGTTAAACGCAGCGGATTATACACAATATAGAGTTGATCTCTTTCAGTAACTGGCTTTTAATCTGTTTCTGTCACAGTCTCAGGTGGAAGAATACTGATGCTGCCCACTCTTTGTCGATGCCTGTCTCTAATCTGCTTTCAGTTGGGTATGTGAATGGAACTCACACGAGGTGGTGGTGTGTGGCTGGTTGTGTCACAAGTGCTTATAACTTTACTGGTCAAGATGTAGAGGAAAGACCTTGAGTTGTTCCCATTTGCAAGACATAGACACACATGAACAGGAGCAGTGGCCAATGGTGATGGTGGTGGTTTAGAGGGCGTTAAACTGGCGTGAGTGTCAGAGGGTACGTGTGGCCAGCTATAGTGCATTTTGTTGTAATGGCGTCCCAGTTGTCTTGTGAGAAATCAATGGAAACCAAGAGTCTCTGCAAGCAAGGGAGGCCAAGACTTCATCAGCCTAAATATTTAATTCTGGGAACACGTCTGAAGCTTTTAAAGATGAGCACACTGCCCTCTTTTCTCTTGCAATGAGCGCTTGTGGACACAAAGACACACTCCTCTGTTTTGGAAGGTGGTGGTGGTAGAGGCATACACTCTGAGTGCACTTGTCACACACAAATACAAACAACACAGACACAAATGAATGTTAAAAACGCACACACACATACACACACATTCATGCTTGGACAGCACTGCCTGTCCATCCTGGCTCAGGTCAGGGCTGGGTTAAAAATCAATCCTAATCAATTATTAAGAGCTTGGGTAGCTCAGCAACTCAAAAAGGGCAGGCAGTCCCATTGCTGCCTTCACTTGCCCCCCCCCCCCCCCCCCCCCCCCAACCAACAAACAAAAGCTCTGGAAAAATAACCCATCAATATATATGATCTGGCTTTGTGGGTGCGGCTGAGCTGATTATGACGTTTTCAATTGGATGACAAATTATTTAAAATGATGCAATTCAGTGTCTTGCTCAAGGACACTTCTACGTCACAGTTGGTTCACCTCTGCTACTAAAATGTAATGAAAGACACCACCATCCTACTCATAGGACGATGGTATCTTTGTACTCTATGCAACTCACCGTAGTTTTTGTTTCATTGCTAAAATTGTGAGTGAAGTGGGAGGCATTAGCAAACTGAATGAAATGTTTGAATTTATCAGATGAAGTATTTTTGTTTCTTAGATCTCGTTGTTGGACCTTTTGCATTTTTTTTTTGCAATTTTGCTTTGGTTTCTTAGACGATTTGGTTATAAAGTCATACACATACGCACATTTTTCATGTTGCTTCATAACATAACATAAATTAAGATTAAATGAAGGAAAAAGATGCATTATTCAAATTGAACTGGTGATATTGCTTTTCACTTTAAAGGAGCAATAATCAGTTTGGTTGTCCTCTAGTAAGATAGAACTGTATATCATCTGAACCTTTCACATGAGTTGAGTAGATCCGGGCCTTACAGAATTAATACAGCTAACATAGATTTTTCTGAACTGGACGAAGACAATTAAACTTTGTGTGTTTGGGACGTTCCCTTTTTTTGCCAGCAAACTACACCATGTTATTAACTTTTTATTTGGCCATCATTTTTGTATGGCAAGGGTTTTAAAGCCTCCTGTTGCTTTGTTTGGCATGCTTGTGACAGCGTTTGTATTTTGCATTATGTGGAAGGAAATATTTTCCACTTAAAAGTCCCGGTTTTAAAACTACCCATGCATGTTAGGACACTGTAAGAGAAAAAGATGTAATGTGAGTCTTCAATTAAAAAAAAACAAAACATTTTTTTTGTGTCTTTTTAATTATTTAGTCAGTGGAGTAAATTTCCAAAGGACGTGAGTAGAACTGAGACAAGTTCCACAAATGTACAAGTAAGTGTCTTGGGCCACACCCATTTAAAGCCACAATACAACGATAGTTGTAAATAAAGATGAGACAGGCTGGAGACAGGCTTTAAACTTTACATATTGTCTGGACCAAATTTAACCCATGTTGACATTTGGCAGCAGAGACAAATACCTTAAATGTCAATCTGTCAGCCCAAATTTAATGATTTTTCCTAAAAGGATGCAAAATACACAAAAATAAAATTATTTTTAAAATTGTTATACTGTTGTATAGGTAGTGTACACCGAGGGTGTACAAAATCTGTAAGTAAGTAAGTAAATAAATAAAATTAATTTATATAGCACATTTCTCAGATAAAAATCACGAAGTGCTTCACAATAATCCCAGATATATAAATAAAATATTATAAAACAATGAAAAAAATAATTAAAAGCAGGTTTGCATAAAAATGTCTTCAGCTGCTTTTTAAATGAGTCATTGGAGTCTAGACAGTGTAAAGACAACGGAAGAGAGGCCTTTGTGCCAGTGCCTGAAAACCCCAATCCCCATGTGTTTTGAACCTAGCATGTGGGACCAACAGTAACCTGTGACCTGAAGACCTAAGTGCTCGGGATGAAGCATGAGGTTTCAACAGGTCAGAGATGTTACTGGGGAGCTTCACCATGCAGAGCTCGAAAAGTTTCGACTAAAATTTTAAATCGAACCCTAAAATTTACGGGCAATCAATGAAGAGAAGCCCAAACTGGAGTAATGTGTGACCTTTTGTTTGTGCCAGTTAAAAGTCTTGCCCCAGCTGAACAGTCTGAAGGTGATTTGTTGAGACACGTAAAAAGACTGTTACAATAATCCAAACGAGAAGAGATAAAAGCATGAATAAGCATCTCAAGTTCTGCCTTTGACACCAGTAGTCTGAGTTTAGAAATGTTTCTTAGATGATAAAAACAGTTCCGGACCAGTTGTTTAGAGTGTTTGTCAAGAGACATTGAACTGTCAAATATAACACTTAATCTGAGGCTCGACTGAAATGAAGGGTCTAAAAACCTGATATGCTACCCAATTTCTGAGAACATGTGATCAGGAGCAATAATAAAAGTTTCTGTTTTATCTGTATTAGACTAGAGGAAATTGGCATTTAACCATTGTTTGATTTCAGACAGACACTTATTAAAACAAGACAATTTAAAAAACTCAGAAGCTTTGAAAGAACAGTATAACTGAATGTCATCAGCATAGAGATGATAAGAAATATTATTTTAACATTTGATAATTTGGCCTAGAGGGAGTATATGAAGACAAAAAAAGAATCTGACCTAAAACAGATCCTTGAGGCAAAACTGATGTTTCACACAACACTTGATGCATACAGACAGTAAAAGATCTCTCAGACAGACTGGTGTCTTTGAAGGTGTTTGCATGTTTGACTCTTTCCAGAATACTTATGTGTGAGCTTTCTCTCACGTTCCAACACATACATTTCTGGTTAATATGTGACTCTAAACTGACCATGGTTATGAGGTAGATCAAGCGCCTTAAGGCTTTATCAGTAGTTTGAAATCTTATTGACTACAACATGATGGTGATTTTGTAAATTATATTGGTCATTAAAGTTACTGTGTGATTGACAAGTTGCTACTATATGAGTGTGCAGTGTCTCTTGGTCAAAACACCAAGAATGGTAATAATGAAAACGCCCAACTTGAGGCTTCCTAATGGGACTTCACTAACCAACGGATGACATCATTGCAGCAATGTCCATTTTTATGTACAGTCTTAGGACACAATCAGACTGTCCTTTGTTTAACCCCTTCTACACCAAAGGGAGTTGCTCTCTTTCACATGAACCAGTAAATAGGCAAATCCCTAAACAACCAGTGCTACTAGTTCTAAACTTGCAACACTTTCGGATGTCCATGCCCATGACTTACTTCCAAATAAAATATAGTTGTAGCATGCTTCGTCAATTGCATTTTCAATTTTTGTCTGATATGTGTCATGGCTGGAGCATGAAGTTCACTGCCAACTGCCAACCATGTCCTTTCCCCCAACAGAGGACATGTCAGAGTGGGGCCAGGGTGACCCATATGAGCCTTTCTCCAATCAATGGGAGCTCGTCTTAAGTGTGATTACTAAAGACAGGCAGACAAACACACATAAACATAGACACACGTACACAGATAGGATGGCCATGCGTTGGTCGATGCTCCCTGGGCTGGTCTGTAAAGGCGTCACATCTGAGAAGCATGTCGTTCCAGCCTGATGAGCAATCTTCCTCATCAAAAGACCTTTATCCCAATCAATAAGGCTTTTGGCAAGGGAGCCCTACACCGCCTGTCCACTGTTCCCACCTCTGTGTTGCTGTGTGCGTGTGCTCAGCAGGGGATTTGTTGGTGTGTGTACATTGTTCATGTCAAATGCAAGGTTTTCACCCAAGGCTGTACGCTAATAGGAGAGCTGGATATTACTTTTCTTGTTTTATATATGTTAATATCTGCACTTTCACAGGTGTCACTTAAAGTTCAAATGCACATGAGCTTGACAACTGAAATGTTTTGGTTCCAATGGAGGCCTCAGCATCAGTCTGTCAAATGATTTTCTCACTGATGTTCCAGTTGAAAAAAATCCACTTATATAACTCTGTGGTAGTTATTAGGTGCTCAGTTTTTATCACTTTCTTCTGTATTCAAGTTAGACATTGTACTTCTTTAAAGACACGCTCTGATTGTACTTCCATTCAAGTTGTGGGACGTCCAAGACTGTTCTTGAACAAAACACACTGACATAAAAATGTAATATGTTGGTGTTTGAGAGGTATTCTAGGACCACTGATGAGTTTGTATGCAATCTGATGATAAGAACTAAATAATTATTATTTTTTGAAAATAGTTCAGCAGGAAGGAGGCACTAAAGCAGCACTATTTCACATCATCATGTTATTTTTATACAAGTTGTCTTTCTGTACAAATGTCCGCAATATATTATCATTATCCCATCTTCCCATGTTGTGTTACCCACGTGGGGTTGTTGATTAAATCATGATTGTAGCTTAGCTGTTGCTAATCAAAAAACAAACCAATAACAGTACAATATGAACAGTAGCTTGCAGGTGGTGTCAACCTCAATGAAATCAGTTTGATTTATTTTTTTATTTCTTTGCAAGACAGTGAATAGGTACTTGTACAAAATTTCACTGCACACCGTTCAGTACCCAATTTAAAAAAAAAACAAAACAGAAATATCATTTATGTAGTTCCGATTGGAGAAGTGTGAGCAGGCCGTATCCTTTGGGAGTCCTTAATATGAGTCAACCGACCATTCAAATCAGCCTGCGGTTGAGATAGTTCAAGAAAACTCCGAAGATAAAATAAAAAGTACCAAAGCAGTATTTCCTTGGTTCCAAAGGCAAAAGTTAAGCTAAAGTGGAAACTGACTGAAAGCTAGTGCTCCTCTTAGCCCTGATAGTAACAGGTACAGAAATACACCAAAAGTGAATCAGAAGAAGCCTGACTTTTTTATTGATCAAATATTGGTCAAACATGAAATATTTTTCAGATTGCAGATTCCCGTCTCAGTAGTCACAAATGATTTTTGTCTTAGTTATCAGTAGGACAGGTGCAGAAACCTTAAAGGATAATAATATGCATAAAATGATATATTGTTATTAGTATTATTATTAGTAGTAATAGTAGTATATGTTGAAAACCAAAAAAAAAAAAAAGATGAATAGTGTGCTTGCGTGTATAAAGTGTATGTGTATGATGACAAATTACCATTCTCTGCAAGTCTTTAACCTGTTGGCCATAACAGGAGAGCTGTGAATTCATCTATCTTGCTCATCCCACAACTCCCGCAGGGGGCCGGTTAATTAACCTAATAAAAACACCAACCATTTTCCTAAGGTAAATTGAATTGACTTGTCAATGATGTACGTCAATACACATAAGGAGCATTAGTACTTAGTGAGAGGAGCATTAAAGGGGAATGGGTATGTGTACAAAGAGAGCTGTGTAGCAAAATGGGTTTACAAGTGATCATTCTGCATGATCTGAGTGCTCTATTTCCTGTGCGTGCGTGATGAAAATAATTTCATATTAAAAGTACAAGCAGCAGCGTCATTAAGCAATAGAAGCCATTGAACTTTGTGACTCAACAATCTTTTTTTCTGTTTAATTACATTCAATTCAATTCAATTCAATTTTATTTATATAGCGCCAAATCACAACAAAAGTCGCCTCAAGGCGCTTCATACATGCATCATAACCTTATTTTTTCGGACAGGAATGCCTGCAAACTCAAAATTTCAGCCACAAAGAATTTTAGTTGATACTATGCATCATGGATTCCTCAGATGTCATTAAAATAGTCCTAAAATTCTGTCAGTAAATTCCAACTTTTCATGTTTTATTTGATATAGTCAAGTTTCACTCTAATTGCATAATTGAATAGACTCCTTTTTCTGAGTTTAAACGTTTAAATGTATCAATTAAATTTATTTTGGGCTTTTGTTCAACTTAACATTTCCAGTTTTTCCAACTGAAATTTCATATATTCAAGTTTCATTCTAAATATTGAAATTTTATGTCTTATATTTAAGTTTCATTCCATACATTGTTTTATTAGATATATCCCTTATTCTATATAATCAAGTTTTATTCAGTGTCCAAACTTCATTCTCTATATTTCCATATAGACAAGCTGCATATCATATAGTCAAGTTTTAGTCTGTAGAGCCACAGTGTAGTGGTTTACACATTAGCTTAGTAAGTGAATAATCCCTGATTTGTTCCCAGACGGAGACATTTGAGATTGTATTGGGAAGGGCGACTGGTGCAAAAATCTGCCAAATCAAAAGATGCGGCGCTTCCTGCTCTGACAACCCCTTGTGAATAAGAGAGCAGCTCAAAGTGACTTCTTTTATCCAAGTTCTATTCCATATATTCAAATTTAATTCAGTATACCCAAGTTTCATTCTCTGTATTCATGTTTTGATGCCATATAGTTAAGTTCGACTTCATATTTTATTATTTATTCATCCATATATCAAAGTTTGATTTCTAGTTTGTTTCGAGTAAAGACTGTAACGTGTTTAAATCTCAATTTGTGTAGATTAATTTTTTTTTTAAATTCTTTAGGCAGGTTTATCAATAAATTGAAAGTAAACACAACTACTGGTCATGATCACAGATTTGAACATTTAATTAATTATATTTTAATGTATAAGGTATAAAAATAAAAATACTGCATGTGCCACTAAAACAGTGCAAAACACAGGATTCTGGTAAGCCCCCCCCCCCCCCCCCCCCCAAAAAAAAAAAGAACAAAGCAAAAACAAAAACAAATAACAAACAAAACCCAAAAACAACCCTAGATACGAACTTGGTGTTCATTAAAATGCTGCTTGCCTGTTTCACATTTTCATTTCATCAGTGATCTCTTGGAATCACTGTGCACAGTAACACAGTAACAGTAAACCTCTGTCAGTGATGGAGGAAGAATGTTCTCTTTATTCTCCCTTTCTTTAGCTTCCATCTCTTTCTCTTCCTGCATTAGAGCCTCCCACTGCATCCCTGCCTCATCCTGTTAATGTTAATAGCTCTGGCTGATGTTTTAATAAATTAGGCTTGATTAAGAAAATCGTCGCCCTTTTGATTCTAATGGGCTCTTAAACAAACTCTGCCATGACAGAATAATCATAAAAAAAACATAAGAGAGTGGAGTCTGTTACTGTGTAGTGTGTGTGTGTGTGTATCACTGCCTCTGCGTATGTTTTGGGAAGTGAAATTTGGATTGGAGAGTGTGTGGAAGCACCCAGTGATACCACGTCTTCACTGGAGAAGTGGAAGCCTCGCTGTATGTGTGTGTGTGATGGTTTACGAGCGCTGCTTTCTCTCAGCCATTAAGCTCCTTCCTCTGGTCTCTCCCTGTGGTGGTGTAATGACCTGCAATCAGCTCTGAGTGTATCTCCATTAAAAGGCCTTTTCGTTCCACCCTACACTGACGAGAAGTGCTCAGTTAGAGAAATTAAAACACGCAGGAGGCTCCATTGCTTCTCTAGTTATTACAGATCTATAGTTTCTCTTACCACTACCTCCTACGATGACAGTTATAGTATTTAGTTTCTTTTGCAGCTCCACACTGAAAACTTCTTCTATGGAGATAAAATACATTTATTTCTGCTAGCTTGGTTAGGCTGGTTGTTGCTAACAAGCTACCACTGTCCAGTCCTGCCTCATGTTGTCCTGTGCACAGGGCAGCCAGGTCACTGTGAGTGTCACTCAAAGCAGCTGACAGTAGCCTCTGTTCTGCTTTGTGTTATTTGCTTTTTTCTGCTACAAATTCTGGATGTAGTTATTAATTATTATTAATCTTTGGCTCTCTTCCACAATGCATCTTTAACCCGTGTCAGACTCCCCTCACCCCAACTAGTCATGACAGATGGCTGACCCTTCCTGAGCCTGGTTCTTCCTGTTAAAAGGGAGTTTTTCATTCCCACTGTTGCCAATTGCTTCTCCTTAGCGGGTCATCTAGTTGTTGGAGTTTTCTTTGTATTGTTGTATGGTCTTTATCCTCCAACATGTTGTTGTGATTGGGTGCTATATAATTAAAACTGAGTTGGTCCTCTAGGTTGCAGCAACTCTCTAGAGTGAACATGCCCAGCCTGCAGAAATGGAAAAATGTAACTTTCAAAAGAATAGACTAACATATAGCACATAGAACAGGACATTGTTATTTTAAAACATTGTCATTATGTTACTTTTGAAAATATTATTTCAAATCTTAACTCTCCAAGTGTTTTTTTAAGTCCAAGGGGATGCGGTGTTTCATTAATACAAGAAAATAAAGAACAAATACTAAAGAGCAATAATAAAAATGTCAAACTTCATTTTACCGTGTACAGATGTATATAGATGTGTTTAAGTGGTAGGTTTTTTTTGTGTGTGCACATAAAAACAAAGAAGTGAGAGAAAAAAAAAGAAAAACAAATCACTGAATTAGTATTAGTGTTATGTTTACTTAACAAGACAAACTGTCTTTAGCATTCACATTACCCTGATGCCTTTGATGCTAAGACTACCAAGACCTATTTATATAGTGTTCAGTAATACAAAACACTCCCCCCCCCATGCACTGTAAATTAAAGATACAGCATCCTCCCATGGTTTGGGCTGCAGCCTTGGATTTGAGTTGCATTGCACTTGTTCGGTCTTTTGCAGTTAGCTTCTTGACCTCTTCTCCAGTGTGGTTTACTCGAGGAGTTTCAAGCAATTTGTAAACAATACATTAAATATTAATTCCAAGGGAAGCCACACTCCTGCTGGTAGATCCTACTACTCTTCAGAAAGAACAGTGCTTATTTGAAGTGAAGTGTTGTCCTTTCACAAATGAGAACGTCTAAATAGAGGCTAATATGTTTCACTCGCTGCATGTTACACTAATCCTGTTGTTCAAATGCAGGATCCCCCACCATTTCTTATTAGCAATGTACACGGGCATCCCCCACAAATTAATGACAGCTATTTATGAGAAATGCTAGCTAATAATTTAATGCTTGTGAGCAGCAACCAGACTGATTACAATATAATTATAACATTACTCCTATGTAGCTGAAGCTGTAGAGGCTGACAGAGAATTCAAAGAGTGAGAAAACTTTTACTTCAATTCAATTCAATTCAATTCAATTTTATTTATATAGCGCCAAATCACAACAAAAGTCGCCTCAAGGCGCTTCATAGATACAGAGAAAAGCCCAACAATCATATGACCCCCTATGAGCAAGCACTTTGGCGACAGTGGGAAGGAAAAACTCCCTTTTAACAGGAAGAAACCTCCGGCAGAACCAGGCTCAGGGAGGGGCGGGGCCATCTGCTGCGACCGGTTGGGGTGAGAGAAGGAAGACAGGATAAAAGACATGCTGTGGAAGAGAGACAGAGATTAATAACAGATATGATTCAATACAGAGAAGTCTATTAACACATAGTGAGTGAGAAAGGTGACTGGAAAGGAAAAACTCAATGCATCATGGGAATCCCCTGGCAGCCTACATCTATTGCAGCATAACTAAGGGAGGATTCAGGGTCACCTGGTCCAGCCCTAACTATATGTTTTAGCAAAAAGGAAAGTTTTAAGCCTAATCTTAAAAGTAGAGATAGTGTCTGTCTCCTGAATCCAAACTGGAAGCTGGTTCCACAGAAGAGGGGCCTGAAAACTGAAGGCTCTCCCTCCCATTCTACTTTTAAATACTCTAGGAACAACAAGTAGGCCTGCAGAGCGGGAGCGAAGTGCTCTAATAGGGTGATATGGTACTACAAGGTCATTAAGATAAGATGGGGCCTGATTATTTAAGACCTTGTATGTGAGGAGCAGGATTTTGAATTCAATTCTGGATTTAACAGGAAGCCAATGAAGGGAAGCCAAAACAGGAGAAATATGCTCTCTCTTTCTAGTCCCTGTCAGTACTCTTGCTGCAGCATTTTGGATTAACTGAAGGCTTTTCAGTGAGTTTTTTGGACATCCTGATAATAATGAATTGCAGTAGTCCAGCCTGGAAGTAATAAATGCATGAACTAGTTTTTCAGCGTCACTCTGAGACAGGATATTTCTAATTTTAGAGATGTTGTGCAAATGGAAGAACGCAAATGACTCCAAGGTTCCTCACAGTGTTACTGGAGGCCAAGGTAATGCCATCCAGAGTAAGAATCTGGTTAGATACCATATTTCTAAGCTTTTCAACGCCGAGTACAATGACCTCAGTTTTATCTGAGTTAAGAAGCAGAAAGTTAGTGGCCATCCAAGTCTTTATGTCTTTAAGACATTCCTGCAGTTTAACTAATTGGTGTGTGTTATCTGGCTTCATGGACAGATAGAGCTGGGTGTCATCTGCATAGCAGTGAAAATGTATGCTATGTCTTCTAATGATGCTGCCTAGGGGAAGCATGTATAATGTAAACAGAATTGGTCCTAGCACTGAACCCTGTGGAACTCCATAATTAACCTCAGTGTGTGAAGAGGACTCTCCATTTACATGCACAAATTGGAGTCTATTAGATAGATATGATACAAACCACTGCAGTGCAATACCTGTAATACCTACAGCATGTTCTAATCGCTCTAATAGGATATTATGGTCAACAGTATCGAATGCTGCACTAAGGTCAAGAAGGACAAGCACAGAGATGAGTCCACTGTCAGAGGCCATAAGAAGATCATTTGTAACCTTCAATAAAGCTGTTTCTGTGCTGTGATGAACTCTGAAACCTGACTGAAACTCTTCAAATAAACCATTCCTCTGCAGATGATCTGTTAGCTGTTTGACAACTACTCTTTCAAGGATTTTTGATATGAAAGGAAGGTTGGAGATTGGCCTATAATTAGCTAAGACTGCTGGGTCTAGAGATGACTTTTTGAGTAAAGGTTTAACTGCAGCCACCTTGAAGGCCTGTGGTACATAGCCGATTATTAGAGATAGGTTGATCATATATAAGATCGAAGAATTAATCAATGGCAGGACTTCTTTGAGCAGTTTTGTAGGAATGGGGTCTAAAAGACACGTTGATGGTTTGGAGGAAGTAATTATTGAAGTTAACTCAGAAAGATCGATTGGAGAAAAAGAGTCTAACTTAACATCAATGGTACTAAGAGTAGCTGTAGATAATATTACATACTTTCATATCTTTATCCACCATATGCACTTCTTAGTTCATAGAGTGTGCATGTGCCATGTTTACACTGTATGTATGTGATAGTGACAAACCTGAAAGAGTCGACTCTTTGTGTATCAAGGACTAAGAGTGAACTGTATCATGTGACTGATACAGTCAACTAAAGCAGCATTTTAAAGAGGTGCTCTGAAAGTCCCAGTTGATCCTTCCCATTTATCCATTTTCTAGACCTTGTAGCCCGTTCATATTCAATAAGACACACAAATACATTTCAACCTTTGGGCAATTGTAAGGTTGCACACCTCTTCATCAGGAGGTAAGCAGTGTGGATATGCCATCTGTACAAAAAGCTTCAGTAAATCAAAATAAAAGCTGCACTGTAGTCTTTAAAAATAGTGGCTTTGGCTCAGCAGGTAGAGCAGGTCATCTACTAGTTGGAAGGTTGTTGGTTTGATCACTGTCTGCGCCAGTCTGCATACTGCATTGTCCTTGGGCAAGATACACACCTTGAGTTAGTCCTGATGCATTCATGAGAGTGTGCATATCAGGTAGAGAGCATTGGAAAGAAGTCTCTTTGTTAAGACAAAGCAGAAAAACACTTTCCTTTTTTAATGTTTTAATAAAATCTGAGTGCCTTTAGATGTGGGAGTAGCACAGTATTTTTCATTCCTCATCAGAATTTAGTGAAGATTGTTAGCTCGACTATCTGTCTGGGAGAAGCCCCACATCTGTCGCATTTGTGTTTAATCTGTTAATTGAAGACCTCAAAATAGATTGTTAATTGAATAATTAAACAATGAACATATAATCTATGATTTTTTTTCCCAACAAAGAAACGTCATCATTTTTAGTAATTAACGGGCCTAATATTCATATATGTGCTTTCTATCTATATTTTCTATCTATCTATCTGAATGATGTTTCTTAAGTTGAAAAGTGCAAATTTATTTATATGAAAAAAGAAGGACCTTTGGATAATATAGAGAAAACTCCAACAATTAGATGACCCCTTTGAGCAAGCACTTGGCAACAGTAGGAAGGAAAAACTCCCTTTTAACAGGAAGAAATCTCCAGCAGATCTAGGCTCAGGGAGGGGCAGATGGCTGGGGTGAGAGGAAGGAGACCGGACCAATCCATTAAAATTCGAAGAATCTAAAATTTCTAAACCATACCGTTAAACAGCGGTCCCCAACCTTTTTTGCGCCACGAACCGGTTTATGCCCGGCAATATTTTCATGGACCGGCCTTTAAGGTGTCGCGGATAAATACAACAAAATAAAACTAGTACCGGTACCGAAAAAAAGAAAATGTATTCATAACACACGTGAAAAGACCCAGGAAAACCGAGTAAACGATAAAAACGATAACAAAATAAAGCTGAAAACCGATAAAAACCCTGAAAACTATACATTTCACACCTGAGCCTCAACTCTCGCTGCCCCGTACCAAACGACTGACGGACCGGTCCGAGGCCCGTGGGTTGGGGACCGCTGCCGTAAAATATCACAAATTTAGACAATATATTAATTTGATTTTAACACTCCTTTTAACACTCCACACAGCTTAATTGAAATCCATCTCTACTTCTATTTTCTTAACCACTTATTCAATTTTGATTCACAGTGAGCTGTCACAGGTTACATCCTGGACAGGACCGTACAGCCAGTCCATTGCAGGCCTAACTTAATTTAACAATACAGTGAAATCAGTGAAATCAGTGAAAAGGGGTGCACTGGAGTCAAATATTTATCTAAATGAGACCTTGGTGTCACAGATGAGCAGAGTTCACTGAGAACGATTCTCAGTATGCCCCCTTTGTTGAGGCATAACATTTCAGTTTACACACTTGCAAAGTAACCTCTAAACAAAATGCACAAAATGATTTTCTCTAAAATAAAATCAGCCTTTGAAACAATGTTTAGAATCTTGTACCACTGTGAATACAACTGATGGCAATAGTGAACAATGTTCACAGCAGAAAAAGCATCAAATCATCCAGAGAAGCCACTCTGGCAGTGTAATCGACTTCCCTGCTCTCTGCGTGTGGATGCCTGGTATGTTATACATCACAGCATTGTTCTGTTATTGAAAACATGGAAAATCACTTTAATGGCGCTTCTTATCAGCCAAATGTTTTGTCAGTTATGACAAAGTTTGGAGGAAAATGTTGCCAACGAACGATAGCTTAACGCCATATCAGTTGCCAAGTGAAGACTAGAATGGGGCTATGACTGTGTGGGAATTTTCTTTGTGACTGCTCAGTGGACGCTTCGGGTTCTCAGGTCTGAGAGGAATGAATGGTGATGTGAGTGAGAGTACCTGATTAAATAAAGGATAAAAAATGACTCCCACTCGCCTTGATCACCCACGTCGTCTGTCTTGTTTGTTTTTCCTGCGTGCTGTCATTCTTTCTATTTTGTCACCCTGTCACTTTCTTTGTGTTGCTCTTTGGAATGTTGCTATTGTGCATATGGCTGTGCATGTTTCTAACTACATATTTATTTGTGTTCATAACCCCGTATCTACATGTGAGAATAGGCGGATCTAAATCTGCATACGTGTGCACTTCAGTCTCTTTGTTACTGATTTCAGTCATTGGACTGAAGTAGGGAATGATTTACAGGGCAATGCTGTCATGTACACATATTGTTTAGAATCACCTGCATGCAACTGCATTACACTTTGAACACAAAGACACCTCTGTGTAGTATATACTACACAGAGTAATGATTTCATCTTTTTTAGGTTTAGTTTTTCATTAAAACAGCTAACTACTGCAAAATGAGTAAGAAGACAAAATAATGAAAAGTGTCAGAGTGTCAGAAGTCAGATAACTCAGTAGCTACTTCTCTGTGTTCGTGTTCCATAACTGAATGATTGTGAGATGCTTCCTTTGGTTCCTTCAAGACGTGGGACCCATGGATATCCAGGCAGCCAGGCAGGATTTGAACCTTGCTGTCATTGACAGTCCTCTCACAGTTTCTTGTGCACTATTTATTCATTCAAAAATAACATTTTTATAATTTGTGATACTTGGTGTGTGATTTTCATCACACACAAGAACAAAGAAAGTCTTAAAATGTTTCACTTTGTCTGTGATGAAAAGACAATATATGAAAGTTTACCCCTTTGAAGAATATAATGAAAGAAAAAAACCTTTTGATAAATTATCTTTTTGAGCTCCATTAGTATAATTACTTATCAGTATTTACACATCTATACTTTCAAAACAGTGTTGTGGTAAAGTGTGTAATAGAAACATGGGTCCACTGTGTAGATGTCACACTTTGCCTCTCCTAAGCGTGAAACAGGCACACATGCTTAAGCTGCAATAAGCTGCAGTAAGTTGCAGTAGGCTGCAGTAGGCTGCAGAACCAGCAGAGGGCGATATTTTATTCCAAGACATGGAAATAGTCAAGGGAAACGTTTAAATAGAGATTGCTAAAAAATTTACATGTAAATACAATATTAGCTACCTAGCTTAATCACTTCCTAATCACCTGCCCGTTTGCGTGACTTGACGGTCTACATCTTTTTGCAGTCTGTTTACCTTTTAATCATTTGGTGTTTTAACTGTTTAGCGATTGCTGTAGTAGCTTTGTGTGCTTTAAGCTTAGATTAATTTCTGGAAAAATGCATTTATATTTAAAAATCGATTCAGGATTTAATGAATTGGTATCGCGTTATTCAAGCTAAAATCGATTTTTTAAACCTACCCCTAATTTCATACCTTCTTGGTCGGCAGCAATGTGTATATATTATCCAGCATGACTATTAAATGCTTTGCTATGATAACAGGTTGATATTTTCATATAGCCATAATTAAAAAGGTTTTTTTTAATTTAATAAAATATATATACGAAGTTAGTTTACCTGCTATTTAGGCTGCTATGTATATAAGTGTATTTGTGTGTTTACATTTACAAAGGCCAGAACTCTCCACCAACACCTCCAACTGCTTGCAGCAGATTGGTTGGGAGTTTTTCCTTCTCACTATCACCAACTGCTTCCTTACAGGGGTTTGTCTGATTATTTAGGTTTTTCTCCCAAATCTTGGTACATATTGTACAGTCTTTACTTTACACTATGAAGCATTTTGAGGCAAATGTCACTGTAACTTGGAACTATACAAATAAAACTGAATAGAAGTGATTTGAAAGCAAACTTAGAAATGGCCCCAGCTAGTTTGGAAATTCTACATTATCTGTAAAGCCAACTACAAAACAGGACAAAAATCGGTTGTGCCTGATTATGTGATAACATCATGAACACGTTTTGACCTGAACAGTACTGAGCATCAAGAACAAAATACACTGTTGGACCTGACAGCTGATCATATTATTCTGTGTAGTGTATCAGAGTTGATCAATGCCACATTTGGGCAACATGCAGTGTAAGAGCAACACGTTCTGTTATTTGATCTAAATAAAAGGCTAATGTTAATCATCCCATACTGCCTCCCTGTTTCCGTTCAATTCTTAAAATTTATATCACATAAACCTGTCAGACTTGATTGTTTTCTTTTATAATTTAATCCAGTGCAGAAATGTAGCTATACAGAGTAAACCGTCTCTCAGCCCAGGTATGGTGAGACTTCCTAACTCTGCAATCTCTTCATCTGACACACTGACCATTTATCAGAGAAAAGAATCGCATAGTCAGAAACCTGTGTAAGAATGTGCACTAAATGGAAGAAAACAGCCTACAGAACAAATGGCTTCTTGGCTTCAGTTCATACTGGGAAATGTTGTGTTTTTTCACATAATGTGTGATGAGTAGATAAGAAAAGAAACAATGAGCACAAGTTGTTGCTGATTTCTTCAGTAGTTTCATTCTTGTCCTTTAATGTGGCTTTACATTGAAAAGCTGGTATGCAGTCAGATGCTTTCATCTGCATCCTCTGTATTTTCAGGGTGTATTTCCACCACTCTCCATCAGCCAGTGCATGTATGCCGATGAGTCTCTTTATGGAAGGGTTTGTGTGTCTAGATGTGTATTTTTGCAACTGCAACCTACCTCTCCTCACGCTGCCATAAACGCTGCTGTCTCTCCACCTCGCTCTCTCTCTTCCTCTCTCTCTGATATACATAGCAATGACCCCTGTCTCAGTCATGCTGGCACCATGCTGTGAATTCCATCTAAGCAGAAAAACAAGTGGAGATTGTTATGCAAATGGCTATGTGGTGGGCCTTGTGCAGGAGGAGAAAAATGGCAATGTTTGTATCCTTATGTGGGTGCTGGGTGGCAGTAAGAGAGGGGGGAAAAGACAAGATACAGAAAGGGAAGAGAAAGAAAGGGGAATGAAAAAGGAGTAGAAGGAAAATGGAGGGGGCAGGAAACATATTAAAGATACAGAAAAGAGACAGGATGGCATGATAAGATGCTCTTTTGAAAGTATGTTTACAGGAATAAACTCTGCCATAGGCAGGAGGTCTATACCTGCAGGATGTGCTTACCATGTAAGTTATTCTCACTGATCAGCCAGGGGTAACTGGGTACACCATGCAAATAAGTCTCTTCTTGCAGGGAGTTTGTATATTTTCATATATCATATTTATGCCCATATTTCTGTAAATGCTAACTCTTTCTTTTTCATCCTGTCAGCATGCGGCCTAGGTACACACAAACACGTGCAAACCCCACACCCACTCACAGCACGATGCGTTGAGAGGTAATGAAGGGAAATAGCTGGTTAGTTACTGTTTAATTGTCATTGCACTTGATGGGGAATACGTCAACCTGGCGCAGCTTCACTGACCAGAAAACAATGACTTCACACACACACACACACACACACACTTAGAAAAGTGCTGAAGATACGTAGAAGATGGAATTCTTCATGTGTGACCTATATCTCATAAAGTACCTTTTGCTGAAAGTGTAATTGTTACTGACTGGCTGGTTGGTTGTCGATCGCTGGGTGAACAAATCACTATGCTCTGACACTGGCTACAGATGTGTTTTATATTATGGCTAAAATACATTCAAGTTTTACGATTTTGCTCCTTGCGTAGCATAGACAAGATGAGAATCACTCATGTTTATCAACATTTGTTATAATATGCAGGGTTAACATGGTTGCTTTTCTGTTGCATTCTGTAAACGGTTTGGTTTGGTTTAGGAAGAGGTTGTGGTTTACGTAAAAATACACTCTTGTTGACAAATAGCCAATGGGGCTGATTGTAGATTACTTTACTGAGGTGGGAGTGTCTTCAGGGTGGGAAACACCAAGATCTGATACAAAACAAGATAACTTGTTTTGGGAGGTCTGATCTCTCTTCCACGGAGTCAAATACTGGCGCCCTGCGACAGATACTGGTATATGTCTCAAAAGCATCCTTTGGTTTTTTATGCTGAGTTTACTGAGATCTGTCACTCCTACCTACTCACATATGGTTATTTGTCTAAAAACACATCACATTTAAATACCCTGTTTTCTCACTTTTCAGTATGTTGTGATGAGAAATATTTTGCTTGGAAAAACTAGCAAGTAAACAGAAATGTAAAAAGCAAGTGAAAATGAAAAGGTGGGAAAAACCTCCCATGCAAGGCATAAACTATGCCTGACAAACTTGCGACTTACACCCTTTAATGTTGCCTGTTTCATTCTCTATAAGAGGACTGATATCACTTGGAATCAAGGCATGTGTTGGAAAGACCAACTTGTGCAAACTGTGTTTAAGGTTTAAGGATGAAGATGCATTGAACAGAATGGCAATAGAAATATATTCCAACCACAAGACTGACTCTCATGGTAGAGAGAGAAGACATCTTACAAATCTTGATGAGATGGCTGAAGCTCAGGAGGTAGAGGGGGTCATCTACTAATCGGAAGGAAGGTGGATCCATCCCTGGCTGCTCCAGTCTTCATGCCAAACATCCTTGGGCAAGATACTAACCCCAAATTGCTCTCTGACGCATCCATCTGTGTGAATGTTAGATAGAAAACATTTAAGCATAGGAGGGAAAAAGTGCTTTGAGTTCTCAGGTAGAGAAGAAAAGCGCTATACAAGAACCAGTCCATTCTCTTTAATAACCGAAGCTCATTGGAAGATAAACTTTCCCTGGACGTCACCAATGTCATCTCAGTGAGCCCATCATCTGTTACAAACCAATTACTTGTGAAAGCCAGCAGCAAAATGGTGATTGGTTAAATATTAATAAATCCAAGTTAGCATTTTCACGGCTCTCACGGGTTTTTTTTAATGGTGATGATAATGATGCCTGAGCTTTTTTTTTTTTGAATTTCCTCTTTCTGTAAGATGTCAACAACTATAAGGACATAATGAACAATCGTGTTCTCTACAGACCGAGAAAAAGCTGGGGGGAATTTTAAAATCTTGCTCTCCCCATCACCAAACAAAAACAATGTGAAATATTCTGGCAAAAAATAATGAATACTTCTGTTTATAGAATTAAAGAGTGAATGGCGGTGATTATGTGGAGATGATGTGAAGTCTCAAATCAAATGCTACCAGAAATGGCAACACAAGCATATCTAAATAATCTAATAGATTTGTTTTATCCATGTGGTAAACAAACATTTATTCAAAAACTAGATGGTGTCCTTGTACTGGCCTTGCAGTTCTTTTTTCATAAGCCTTTTTATTTATTTCTGCCAAATAGGCCAAAATTCCTCAAAAAGGTTAATGTCTATCTAACTCGTCCCTTACCCCTCAGTTGTCAGGCGTAGGGTTAAACTGGAGGTTAGAAAGATTAAACTGATTCCAATCGTCTCGTCTTACCCTCTGCACATAGGTATAAGCATAAGGAGTAGAGATGTTCTTTTGAAAACTATAATTTATCATTCTTTGGTTGCCAAGAACAGACATAAGAAAACAAATGAAATGTACTGCACGCACTTTCGGTATGAAACAGTCTCTGTTTGATAAAAATGTCTCCCTTGCAGCATTATAGTTGTTACTACTGCAAATTAGTTGTTTATGAACATCATTCTTGGCAGACAGACTTGAAATATGCATGCGTGTGGGTATATCTGTGACCATGTGTGTGCATCTGCTGCACATTACTCACACTCCTTTCTCCAAACCTCTTTTTCTCCTTTTAGTCTTCCTCAAAAAAACTCTGACACACACTGTCTCTTCCACTTTCACTGTCTATGTCACACAAACAAAGCCCCCCCCCCCCCAACACACACACACACACACACACACGTTCTTGTGGAGATGCTTCAGCTTGATCGTTATCCAACAGCATCATCAATTATTAGGTCTGGTTTATGAAACCCCAGTGCAACTCGTCACCAAACACACTGTGTGTATTGCTTTTCATAGTGGACACTGATACTTGAGGTTTTTTTTTCTTTTTGGTTGCTTTGTCTTGAATGAAGGTTGCATCAGTTTACATCAGCAGCAGACAGTGGCGGGCTGGACCCCCCCCACCACCACCACCATCACCACCACCAAGCTGTGAGGGCAGTTTCAGCGTTCAGATCGTCACTCTACATGTAGTGCTTTTACAGTTCCTTACTCTAAATGATGAATTAAGTTCAATGAAAACGTACTTTTAACCTCATGTGAGCTCGAGTGAAACCCTGAGGTCCTCGGGTTGCTCCCCGTGAGGGGTGAGTTCAGAGGTGGGTGGTGGGGGGACTGAAGGCGTGTTTCTGTAACACATGATTCGAGGTATTAACCATAAAGGAAAAAAAGGCATATCAGAAAAGCTGTTATACCCAACTTTGTCCAATCTGGTCTCACAGAATAATGTTAAATAGATTAAAGGATAAGATTAAATAGAAAAATTAGAAATATTACCTCTCAGAATGTTACAATTAGGGATGGGTATCGTTTAGGTTTTTCCGATACCGGTGCCAAACCGGTACTTTTGAAACAGTGCCGGTGCTTAAACGGTGCGCGAACCAATGCTCGAACCGATGCTCGATCCGATGCTTAAAGAATATAGAACACAAACTTTGTCCAAAAACCTCTCATGTTTTTATTTTTAGAAGTCTCTTTTTTTTCTGCAAAATGATAATCAAGTTAGCTTTTTCTGTTGATACAACATACCTCGTTTGGTTGGAACCAGTGCTTAAACAACGGAAAACACAAACTTTGTCCAAAAACCCCTCATGTTTAGCTGTTTTTTTTTTTTTTGTAAAAAGATACCAATGTTAGCCTTTTTTGCAGCTATAGGGCATATATGGTATCACTCTATCAAACATTTTTTAATCTGTAGCTCTGCTCTAAAAGAACGTACGTACCTGGGCCCGCCTACTATCCTTGGAAAGGTAAAATGATTGGCTAGAATCCAAAGTGTATGACATCTCAGGAAACAAAAAGCACCGAAATAAAGCACCGAAATAAAATGTGCGCTGCTTTTCGGTCTGGTTATTACCATTTATGTCAGAACCGGTGCCATAACAGCACCGGATACCGGTACCCATCCCTAGTTACAATATTTCCTAGGCTTCAATCATAGAGGCTTGCAGACTGATGGGCACCCGTGTGGCCAGTAAGGGAAAATGTGGTTGCTGGAAATTGCTTTCATTTTCTGTGAAATGGAATGTTGAAGCCCCAGTCACACAGGCCTAGACGCTGACCAGTGAACATCTCAGCTGCTATTATTATATGTGTTACCTAGCCAGTTTGTGGCTGGGGGAGGTTGCTTGCTGCCACTATGTGAAATTGGTTGTATAGAGCAGTGTTTCCCAACCTTTTGGAGCCATGGCACATATTTCCCATTAGAAAAATCACACGGCACACCACCAAACAAAAATGTCACAAAAGCATATTGATCATTTTTTCCAGGTATAGCAGAATTGGTTCGGTTTGGCCCCAGTATACCTTTTTTGATTTCTTCTGACCATTACTCATGCTAGGTCCTTCATCTGGGTTGGAATTTTCTCCAGGACCCAGGTCAGACTGACAACTCTATTGCTATTATGACAGCATGACTATTATCTAATTTCTTCTTCTTCTTCTTCTGTTTTACTGGCAATTGACAACCAATTTAATTAGAGCAGGTAGTTGTACTGCCCTCTAGTGGAAGAGAATGTAATTGTTCTGCCCATCACTCACAACGATCGCTTAGAGTACTAATCAGGTGAAACTACAGTGGGGCAAAAAAGTATTTAGTCAGCCACCAATTGTGCAAGTTCCCCCACTTAAAATGATGACAGAGGTCAGTAATTTGCACCAGAGGTACACTTCAACTGTGAGAGACAGAATGTGAAAAAAAAATCCATGAATTCACATGGTAGGATTTGTAAAGAATTTATTCGTAAATCAGGGTGGAAAATAAGTATTTGGTCAATAACAAAAATACAACTCAATACTTTGTAACATAACCTTTGTTGGCAATAACAGAGGTCAAACATTTACTATAGGTCTTTACCAGGTTTGCACACACAGTAGCTGGTATTTTGGCCCATTCCTCCATGCAGATCTTCTCAAGAGCAGTGATGTTTTGGGGCTGTCGCCGAGCAACACGGACTTTCAACTCCCGCCACAGATTTTCTATGGGGTTGAGGTCTGGAGACTGGCTAGGCCACTCCAGGACTTTCAAATGCTTCTTACGGAGCCACTCCTTTGTTGCCCGGGCGGTGTGTTTTGGATCATTGTCATGTTGGAAGACCCAGCCTCGTTTCATCTTCAAAGTTCTCACTGATGGAAGGAGGTTTTGGCTCAAAATCTCACGATACTTGGCCTCATTCATTCTGTCCTTAACACGGATCAGTCGTCCTGTCCCCTTGGCAGAAAAACAGCCCCATAGCATGATGTTTCCACCCCCATGCTTCACAGTAGGTATGGTGTTCTTGGGATGCAACTCAGTATTCTTCTTCCTCCAAACACGACGAGTTGAGTTTATACCAAAAAGTTCTACTTTGGTTTCATCTGACCACATGACATTCTCCCAATCCTCTGCTGTATCATCCATGTGCTCTCTGGCAAACTTCAGACGGGCCTGGACATGCACTGGCTTCAGCAGCGGAACACGTCTGGCACTGCGGGATTTGATTCCCTGCCGTTGTAGTGTGTTACTGATGGTGACCTTTGTTACTTTGGTCCCAGCTCTCTGCAGGTCATTCACCAGGTCCCCCCGTGTGGTTCTGGGATCTTTGCTCACCGTTCTCATGATCATTTTGACCCCACGGGATGAGATCTTGTGTGGAGCCCCAGATCGAGGGAGATTATCAGTGGTCTTGTATGTCTTCCATTTTCTGATGATTGCTCCCACAGTTGATTTTTTCACACCAAGCTGCTTGCCTATTGTAGATTCACTCTTCCCAGTCTGGTGCAGGTCTACAATTCTTTTCCTGGTGTCCTTCGAAAGCTCTTTGGTCTTGGCCATGGCGGAGTTTGGAGTCTGACTGGTTGAGGCTGTGGACAGGTGTCTTTTATACAGATGATGAGGTCAAACAGGTGCCATTCATACAGGTAACGAGTGGGGGACAGAAAAGCTTCTTACAGAAGACGTTACAGGTCTGTGAGAGCCAGGGATTTTCCTTGTTTGAGGTGACCAAATACTTATTTTCCACCCTGATTTACGAATAAATTCTTTACAAATCCTACCATGTGAATTCATGGATTTTTTTTTCACATTCTGTCTCTCACAGTTGAAGTGTACCTCTGGTGCAAATTACTGACCTCTGTCATCATTTTAAGTGGGGGAACTTGCACAATCGGTGGCTGACTAAATACTTTTTTGCCCCACTGTAAGTAATCTTCCACGGCACACCTGATCATTTCTCACAGCACACCTATGTGCCGTGGCACAGTAGTTGGAAAACACTGGTTTAGGCGTATAGAAAACCTCCTCAAGATTGCTGCAGTTGCTATGTATGGAAAATGCTCACTTGAATTCCAAACTACTCGCTTAGCAGTAGTGAACCTGTGTGAATGTGATACAAACCCAATGTGTTGTTTTCAGTGATAAAGAAAACTCAATTTTCCACTGCCATTCAGTGGTTTGATAGTAATCTGCTGCCAACCATAGTAACCACAAGGAGGCTTTTGGTGCAGCACCTTCATTGCATTAGATTTTACTCTGATGTATCCATTGGAGTTTAAATGAAATCGGCATCTTTACAAAGCTTGTCAGAAGATGTAAGCAGGAAAATCTCTAAAATCTGGTATATGCTGCACTGACACTAACCTTCATAACACACTGTGGACCAGCCAACACCAGCATATGACATGAAATTTCAAGTCATCACAATCTGTGGAAATTTTAAACAGTTACCTGGATTCTGTGCTCCTCTGCTTTGGAGTCTAAGAACTGGATTTCCAAATTACATGTTACAAATTTATTTGATATAAAACAAAAAAAAGGATTTTGGAGCATGAGCAACCGTGCTGTTCTTTATCTCCTTAACTCAGGTAAGAAGTTCCTGATAATGTCTCTGGTTGAGGAAAGGCTTAAAATTACAAATGCATCCTGAAAACGTTCGCATGCTGGCACTTGATACGGTGGCACCAGCTCCAGTCCACTGCTTATGAAGTTCTACCAAGTACTTCGGTCATTCTGTTGCTCGTGCACTTTTTCATGCCACACTTGTTCTTTCCAATTTCCATTAATATGATTCCATACAGCACTGTGTCTGTAGGTAGTCTAAAGTCAAATACACTATGCTTATACATAATTGTTGTTTCAATAGTAATTTATTTAAAACTGAAATTTTATTTAAGTACAGAAGATTTGAATAAATTCAGAGTTATAACCCATAATGATCAGAATTAAAACTGGAAATATTTTGGGTGAAATGTATATCAAAATACAAATATAAATAATATATAAATGGATATAAAAATAATTATATGTAATCGTTACAAGAATTTATTGAGAAAAAGCGAAATACATTGGAGCAGGAAAGGGTTGAAAAGAAGAGAAAGGTGGTCATGCTTTTGCCAGGAAAAAATGTTGTAGGGAAGTAAATCAGAAGAACTCTTTATTAACCCATCATAGCATTTTTATTCTCTGTAACTGTGGCCAAGAAAGGCAGATTTATTTATGTGGCCCATTTCCAACACAGATGAGTAATATTATAAGTAATATTCAAAAATAAATGAACAAAAAAGACAAAAATCTGCCCAGAATGAATATGCTGTGGAAAAACTCCTCCTCGGGTTGGTCCAACCTACACTCCAAGCCTACTCAAGCAGTAACAGCATGACCTTGGTACGGTGAGGGAATCCAGCGTCTCTGTTATTTTGTTCTATTTTGCTGGCGTGTTTTGGTTCCAGGTGTCCCCTTAGGAGGAAAGTAAGTCAGGACCACCTTCATCCGCTCGTTAACACAACTATTTAAACAGCCAAGCACATGCAAACAACTGATTGTGTTATGTTCTCTCTTATAACTTAACTTGTAAAGTAACAACACCCTTTGGTTGTTAGTAACTTACTTTATTAACCATGTTGTGGAAAAGGCATATCAATGCGCACATACACCACACTTGGTGTTCTCTACTTTACACAGAAAGTAGTACCACAAAAATATAACTAACTAACTATAACTATAACTAATATAACTGATTTTACTAAATACATAACAGATTGCTTTTAAGAATGGTCAACCAATACCTGCTAAAGTACAACCTGAGCTTCAGAATGAGCGGTAGTTCTCTAACTGAAAATGCTTTGCTGATCTCAGAGTTCAGAAGAGAATGACAAGACTACTTCAAGCTGATAGGAAGGTGTGGTGGGGCGTAATCTGAAGTGCCGTGCAGGGAAGGCAGACGCACCTGCACGGCATCCGTAATCACGCCCGCCGGGTTCAAACATGGGGACTCAGGTGTGTGTGGGTGTTGTTGTGGTGAGTGTGAATAAAAATGGCTCGAAATGATATTCCGTGGTCCCGCCGTGCCTTATTCTCACCACAGAAGGCATCAGTAACTCAAAGGTATGCAGAAGAACAGCTCTGAATGCACAACACAGGCAACCTTGAAGCAGATGAGCTACAGCAGAAGACGACCCAACCAGACACGACTCCTGGCAGCGGGAAACTGAGGCTACAATTTGCACCAAAGTTAGAAAGTAGAAGATGATGAAAACCAGTGGAGATTTCTTCTGCCACATTTGAACGGTAGCGTCAGAATTTGGTGAATCCAGCATTGTACCACGGGGGACCTTATCATTGTCTCAGTGTACTGATCTTCTGATCAAGCACATCCCTTTCGTTACAATGGTGCACTTCAGCTCTTCCTACAAACCCAAACTCACTCCCTGTGTAGTTCAACTCATGCTAAGATGAAACAGCCATTGGTCAGCAAGGTCTAGGAACAAATTCATAAACGCTTTCTTTGGTGAACCTGAGGAAGGATCATCCCATCAACAGTTACTTTTGTTTCCCTGCAAGCGAGATATTCTCTCACTTGTTCTCTTGTTGGTGGTCAGCGGGCACTGGCTCTCTATTGTCCTCCCCCTGAGTATCACGTAAATCTACGAAGGCACACAAGCCTATTGTGACCTTGTCACCTCAATGCCTAATGAGACATTCACCCCGGTGTGGGCCGAACTCAACAACAGCAAACTGAGTGCCCACCATCAACCTCACTTGTATTTTCCCATTTATTTATTTATTTATTTATTTATTTATCATTTGAATCATGTTCAATATTTAAGAATATCCTTGTACAAAAATTAATGCATCATGTTTTTTAGGTCAGTTAAAAACCATGCTAAATATTCAAGCATAAAAAACTGAAATTCATAATACTGCTGAAAAAACATTCTTCCAGAGACTTGCATGAAGATCTGGTCATAAATAGTAGCCCAACCATAGTAAGAGACTGTGTGGACTTTAGTTCGTCACCCTCACTTTTGATTGTTGGTAGGAAGCATTAGGGACAGCACATGTCTAGAAAAATAATGAAATGACTTTTAGTTAGGGTTATAGATATTTACAATGATTATTAAAAGTGCTATTACTGCTATAAAAAACATTGACAGTAACGTTATTATTAATTGTAATACTAACAAAAGTGGTAAGACTGATTGTAAATGTAATGATGTGGGGGTAGCAGATACCAAATCTTAGCAGTCAGTGGAGACAAAGCTGAATAAAACATTTCTGTCTGACAGTGTAATGAACACAGTGGCTTGTGGGGACTGTAAAAAAAAAGTTCTATTTTCATTTTCAACCTCCATCAAATTCTCATCATAATTATGTCAATATCCCTCCAAATGCAAACACTTCCAATCCTGACAGAAAGTAATATGGTGAAAGGCCATTAAAAATGAACCCCCCCCAACACACACACACACACACGCATATGCACAGCAATCACCTCCTAACTTGCCCCCGCCCTCCACCCAATAAAACTTTTGGCAGGCCTGAGCTGTTGTAATTGGCAGCCAGCTTGCCGTGCCGATAGACTCCCCTCAGTCCTACGGGTCAAGAGTAATTTACTGAGCTGCTAAACGCCACTAGTTTCTCTCCCTTTCTCTCTTTCTACCCAGTCCAATCTCCCTTACCCTCAGCCCGTCCCCCCCTCATCCCAGCATCCATATTGGAATTCCCATCCAGGCTGTATTACAAGCCGAGATGATGGCTTAATCCCTTGTTAATTAGGGACAACATCTCCAGCAGCTGAGGCTAAAGCGGAGAGTGGCAGAGGCTCCAGAGACATGAGGGCTCTGGCCGAGCTTGTGGCCCAGTCAGGAAAACCTGGCTCATGCTCAGAGAGCTGGCGAGGGACGGGGGTTAGGAGAAGGGGGGGGGGGGGGGGGGTTGGATGTTACGCTGGATGAGGATTGAAAAGGGCTCCTGTCTAATCCTCACTGATGGCTCTTCTAGGCTAATGGAGTCTGGACAACTGGCCAACCGGATGCTGCTGCTGGCGCTGCACTTGCCCACTCCACTCCACTTCAGTGGGTCAGGTGCATTGTGGTTTCACTGAGAATCTAGTTAGAAGGCTCCATTATTCATTTGGCTGATGAGCACCAAACAAAATGCCTTTTTCTTGGGATTTGTTTGGCCATACTCAGATTGCCAGGTTTTTCAGTTTTTTTTGTGTGTGTGCGTGTGTGTGTGTGCGTGTGTGTCTGTGTGTGTCTGTGCACCTTCCCTTGTGGCCACTTGAGATTGCACCAAAAGTGAGTCAGCCCCCATAAACAACCATAAAAACGTAACTTATTTTTAGCCTGGTACAAAAAAAAAGTCTCGTTGTTTCCACCTTCATTACAATAGTGTGGTGGCTGGGTTGGGTAAGGTTGTGATTGTTTTGATTGACATGTATGTTAGGTAGATAGGTCTCACAAGTAGATTTAGCCATATTTGGGCCATTTTGGGCCAATTTAATTGAAATATCAAAAAAATTATTTGATCTATCTATGCCTGTGCGTGTGCTAACTTAGCTTGCTAGCCAATATTGACTCAGCTAATAACTTACCTGTAATCCAAATATAGTAACTTCTGACTCCAAACCTACCTTGTGCTAAAGTTTAAAGTTAGGAACGTGGTCTGCTGTCTGTTCTTATCTATATTATAACCAGAGTTACAAAACTGGACCTAATTACTGTGTTTGAGCTGTTGGTGTCTTTTGGAGGCCTTGTTTTAAATTTTTTTTAGGTATTTGACTGAAAATATGTCTTGCTAGGTGTGAGAACCAGAGATGGGCAGTAACGCGTAATCCGATTACTTTTTTCAAGTAACGAGTAAAGTAAGGGATTACTATTGCAAAAAAGGTAATTAGATTACTGTTACTTTCCCGTAAGAACGCTGCATTACTGCGTTACTAAAACCGTGATGTTTTTTGTGAGAGTGTCTCATGACAGTGACGTAAGCGAGTGCGACGTTCGTGACAACAGCTGTGTGCAGATCAACAATGGATCATATATCGAGTGCGGGAGGGAGTATGAGCGTGCAGCGTTTAAAGCGTGGAAGTACTGACCTTACTTTGAGTTTGATTCTGTAAAAAGTGACAAAAACATTATCATCCGTGTGTGTGGGAAGAAAACTTCTTTTTACAGCGAAAAAACCCCTAAACTTCCGAGTAAGCACCGGGTGCGCTACCACGTAATGGGAAATTCACAGACAAACTCGCGGATTCTTCAACTGACCGCTGCAGCACACCTGCACCAGGGCAAACATCCGCCTGCTATACAGGTGAAAATAGAGCAACAGGACCGCTGAGTCTTTGATTTTATTTATTTTCTGCTGTGTTTCACTGGCATTTATTTGAAAGACTGAATGTAAACACAAAAAAATATTTTATTTTATGTGCTGGAATGTGCAGGAAATAGGTTTAAATGTTAAATAAATTTCTTCCAGTCAGAGAATGTTGCATATAATTCAATTTTTGCTTGACGCATAAAGTTAAAAGATTAAAACTAATAAAACAAGTTTTAAAAAGAGACTTTTCCATTTGATTACATTTTGTATGATGGATTATGCAGAAAAAGTAGAATTGGGCTGAAAGATCTATTGATTTATTACCTATTCAGGTTGTAAATCGTGTTTTTGAAAAGTAACTAAGTAATTAATTACTTTTGAAAATAAGTAATCAGTAAAGTAACGGGATTACTTTTTGGGGGAAGTAATCAGTAATTAGTTACTGATTACTTTTTTCAAGTAACTTGACCAACACTGGTGAGAACATTAAAGTTTGTGCTTTGAAATTGTAGTATTTTGTTGATCTTTGCACCAATTATGGAGCTATCCTATATCCTGAGCTGATAACTCAGCACGTTGCCTGTCTTTGAGAGATGTTTTGGGCTCAAAAAACTCCAACATGAAAGCAGCCAAAATTCTATTTGCACCTTTAGGCTGCTTCTTTTATAATTCTTGCAGGTTAAAAATGTGGAGTTCAGAAGGCATGTGGCAATATCATGGCTATGTTGGTCTTTTTATATAGTCTGAGATTTACACAGTCAAATTATGGTTACGTATTTTATGGTAGCAAAAAGCAAGTATTGATAGCATAACTCAGTTTTTCATTGTCTCCAGGAAATTAATGCAAGTAATTTAAATGTCCTCTGAAGTCACAGATATGTGACTGGTGTGCGTGTGTGTGTGTGTGTGTGTGTGTGTGTTTGTGTGTGTTTGTGTGCATTTTTATGAGTATTTGTTCATCACCTCATCTGCTTTTCTTGACAGCTATGGATCATATTTCCCATGGTGTGCACGAAGCCTCAGCACCATTCAGGCAAACAAACAAACAAACTTAATCCCAGTCATAAGCATCTCTACACTATGTTATCTTGTGTAAAATTGTCTTGTGTAAAACTGTCTGAGGGCGGAATTTGCAGGTAAATGAAGGGAGAAACAGCAGGAGTGGGGGGGTGGGTATGGCTGAGAGTCAGCAGCATGAAAAATGAGGGGTAAAGAGGCAGATGAAAAGTGCATCTTCTTACGTTTCCTTTTCAGGTGGCAACAAAAGCCCATTTATTCGGGCCTGCATTTCCACTGGCAAAGTGTTGGAGTGTACTGTTAGCGGAGTGCATTATAAATACAGCCAGGCTTGCCGCTGTCCCCCCTCCTCCTCTCCCCGGATGGCCCAGGCTCCTGTGGAGCTCCAAACACTAGGTAATTATCCAGCACCACACCGCCTGCTGCTTCACTACCTGTGTGTCCAACGCCACTAGAGAGAAGGATGGATGGAAGGGGTGGGGGAGAGAGACAGAGAGGGACAGATGGAAATGGAGAAGGATCAAGGCAGAGGGACAGAAAACTGTGTGTCTGTGTGAACGTAGAAGGAGAGAAGGAAAATGTGGAAATGTTTGATGCTTCTTTTTAAAGTATCAAACACAGGATGCGAGTCAACAAATGTACAGTACAGTGGGGAAGAAAACACAATGCACATGCAGAGAAAAAACCTATCATGAACTGTTTCAAAAATCATTGCACAAGTTAACGAACACTTGTGCGTTCCACGGAATATTTTGTATTATGTTGACACGATTCTATTACATAATTTCTGCAGGTCTCTCATAGCCACACCTTTTAGTGAAGTGTATGCCCAGTTTATGTGAATGCCCTTTTCACACAGAGAGATTTCAAAAGAAAGAACTTGAAGCAAATGTGCAGATCTGTCTCTCTTCCCTCACCACCAGCTGGTCACAGCAGATAGCTGCCTCTCCCTGAGCCTGGTTCTACCAGAGCTTTCTTCCTGTCAAAAGTTTTTCCTTCCCACTGTTGCCAAGTGGGGGCTGTCTGATTGTTTTGGTCAACTATTGTATGTTTTTTACCTTACAATATAAAGCACCTTGAGGCAGCTGTGGTTTTGGCTTGGTGCTATATAAATAAAAATGAATTTATCCAAGTTTAATAGAGTGAATTCACAAACACAAAAGAAACTGATATTAATAGCAAATAAAATAAGGTAGTTGTACTGCCCTAATAATGAATAAAAAACCCTTTTTATTCATGTTATGAATACTGGTGCTATTAATAGCTCTGACCATGTGTAATTATACGATTTCTTTTTGTGACTTATGGAGCTTTTCTGTCTCTCATTTGACTATTTTTCATACCGCTGCCCCGGTCTGCACTACACATGGCAGACTCTGTTCTGGAATTATTAACATAATATAACGTAGGCCTACTGAAGGAAAATATTAATAGAGACCACCAATTCAGGTGGCTTTTCTTTCCTCTTCCAGAAATGTTTTTTTTTTTTCATTTTAATTCTGTATACTGCCATTAAAATACAATGTAGTCATGGGAGAATTCACATAGTTAGTAACGATACGCAGTGGCACAAACCAATGATCTGTATGCCAGACAAGGGCCAGATGTCATGACCTGGGCTCGATGAGGGCCTGTATGAAGTAGACCTGAGACTAAAGTGATGTGGCTAAACTAGACCTGCGTGAAGCACAAACAAACTCCAGATGTAGAGACAAATACACCAAGAGTCCCAATTTGTTCCAAGAAAAATCTTTTCCACACCACCACCTTAGAAAGCTACCCACATTATTAACACTGACACCAGTTTCTGCCCCTCCAGTCTCAGCGGAAATGGCAGTCCGTCAGACCAGCCATCAACTGTCCAGTTTTGGTGAGCTTGAGCCCTTTGCAAAGTCAGGCTTTTCTTCTTGACTGACAGGAGTGGTCTTCTGCTGCTTTAGCCCATCTGTCTCAAGGTTTGTCATGTGCACTCCTCTGCTGTTCGCTGCCACTGTGAAGAGAAATATTTCTGAGGTACTGGTGTCTTTCCATCAATTCTAAGAAGTCAGCCAGGTGTTTCTGCCCATGAATAGCATATGAGATCATTCAAGTGCACATCTAACTTCACACCTATTTAAAATGCATATCACTTTCATCACAAATGTACAGTACATCTTTAAAAAAAGAACTACAAACCCTTTTGTAGTTCTTACATACAGTACTATGGAAAAGTATTTACCTCCTTCCTGATTTTTTTTTGCACATTTGTCACATTTCCATATTTCAGATTGTCAAACAATTTTTAATAGTTCACAAAGACAACACAAGTAAAATACAAAATGCAGTTCTTAAATAAGGATTCAGTTCTTAAAGGGAAAAACATATCTCAACCTCGTGTGAAAAAGTAATTTAATTTGAAGTAATCAAATCATAGATAAATTGGACCTGCTTATTGCCAGACCTGTTGAATCAAGAAATTATTTAAATAGAAGTTTTCTAAAAAAGTGAAGTAGGGTAAAAGATCTAAAAACAACAACAACAAAAAAAAAACCCCACAGAGCATTGGGTTAAAATCTAAAGAAACAGCTGAGAAACAAAGTTATTAACACGTGTCGGTCTAGAAGCCATTTTTAAGGCTTTCAGTGAACCAAGGTGAGAGCCATTACTACCGAATGAAGAAATCTAGAAGTCACTGGGCTACCAAAATTACTCCAAGAATGCACTGATAACTCATCCAGGAGGTCACACAAGAGCCCGCAACATCTAAACAACTCCAATTCTTCTCCAAAAAGTTGATTCTGTTCATCTGGACGTAGCGTTTTGTGGGATAAACGTTTCGCCCATCCAAGTGACTTCTTCAGTCTCAGCTGACTGCAGGTTTCCCCAAATCTTATAAACAGTACATTTGCATAATGACTGAAACCAGCCCACTGAAGGAACAATGGGCTGGGAGGTCAGTTCCTTAATCTTAATTATGCAAATTCTCATGACCATTGATCAACAATCACTGACCAAAACCAACTGATCAAAGACCACTGATCAATGGCCAATTCTTCAATTCTTCTGTGCCTCAGTTATATTGAGTGTTCATAATTCAAGAATAACAAAACTGTATATGCTGTATATTCTGTGTATTTATTATTTCACTCTTATTGCCTGTTCTTATTGTCCTTATCTTTGTTATGCTGCTCTGTTGTTTGTTAATTGCCCCTTGGGGATAAATAAAGTCTTCTGATTCTGATTCTGAGAGAAAAAGCTCAGAATCAAGCTTACTGTTGCCCCAAAACATCTCGGTGATCGCCAAGACTTTTGGGAAAATGTTCTGTCAACTGATGAGACCAAAGTTGGAACTTTTTGGAAGGTTTGTTCCCATCTGCCATAGAACTAACATAACATTTCATTAAACTAACATATCAACAGTCCAACATAGTGGTGGTAGAGTGATGATCTGGGGCTTTTTCTACTGCTTAAGGACCTGGACAACTTCCATAATTGATGACTGGATGACGAATTTGACCAGAGAATCCCTTTTCACAGCTCTTTATGATTTTAAAGCAAATTGTTTTTGATTTGATTTTCGATTTTCTAGAAATACTTCAGCAAATGTTTATGTGTTCATGGGTATTTTGGTACACCATTAGTTTCTATACAAAGCAGGGTTTAAAGTTAATGAAAGGTTAAAAAAGTAGACTCTTTAGCAATTTGAACAGATCTTCACAGAGTAAACACAGGTGTAATCGATACAATCAGTTATGGTGCTTTTAGCAATTCCATTGTACCAAGGATGTACCAGGGCTTTAATAATGACATTAATTACACCTGTGGTTATCATGGATGTGTCAAAATGGATGCAAAGAATCAAGTTTTTGGCTATGAATTAGAAATCATTTGGTTCTTTTCTACTAGTGTTCGTTTTGCTAAATTAAATGGCTTGGTTTTTTCACCACCTTATACCATGCTGCTCTCAAACTAAAACCACACCATTAAACTGAATTGAAAGTGAGTGAGGGAGAGCGTGGAGTAAAAAAGCTCTCTGCCCTCGTGGCTCACCCTGTTAAAGTGTCTTTATTAGGAGTCAGGGACTGATCACACTGCTAAGTGACCTGCCAAGGTCACAAAGAAGGGCAGCCTTGGTAATTAGTATGCTCTTTAGTGAGGCAGGGACGCGATTGGCTTCAACGACATTAGTATGCCTCAGTGTGGGACTGGGGGTTATGCTAAGCTACACTAGCCATTAGTATGCTCACATCTCAGGAGAAGATGCAGTGCTGGGTTTTGTTCATGCCTGCCCACCGATGGATGTGGTGGACAGTGAGCACAGTTGATTGCGCTTTTGCAGTTTATTTAATTGGACTAATATAAGTTAAATGCAGCATCGGCAGTAATGTGATTCCCTTTAAAGAACCCTCTGGTAGTTTTATTTATGTGTTGTCTTTTTGGTTTCTTGCTAACAATAGAAATTATTCCGTTTGGATCAATTCCGTTTTATTTGTATAGCGCCAAATCACAACAGTAGTTACCTCAAGGTGCTTTATGTTATAAGTTAAAGACCCCACAGTAATAGACAGAATACTCCAACAATTGGACAACCCACCTAGGAACAAGCATTTGGCTGCAGTGAGAAGGAAAAACTTCCTTTTAACAGGAAGAAAACCAGGAGAACCAGGCTCAGGGAGGGGCAACCATCTGCCTTGACTGGTTGGGGGTGAGGGGAGGAAGACAGGACCAACAAACCCTGTGTAGTAGAGTCAGAGATTAATAATAACTAAATAATGAGCTAAATAACAATAACTAATGATTTAATCCAGAGTGGTGTATAAACACAGAGATTAAAGAGGTGTATGAAGAAGGAACACTCAGTGCATCATGACAAGACTGTAGCAGCCTAGGCCTATTGCACCTGATCCAGCCCTTACTATAGGCTTTATCCACTACTAAACATACACTTAGGAATAACCTGGATTTTGCCTAAGTTTGAGGGAAGTGTGAATTCTGTGTAGTACACCTCATGATTCAGTTGGCTGTAGCAGCATTAATTTGGAGTAATCATTTTCTGTATGACTTTTTGAGCCTCTTGCTTTGTTTTGGGTGAATTTTGGCCAACTGTTCTTCATAATACTGTGTTACCTTACTTTTTAGCATTAATTCGTGCATGCTAAAGGTCCTGCATCATTATTTCAATCATTACGAGGTGTGAACTTTGGAACCTTGGTTCTTTTCTTTTTTATTCATTCAGTTGTACAGCTGGAATCACTGTCCTGTAGTATGACAAACATTTGGCAAGGCTTTAGCTGCGAGACAGATGGCCTCACATCTGACTCTAGAATACTTTTGTATACAGAAGAATTTATGGTTGACTCAGTGACTTTAAGGTGCCTAGGTCCTGTGGCCTTGTTTGTCCAAAGCACATTATTCCAGAAGTCTTGAATCGTTCAGATGAAGCTTTGCAAGCCTGAACTGTGCTGAAATGCTCTTTTTAAAGAAACCCACTATATACATCCAGCTCCATGACCAACGATGTAAATGACAGTCACATCCCACAAATAGAGCTAAAAAAAACTGTAACAAAAAAAAGGCTAAAGTAAATTATGCTCCTTTACCTTCGCACAAGCTGGACATCGCTCAGTAATATTTACCGATCTGTTCGCCAGTCCATTTTAAAAGCTAAATGTGTAGAATCTTAGATTATACTTGTGTTCAGTAAGAACCACAATGGCTGAAAGGATGATATAAATGATTGCAGATGGAAATATATGTTAATGTAGTTCTGGTCTGGGACATCTCTGCTCTTCCCTGTGTTTACATAGAAAGCCAGGAGTCGGGAAGAGTGGCAGCAAGGCCCCCAGTACACAACAGAGCAGGTATTAATGAAACGAGATAAGGATGTGCTGGGGTCGAGATGGGTTGCATAACGGTTTATAATGGACCAACTATAGGCAGCTTTGTATGAGTTGTGATAATCAGATAACTAGAAGAGCCTCAGCTGCAATGTGTAAAAGATGCAACCCTGTCACTATAAAGACTTGCATATGGCTCCTGTGAACTGATGCTATTTAATAAAGTTAAACAGCTGGAAGAAACAACCACAAGTTTTGCTTCTGTTACTTTTTTGTCAAACCAGACTCAAGCATGCAAACTCAATTTTGTGTTTTGACTAAATGTTTTTATCGATGGGATAGCAACACTTGTTTGTCCCAAGATTATTTTGATCAGCAAAAGAATGCAACACTGAAGGAGTGTGTGTCACATGCCAAAAGCTTTAGAGCTGGCAACCTGTAATGAGCCATGCTGGAAATGTATTTGAAATGACCTCGCACCTTTGCAAAAACAAGTCCTTTAATGGCTGCCCCGCTTAGTTTGCATGACAGGGATCGGGGGGTAAATGGCTAGAACACTGTTCATGATCATTCTGGCTAGCTTTAACCCTTGATTAAGACATTGTTAAAATAAAATTAGTTTTACAAGTAAGTAAATCAGAAATTTGTTTTTTTCCCAAGTAAACAAAACACAGAATTGAACCCTTGCAGCAGCGTTGGCAGGAGTATTTAACGCCCGAGTCCTCAGTACCCTTAGTATGCCCTTCCTGTGCAGGGCAAAGCTGCCCCAGCATCCACGACGCATTAATATGCACCTCGTCAGCAGGCCAGTGCCAGGCTCAGCTACGCCAGCCATTGTTCCGCCACAATCAAATTAGCCCTGCTGATGAGGCCTGAGCTCTGTGACCTCCACAGGCCCACTGGTTTCCCAGCCCCAGAAATGACAAAGAAGATCTGAGGAGCTTAGGTCTTCGGGGACGGCGGGGGCTCACATACTGATTTCTGATTATGTCGGCTCTCCTTTTATTTATATATTTACCTGCTAGAAGTAATTGAGATGAGGTGTTGACTGCAATATGCTAAGCAGACGCCCCTGGCATGTGACATGTGAACTTGGTGTTGATGTCTAGCAACAGAGTTTGCGTCGCGTGTGTTTTTGTGTGTGTCTCACGAGTTCTGCTACTTTTGTTTGGTTCCTGCAACGGGCGTACGTGTCACGCTTAGACATTGACAGTCAGCTCATCTCTCGCAGATCCCTCCAGACCACCCCTCCACCACCTCCCCCCTCCCTCCCCTCTCTCCCTTCACCTCTCGTCCACATTTGTCTGATTTAGTGTGATCAGATGTGAGAGCCGACGCCTGCTGCTGCTGTTAATGCACCGTGGGCTCCACATAATAGAAGCTCAGTCTGCCTGTAACACCGCTCTGCCGTGTGTGTGGTTTTGGGAAGGAAGAGATGGAAAATTAGATGTAAAGCATACCAATATTTGTAATCCCAATATGCACTGATGGAAGTAGCCCTGTGATAAATGTTTTGTAGCCCCATCTCCACTTTTGCACCTACACCCATCCCGTGTGCATCTAATTAACTGAAATATGTATCCAGCACATTTGTGTAACACAACTTTAAGGCAGGGGAGAACTCTGAGAGCCCAGCTGACCTGCAGATTTGATACGGATCAGTGAAGGTTCACTGGGAGAGTGCAGCACAGCGAAACATGGTAAAGAAATCACAATCAGATCGCACAATTACACTGCGGATGACTGCAGATCGGGTGGCAGCCAAACGGTCGCGGTGAAGGGGGAAAATGAGAGAAAGGGCTGAAACAGGAAGTTCATGTCCTCTAATTTCCAAACATGTTAAAAGTGATACCTTGACAGTTTGAATGTTTTTTTTAGTTGCACAGGCAGATATCACACGGTGGAGGAAAATTTGTCTGCACACATCTTATTGGTAGGTAAGTGAAATTCAGCTTGTTAGAGTTATTAGGATTCTGACCTTTGTCTCTAGGATTTGACACGTGCCAAATGTAGAAGAGAAAAACACACTGACTGACTTTTATTGTGTCACCTGAAGACTCCTTGTTGATAGTCAGAACTCTGTTTGTGCTCCAAAGTTGTTGTTTTTTTTATTTTAAAGCATCTGATTTAGAAAAGAACATTAGGGACTAAAATCAGAGATCGTATTTGGAAGTCTTTCTTATGTGTGTATATTTCAAATTTAATGTGATATTTATCCTAAAAAAATGATTTTTAAATGAAAAATTATTTGATACTATTAGCAAAACACTCCACGATCATATGTGCACTTAAAGTGGCCTTAACAACTAAGATGAATAAATAGTAATTAGTGTAACTGGACCCAGGTAAGCTGCCTCTTTCCCTTTTTTTGTTTTTTTCTTGAGAGATGAAGCCTCGGCAGGTAACCAGACACTCAAAGAAATGTTATAGTGACACAATACACTTCTATCAAAACCTTCTTTCACTTTCAGAAACCATTTGAAGTCATGTGGCTTTTCATCCCTCATCAGTGCTCTAACACATGCTGTTGTGGCTTTATCATGTGCCTCTGCCCTCCATGTTTTTTGTCTCTCTGTCCTCGTCTACTCTCCTGCTCAGTGTCTTAGCTCACTTTATCTCTTTTTTCTTCCCAGCAGCTGGCTTGAATACTGATGGTGTTCATTCTGGATCTGATTAAGCCCCCGCTTGGCAGAATCAGACAGTAGACATAAATATCTGGGGGCATCTGAGAGAGAGACAAGTTGGTTAAAGAGGACCGAGTGTAGATCAGGTTTCTACCCCTGATGAAAATCGATGCGACTTGACCGGTCGCAGAGTGACTCAACATGTCAGCTCTAAAGAGAGCAGCCATTATATCATTAGAGCTAATTTCATCTTCCTCTTCTTGTGTCTCCATTGTTATTCAGTCATTTACTGAGGATGCGCATGCAGATGGTTCACGACTGTCCATTGTCATCATTCTCAACCAGCTTCAAACACCAATGTTTGAGAATGAATTGCAGTGACATTTTTCTTTCTTTTTTGTAGAAATGATGATAGTTCTATCTTCCATTTAGAAGTAAAAGAAGTCTCAGGAAGATTTCAGCAGGTCACTCTTCATAAAGGCAACAGTTACTGTGCTATTAATTTCAGTAAATGACATAAAAAAAAATGCCAGAAGTGGTAAAAGTTATCAAGGAGTCCAAAGTATCCATTGTCCATTCTGTCTTGGCATGGAGGCAGTTAGTTTTGGTTTCATTTGCTTTGGTTTTTATCACAAAAGACTTTCTGGTGCAATTAAGAAAATGAAAAGTCACTTAATTTGTCTTCAAAGACTGTCGGGGTAAAAAAAATCCAAATTTAAACATGGGGATAGGGTTCAGCCTCTTTCATTAATCTTAAAATTAGTGTTTAAACTGTGATCATTTATTGTGTATGCTCAAAAAATGTTGTAAATTTCTGTTAAATCTCAGCAACATTTGAATGAAGGTGCAGTGATAGTTGTTGTGATGTCACCATGATAACGTATGTACTACCTGTGTAGAGAAGTGCTGAGCTTTGGAACAGTTTCTGGATTGTTTTGGCACGGCTGTCCACACTGACAGAGCCAAAAGCTGGGACAGCCAGTGCTGCTAAAAGTGAAACACAGCATTTTTTCCAGCCACCTCTGTCCACATCAGTCCTCTTATACTCAGTCTCAGCAATAGCTTGTATTTGCTTACTGGGTGTTTTGTACTTTTTTTGCTAGCAGTCTCTCAGAGTATAACAATTAACAAACCAACTTTCTCTAAAAAAGGTTTCAGAGCCCAGTTAATTTGGGTGGATTTAAACGTTGATACATTTGCATATATAAGTGGACGATTGCAGATGGCATGCTGCTCTATTGGATTGAGATCTGGTGATGATCGAATTCATTTGAGTACAGTGAACTCATTGTGATGTTGTTCTTCTTCTTTCGGTTGCCCCCTTTAGGGATCACCTCCATCTCATCCTGTGCATGTAGTCCTTCAAAAACATCCACAAACTTCCTCTGAAGTCTTCCTCTTTTGCTCCTGGCAGCTCCATCTTTACCATCCTTTGTCCAGTATATCCCCTACCCCTCCTCTGAACAGGTCTCCCCTCTCTAACTTTGTCTCCAGATGGCTCAACCTGAGCAGTCTTGCTGTTGTACTGATTTTCAATCCATTCTGCAAAATTTTAATAAATCTCTCTACTCCTTACATATTCGCCTTTCCACCTGTCTCCCTCTCCATCACATAAATGTGCTGTGTACTGACTTTCATTCCTCTTCTCTCTAGTGCATCCCTCCACCTTCCCAGACTACCATCCACAAACACATCCATGCTCTCTACTCTCACTATAGATTACAGTGTTGTCTGCAAACATTATAAGTCTATGAATACTCCCACCTGAGCTCAAAATTGTGGTGAAAAAGTCCACTGCCCTCTCTCCTAGACATCTCCACAGGCATCTCATCTGTCTCATTCCACTCCTCTTCACAGCTGCCCTTACTTCCTGATTCACGAACTTTGCTCCATCTGTCCTCCTTTCTCTGTCATTTTCTTTATTCATCCAATGTGATGTTTGAAAAAACACTTTGCCATTGTTTGACAATTTTAACATTTTGCATCATCCTTCTGGAAGCAGGAATTAAATCACAAAGAGATGGATATGGTCATCTGCACACCACTGTGACTTGCAAACATATAACACAAACAAAAAACTACAAATACATATAAACAGTCTGACTAGAGCAAGTAATTGTGATGCATTGTTTTTTTCTTCCTGATTGAATGGGAGTTTTTAGACATAAAGGAAATTGAGTGGTTGCTATAGTTTTGTAATGTTCAGCAATAATCATCATTGGGGACCAAGTTACAATAGTTAAAAACCTTGCTGGTATTTGTCAACTCTCCTTATGTGTAAATGTTACTCGAACCCCCCCCCCCCCCCCCCCCCCCCCAAAAAAAAAAAAAACAAAAAACAAAAAACAAAAAAACACAACCAAAGCTCATCATGTCATTGATATTCCACAACAGCATGTTTTCCTTAAAACAAGCCGAGTATTTAGGCAGCAGGGGATATATTTCCACTGTTTGATGTTGTTGAGTAATTTTAAGATCTTGGGCCAGCTCTTATCTCTCTGTGACTTGCACAGTCTCCCTTCCTTCAAGCAATGCTCAGATATCTCCACTAGAGGCTCCCTGTTGAGCATAACATACACACTCACTCCTTCTGCAAGCAGACACACAGATGCACACCCACACGCACGCGTGCATGCACCCACACCCTTCATACACTCTCTCATGCTGTTCTCCTCAAACACACTCCTGCAGAGCAATGACCAGGGTGGATTGCTATTTGGCGTTGCAGGGCATTAGCCACTGATGTCTTAACACTTGTAAATGAACCCTCCGCCCCTCCTAATCTGTCACTTTAATGCACTATAGATTTTATTTCAGCCTCTGTAGTATCACATTCTCAATAATAATCATCAAGCCGACGCTGTTGTCCCCTCCTGCAGAAATTAAATCTCGCCGCTGAGTGCACAACTAATAAAAGATGTTGCCGGAGGAAATAAAAAAATAAATATGATGAATCATAAGCAGTGGGGATTTGTATTCAGATGCGAAAGACAATTACACAAAGAGTTTGAATTTATCAGCCTCTTTGCCTCTCAAAGGCTCAATAACGGGCCACCACCGCCGGGCGCTGGGAGCTGCACGCTCACACGCACATCCGTCTCATGGACATCTACGCACACGGTGTACAAATAAACACACTCAAGCATATTATGCAGACAGCAACACACACATTTTCTCTTTCACCCTGTGAAACGCTCTCCACAGACACACATATTCGCACCTGCTACCAAGAGGCTTTGTTGTTCAGCTTATGTCCTTGCTGATGAGTAATATTACCTAAAATATTCTTTCTTTTATTTATAACTTCTGCTGAGTGATCTCAACAGAAAATTAAGACGTAAATGTTGACGCTAACGGACTTCTTTTTCAAGCTCTTTCATCCCATGCAATATAAAGTGTGTTCCTTTACATGATGCTTGTATTTTTACATTATGTATGACAATATGTGTTCTTAGTGCTAACAACAATGATCATTTAGCCTCAGATATCCTTCAATAATGTATCTTATTTCTATATTAAATATATTCTGAATAATCAGATAAAGGACTGGACATCAAATGCCTCCTTCAGACCAAATGAGAGTTAAAATTGGAAAGATACTAGTTTGCTAACTGGGTTTCTACCATATCTGAAGAAACGTGAACATCAGGAAACAAACAAAAATTTCTTGGCCAGAAATGATATAAACATGTGAGGATGTTTCCTATGACAGGCGTTGTGTGGATTACAATCATAGAATAAGGGTAGAACCATGAGTTTTTGTGTCAAAAGGATTTGTATAACATATCGTGATATATGGCGTAAAATGTACATTAGTTAATAGTTATGTGTTGTTATAAAATATTTGTTTGTATGAAATAATAATCATCTTGAAAATGCAAAATGTAGACTACACACATAGGAACTGGATACTAGCTCACAGGAACAAGAGATTCAGAAATGCTGATAAAACAGTGACCACTACTCTGATATTCACCAGCTAAGCTGGCAATGAGAATACAGAAAGTGGACAAACACTATGTAGCAGCACCACACTTACAAAATATCTTTAATCTAATATCACAGCTATATTGACGGGGACAGCAAGGGTGCCTGATTATTAAATCAAAGGTCTTCTTTATGATGGCATATGATGGCATAATACATACAGTAGCAGAACGTGCTTGACTCCCTTCTCTCTTGCCTGCAAAGACTTAGCACCATTCACACAGGCCTAGACACAAGTTGGCAACAATCTGGAAATTACCAATGGCTAAGCAACCCCAACTGGTTGCATGTGGTGACTGGCAGTTGCTATGAAATTGATTGCTAATGCCTCAGAGACCGGTCAGTGACCCCTGTGGCAACGACCAATCATCAGGGAAAAGTGTGTGTTACATGACCAACTCACAAGGACTATACACTTCATTTTGCATTTGCTTTGGTTACTAGTATGTTCCTGTGGTTGTCAGGAGGAAGGCACCAACTTTTATAGAAACATCAACGATCTTCCAAAATTGTTTATGGTTGACCAACCAATTGGATGTACTAAAAAGGATTCAGGGGACCCATAAAGGTGGTAGGACTGGAAGCCTTACTTTAAATGATTAGATTATTTGTGTTTCAAGCATATATGCCAGTATCTCGTGAATTCAAACTAAAAGACGTATATTGCAAGGGCTTAACACCAACTACCACAGGGGTTGGTAATAGAAACTTAGACAAAGAGCAAAGGGTAAGACTATACACACAAACGAGGTAATAAAGGAAGGTGGAAACACCAGGGTAACAAAACACAGCTAAAACAAAGTAAAACACTAACAAAGGAAGTCAAAGCAACAACAAGGCACACGAGACAAAAGAGGACCAAAATAAAAGAGGTATAGACTTAACTGGAGTACAGAAAGCATCAAATAAAATTAATAATGATAAAAAGCAACAGACCATGACATAAACAAAACTTTGATTACTAGCTACATTATTGTACTAGCTACATTATTGTACTAGCTACATTATTGTACTAGCTACATTATTGTCACAACTGTAGCCTGGCTAAATTAACCAGCCCAGAACACAGATTATCTTTGGGGTTCTTTTGATCTGAATGATAAAGTAAGCACTCAGAAGAAAATAAAAAGGTTGTAAAAATAAGGAAATAAAATCGTTACAGACAGTTCTTATCCAGCAACAGCTTTGTGCACTGGTAACCCACTGCTACTGCAGGTTATTTTCCCAACTTTATCAGCATCTGGAACTCAAAGATGTCTAGCGTCAATTTGTGACTGATATAAACCCATCCAGAAACAAAACAAATTTAGCAATGCAAAAATAACTGTAGTGGCTTCTCCTGCTAAAATACGGAGCCAAATTGAAACAGTTACCAAAGATACATTTTCCCTCTTACCCACGGAGATATTATAATACAAGTGTGAACTCACACTGCATTAATCCAGCAGAAGACAGAATCCTTCTGAGATGAACGGCGAAGTCAGTCGCCTTAACTGTTCCACATCTTGCGTTTAAAACAGACCACGCTGCAAAAAATGGCATTGCACACCTACATTACACCAATGCAAGCTAGCACTTCCGTGAATGTCCCTGCAGATCCCCATCATCGTTTGCGCTCTCAGAGGTACCACAAAAGAAACAGCGCCATCCAGTGGCATGTCCCATAATACTGACCGTGAATCATGAATAATTGTGCCCTGCTGTGTGTTGTGACTTTAGCAAGACGCACACAGAGAGTAAGCTAACTATATTTCTGTGCAATGCAATCCAGAACAGTATTGACAATATTAAAAGAGAAGACGTGACTTTTTTTTTTTAAACAAGGAGTTAGCAGGAATACCTTTTGTTAAGTAGATTTAAGCAGGAATAATAACAACTGGCACTTTAAGCATTTTTTGTAAATGTAGTTTTAAATGTTTAACTTGTAGATCTTTAGAAAATTCTTGTATCTTTGTGCTCAAGTGCAGGCTGCACTGATAACTGTAAGAACATCCGACTCAGTAGAGCTGCTTCATACTGTAAGGCTGCTGGACAAACGTCTCCCTGGGTAGCTCACACCTAACCTCTTGTCATCTTTCTCCTCTCCTCGCCGACTTCTCCTCCCCTCTCCTCTCCTCTCTCCTCCTGGCCTCTGTCACCTCTCTTTTTCCTGTGCTCTGGCTGGCTAGTTGACAGTTAGAGCTGGTCCGGGTCACCTCCTGCACTTCCTGTTGGTTTGAAGGGGTGCAGCTCTGGAGCTGGAAGCCCACGCCCCAGCGGTTCCCTGACTTGCCCCCAGTGAAAAGCAAGTGAAGTGTGGGTTCCTCTACTGGGAGAGCAGGCGGCAGGCCTGGAGGTTTGGCCCTGGACCAGTACTCCTCTTGTGGTGAGACCAGGCCAGACGCAGCCTGCCAAGGGATGCCTTGACCTCCTCAAACTGATGTGGCACAAGCTGGCAGAGCGGTCACTGCTGCCACTGCATTTGGGTGGAAAAACGATCTCTTACCCTTTCTCACTTGTTCGATGAGCACATCTTCCTTTGTTTTCATGGCTTGCATTTTCTTTTGCCTACATTTTCTTCCTCACTTTCTAAGCTACAGATGTACTGCTGTGGGTAACTTAAAACAAGTGCAGCATCTCTAGGTCCTCTAGATTCCTCATGAAATTGTGTGAATCACTTTAAGGGTGTTTATCCTAAAATAAAATGTTTTTGCATCTGACTTTTTTTTAAAACACTTAAACATATTTGTAATTCCAAATGCCAACTGTCTGTCAATGTACAGTTTTCTTCCACTTATAGACTCACATTGTTAATCAGTTTCTCTGTGTTGTGTGAGTAGTACTTAGGAATGTTCCCAGTAACTAGTGTGAAACAGGATAAGAAAATCTGTTTAAGTAGTTTAGGCAACAGCTGAAACTGGACACAATCCCGTAAATGAGTTTAAACATTATTATTTTACCCTTTCAATATCCACCAGGTCAGAACCAATGCAGGGTCAAGGTTTGGGGTCTGTTAGCATCCAGCCTTTTATAGAAATTCCAGCTTTTAACTGAAAAGCTGTACTGCTGAATAATTTTTCTGACAAAAAATACATACCAAAAAACAGTTTATTTTTTGGTAAAAATAAAACACAACTCTTTGGATTCACAGGACTGCACCTTTCCTACTTTCTCAGAGTTAGGGAGGGATGGCTTTGTAATAAAAGCTGAACCCAAAGTTAACTGTTGTTGTACTTTAATAAAATATAAAAGATTAATTTAATAATTTAACGAAATGCTATTTAATGTGGGTGGTATTTCTTCCTCACAGCAAAAAGGTCTCAGTTCAAATCCACTTGGGCTTTTCTTGCACGTTCTCTCTGTGCCTGTATGGGTCCTTTCTGTATATTTGATGCTAATTAGCAATTCTAAACTGTGTGCATTATCTCTGATAGACTGCCGACCTGTCCATGGTGTACCTGAGGCAGCTCTGATTTGCTGAGTGGTAGAAAACCACCAAAAAGTAATTCTTTGTAAGATACTCCCATGTTAATGGCATTGTCACTCATCAATACCAAATTGTTTGTTCATTCTTGTGTGTCGCATCACAGATTTCCACTCTTTGATATTATTTTACAACATTGCTATTATGTAAAATCTGCCGTGCAAGCAAAAGCGTCTTCTCAGTATCTCAGAGGTTGAAGAGCAATACGACCCTGTCCGGGCTCACTGCCTATTACCCAAAGAGAGCGCGGCGTCCTGCTGATAGCTCGTGATGGCTCATTTTTTTCTTCTGCAGGATGTTCTGTCAAAGACGGCATCAAAGGTCCAGAGGTCTGGTTGGAATGGCTGCATCCTGGGAACACATTAGCAAGTGCTACTGTTTGTGATCTTTCTCTCTCTCTATCACTTTGAAGTTATCTCCCTTCACTCCACCCACAACTCCACCACCCACTCCTTCTTTTCTCTGACCCATTTGAGTATGGAGAAGGGACAGCCAGAACAAATATTATCATCTCTTAGAGCTGTGGTTTAAGCATTGCCGAAGGTCCCTTTTTATTTTTAGAATCATGGTTGGAAGTGTTCATGGGGATGTGGCCACTAATTTTCACTTCTACATGCAAATCATGAGCCAAAACACAGTTCTGAGAGTCGCCAAATTGCCACTTACAGACTTGTAAGTAATTGTGAAGCAAAACAAGGCAAAAATCCACAACAATTATAGCCGGTTCCAGCTCATGTACGAAGCTCAAGTTCTGATGAGCTTCAACATGGATTTGAAAAGACCTCAAATTATCGTAAGCCAGGTACAAGAATTTAATTTCCTTTGATTACATTTGATGTATCTCAAGAACACATTTCAAGAGATTTTCAAAAAGCACTTATTAATTCAGCAGTCATTCAAATGATATCCTATACAGGCAACTCGGGTTAATTGAAGCTTTGCTACCTTGAAACTGTCTCTCAAATCTTGCCTAACTCCTTTTTTTCTGCTGCAACCTTTTGACATAAATCATCCACAGCTTTGTTAGACTTGAATCAAACTGACACTTTTTCAGACTTATTAAAAGTGTGCAAAGTAAAGGAATAATAAAAAAAAAAGCATAACGGGAGGGGGGGAGGGAAACAACAAAGCCAAAATATGGTGCATAATTATGCCTCGCCTCTCCCTCACTCTCACTTTCTGCCGCTTTTTCTCTGTCCATCTCTAGTTGTCTGTGACGGCTGGCTTTCTGAGTGGCATTAGGAGGCTAAATTGGCCTGTTTCAGGCAGAAGAGCGTCTGTGTTTGGTGTCAGATAATGTGCGCTGAGGAGTCCGAGGAGAGTGTGATTAAAGCCAAGCCACTGATAATTATGTCAGGCTGCACAGTTGTCCAAAACCTTCTCGGCTAGTTGAAAGAGATTTCTCTCTGATGAGCAAAACAGGAGGAGGAAGAGGGAGAGTGAGAGGGAAAAAAAGGTGAAGGGGCTTTTTGAAGAGGATCTTCCTATTACTGTTCCGGCCTCTTTTGCCCCTGCCAATTTAGGGAGAGCCACTGCTGACTTCCCGGTGTACTGGAGACATTTCGTGGGGTGTCACTGAGTTGAAATGTTCTAAGCAGGTGTTGCTGTTGGTGAGGGTAGATGCTAAAAAGGCTAGAAATAGGATTAAGCATTAGCCTCTGCAACCTGTGTAATTAACCCTGACACTCAAGCCATGATCAAAGAAACATTCTCTTTTCCACCCAAATAAATCTTGGCTTAAACTTTGTGTGTTTTTTTTCCTCATAAATGCCCATAGGAGGAAGATATCTTTATCACAGACAGTTTAAATTACTAGCCCACATTTGCATAATCACTTAGGTAGTTTTGTTACTGCGTGGCATTTCAGTGTGACAAAAGAACCGTCTAGTGGATTCTAGTGGAAATAGGAATTGGTTTTGATTACTGTGAATGTGGAAAAGAAATCAAAAGTGTTAATGTTTGACTTTAAACTCAGAGAAAAACACTGGCATTTGACAATTCTACTGAATTATTAAATTTATCTTTTAAATTCTTTTTTTTCAGTTTTGTTGTCCTTTGTCAATTATTTTTAATTTCCAGATCCACCTGGGACTGGAGGTAGAGAGAGGATTTGGGTTGGATTTATTTATTTATTCATTTTTTATTAACAAAGTTTTTACCTATTTGGAGCACTCAAATAAAAATGTGTTTGCAATGCTCAAAATAAATGTATGAGACTTTATTTTAAAGTTAACCTTTTCCACTTTCAGTACTTTTGTGTGTGTGTGTGTGTGTGTGTGTGTGTGTGTGTGTGTGTGTGTGTGTGTGTGTGTGTGTGTGTGTGACCAAAACCAACAAATCCACTACCATCAACTGATGTGGTCAAAAAGAGAAGATAAAACACGAAAAAAAATCCTGCAGATTCTCAACACGACCATCCATCATGCAAACCTTCTCCTACATATTTTCATGCACCAACACTGACTCTGAAAAACATTTATAATATGATTAGACTTGCTTAAGCTCTCATAAAAAAATTCTAGATGAGGGAGCTGTGACAGAACAGATAATATTTATTAACTGTAATAAAGCAATGTTCCCACTTTAGATCTGCATGCTGCAAAAAGCTGTTAATTCATGTCAATCCTAATAAAAAAATTAAGCTCGACAAAGTTTAGCAAAGACATAATGGGCGGACTAGCTGAACTTTACATTGATTTAAAAAAGCTAATAAGAACCGCAAAGATTTTATTAACATTATGAAACAGTATATTAAGTAACAATTGTTAAAAGCTAATAATACCAGCTTATAATGTTATTAATCTTTATTAGGTCATATATAACATATATTCACTTAAATAAATGTTATATAAGAATATATGTTAAATAAAATTTCAGAGGAAAAATGACTTTGTAGATCAGAAGCAGCAGTGAGATGTCAATGTGTCCACCTGCACACCAGTGTCTTTGAAATGTAACAACAATGCAGCAATTACATTTAGAAGATTAAATAAGTCAGTGCAAAAAGTATTAAAATAAACATGTTTTTTTCCCTTTTTTCCAGTTTTTTTTCCAACACTTCTTTAACATTCTGCCTGCTTTGGAACAGTATTCCAACCATTATGATCAGTGTGAAGTGTATGATTGCAGGACTTGGCAGGGGATGAAATCCCTCGCAGAGGTTAAGCCTGTGTGCAATGCTAAATGACAGAGCATATATTAATATGAAATCCATCCAATTATCTCTAATGGAGCTCTCTGGCGTGATACTGTACCCAGTCATTTCAGGTCCATGAGCAAACCCTCAGTTGCTCTATCTCTGAGACCGCTTTGTCTCTTTGTGCTTCCGTGCACGTCTGACTCTTTGCATTTCTGCATGAATTATCCAGTCTGGAAAATATTTTGTCAAATTACAAGTTCAAAACTACAGGTGATTACACACGATTTGTTATTTTGTTTCTTATAATCAAAGTAAACACCACAATCAGGCATCGTTGTACGTAGTCGTCTGACATTTCTTTTAGTATGGAATGTCACAGTTGGCCTGAAGCAGGCTTATGGCTGAAGAGTGGCAGGTTTGTGGATGTATTACAAGAACTGGATACCAGGATCAGATGCTCACACACTTGAATGAAAATTTACTTATTGAGTCAACAAGTCAAAAACTGCCCCAAAAAACATTCTCTCTCATTTTGGCTGACATCTGGATTGAAAAACATCGGTAAATGGCCTGTATTTGTACAGCACTTTACTTAGTCCCTAAGGACCCCAAAGCGCTTTACACTACATTCACACACTGGTGATGGCAAGCTACATTGTAGCCACAGCTGCCTTGGGGCGCACTGACAGAGGCGAGGCTGTCGGACACTGGCGCCACCACCAGTAGGCAACGGGTTAAGTGTCTTGCCCTTAGGACACAACGACCGAGACTGTTGGAGCCGGGGCTCGAACCGGCAACCTTCCGATTACAAGACGAACTGCTCTTGAGCCACGATCGCCCAATAGGCCCCGTGCTCAGGGTTTCTCCTGTTGATCTAGACCGTGGATTCCTGCTCAGCTCAAGTTCCAGGACAATGAATAACAACTTACTGTATTTGCAGGTGAAGGTGTCCTGTCATTAGCTTTACATACTTCTGTTAAATTTAATTTGAGTGCTCAAGTAGATTAGAAAAGGGCTAGTCAGTCAAGTCGAAGTCAAGTCAAACTTGACTTTAAATAGATTAGAAATGGGCTACATAAGAGACAGTCCTTTTACTATTTAATTTAAGCACTAAACTACCTGGTTAGCTTAAGCACTAAAAAGTATTTGGTCAGGAATAGGGAAAGACGGTTTAGGGTTAAACCTGACCTCACACACCCTTGACCCCTGCAAAAATGACTAGTTGTGCCAGGTGGATCTCACTATTGCCAGAGCTTGGCGCATCATGCAGCACAGTAAAAGGACACCTTCTGCGTAAACGTGAGATAATGATGGCTTTGACAAAACATTATTCAATGCCGTGGAAATAGCTAGGGCATTGAAAAATGGATGTTCATTTTTGTTCACCTATGTCCCTTGATATTGAATGTGCCGTTCTAATAAATTACTACAGAATATTGAATGTATGGTGTGATAGATCAATCAATCAGGTAACACGCAGCGCAAAATCTGAAAGATCATTATGCATCTTATCCTCTTTTTAATATCGTTAATAAATGATGTAGTAATTGATCAGCTTGCTAATTAATCTCTTAAGCCCCTTTTCCATTAGTACCAACTCGGATCAACTCACTATGGTATTTAGGGTTTTCAATTAGATCATAGTACCTGGTACCAGGTACAAAAATAGTACCTGTTCAGCAGGGTTGCAAAGCAATCCAAGCAGCTACTAAAATGTGACGTTGTCGGTGGTGTCACTTGATGAGTCATACGAGCGTCAAAACGGCCATTTTTGAAAACAGAGTCTGACAAAAAGCTACGGACCAAGTAGCAGGTATATCGTCGCCTCGACGTCCACCGTGGTTGTAGCTTTCTTGTCGCACACTAATTACGTCACGGGATGCCTGGCCATGCTGCTATAATGACTAGTAGCTAAAATGGAAAAGGAGCTTTAACGTCCATCTAGTGACAAGTTCAGGGTTGGGGATTTTGGTTAGTTTTGCATTTACCTTTTTCTTCTTCTTTGCAATACCTAAATGTGAAGTTTATAACAGAAAAACTCTAAGGTTACGCTCAATTAAAATATTTGATTTGAAAGGTAACATCTCCTAGTTTCTATCTTTGTAGCCCATGAGAGGAAATGCATTCTAACCAACCCTAGGTCGTTCACCACTTGCCTGGTCTATGCCAAATAAACTTTGTGATTTAGTCATTCAGAGACAAGGTTATCACAACCACCATAAAATGATTCTGGATAACCTGAACATGCTCAATATTGTAATGATGAAACAAACAAACAAACAAACAAAAGCACTGGAAGAGTCTTGCATCAGTATTACTTTAAAGTTTGCCCTACGCAAAAGACGCTCATATTTAATATTTAGCATCAATATGGCATCAATTCCCCTCTGTCATTAAACTTTGAATCCTCTCCAACACCTTTCTAGGTCAAACAACAGCTGCATCAGAAATAAGTTGGTGGCTTTGATGAACTGCCTTTGATGACTGACAAAGTACTCTTGCGCATTCTTTTGAAAATGGTCAGATGAACTCAAGTCAAACCGTGCCACGGCTGTATCGCAGTTCGTCGCTTTCTCCGGTGCTGACTCCTTTTCTTGGTCCTACAGGGAGTAGCAGGCCTGGCACTTTGCAGATTGTGCTGCCGACTACTGTAAAACACTGATTACAGTTGTTGAAAACCTTCCACCCCTCCAAACAGCCTTGTTTTATTGCCTCCGTAGCGTGTGTCAAGATCTGTTGTGAGAGTGCCACTTAATGAAGCCTTACCTGAATTTATTTGCCAGTGCTCCTGCATGGACTGAGAGAGGAGGTACCAATTAATAGAACGTAAGAGGACCCAGTGATTTATAATTAACAAGCATGCGGGTTATAGTAAACATAACACTCAGTGTAATAGCCCAGGAGAGAGACGGGAAGTGGAGAAAAAACTAAGGAGGAGGAGGAGAACGAGAAAAAAAAAAAAAAAAACGAGTGTTGATTTGTCCCTTGGTGGATGAGCGGAGTCCTTGTAGCTGACGGGAGCTGTCTAAGGCGGCTAAATGAATAATCATCTGTGAGTTAGACTGGAGACAAACGCTTAACGAGGATGATGTGAACCTCACTGACATGAGGGGGCTGAAAGAGAGAGAAGAGAGAGGGGGACTGACAGAGAGAAAGACGGCGGCAAGCAAACATACTCGCCTCTAAAATGAATGGCGTATCCACATTATAATGGCTATGAAGTTGCTTTACTCAACAGGCCGTAGCTGGGCTCTGTAAGGCTGAGTAGTTGTTTGTCAGAATTTCTAAAAGGGCAATGAATCCCCACTCATTTCCAGAGGTTTGCTGTCGGTGCATGACGGGAACAAAAGAGAAATTGCAGAAAGCAAATGTAAGGTTGACAACATTGACAGCTGAAGAGGGATCTTCTAGAAAGCATTTATAAAACATCTTTACCCCAAAAACTTTGGCTGCTGGCGGGGCGTTCAGCTGGCTCACAAGTCTAAACTTCAATGCCACAAATTTAGACCTGTCTCACAGCTCTTATCAGATGTCATCTCCTTCACTTTTCACTGTATATTTCAGGAATATACCACGAGAGGCTACACTACAGTACAACAGTGAAGAGGCTTTGCTGTGTCAATCTAAAGCTCGGCGTCGAGTGGCTGATATCTTTAGAATAAGGCAAAGGTTCAACAAGTTGTGAATTTTCTAATGGTAACAGTTAATTAATCATAAAACTTGTACAACTACTTACATAGTTGTCCAACAGTTGTCTGAAGAAAGAACTTCATCCGTCCGTCTATCCATTCTCCTCCACTCAACTTACATCAAAGTAAGTATGCAAGTTTAGATCTGGTTCTGATCCAGTTCTTGATGTCCATGACGATGACTTTATACTAGTGCTGTCAGCTTTAATCTCATTAAAATGATGCTCGTTAATGCGTTAGCGCTGCATTACTTCATACATTTATCCAGCTATTGTTGAGATTTAACAGGACTTGGAGTTCAGAATGAAAACTGTATTTAGCACAGCTATATTTAATTGTAACTTTCATTTTGACTTAATTTTGTTATGACATTGTTGGTATTTGGGAAACAGTTATGTTCACAATAAGATTGTTTTCAAAGTCTGTATTATCCAGTCTAAAATGTAACTGTAGCATAGCAGCAATACATGAGTTGGTTGCTTACTGGTCTGAACTGACATGCTGTCATATAATCATAACACTCTGAGTTTCTCAGTTTCTGGATTGAATTTGCGTGTCCTCCGTATTCTCTGTGCACTCTGGATACACTGGTTTAATACCAAAGACATACTTGCTACGTTATCCTCTAAATCAAAATAGATCAGGTGCAAATGTGAGCCCTGTCTAGGACAGCAGGGGTAATGGTTAAGAAATTGCATGAATAGAGAGGCTGACAAATTCAGTGGAAATTTTGAAGTATGTTTTCTAGATTTTTCTAGATACTAGTGTAAAAAATTTAACAAAAAAATTTAACTTTGACTTCCCGAATTTTAACCTAATAGAGGTGAGACAGTTTGCTATGAATAATTCCTGCAAATTTTTCACAGATGAACATTTTATGATGTGGTTTTAAAAGTATATAAGTACAGTGTTTTGTTTTTTCCAGTCAGATTGAACTATAGCTTGCCTCTACACATGTGATAAGAGTAGCAATAGGCCACTGAAAGACAGTGAATGGCTGGGATAGGTGGCTAGTTGTTCATTTAGACATTTATACATTTTAGATGTTTGGTTTTTAAATGCCATGACCAATGAGAGCTAATGCTATAAAGCAAAAATGAGGACAACGCTGTGCTGCTTGTTTCTCATGGTATCATTCAACTTCTGCTGAGTGCTGATTGGCCATCTGGTATTGTTTTATGTCACTTTCTATTAAGCTCATTGATCCTCCCTCCCTGTCTGTGGCATGTGGTTTATCATCGCACATCACTGTGTGTGTTTGTAATATGAATATGGTACAGTGGTATGATTACAGTACATGATGTTCTCTGTCTGTGTGTGCGATGATGCGAGCCCTACAGCTACACTTGCGTCCACGGCGGCGGTGATTAGGCTGTTTATGTAGTGTTTGCACTAAAGTCAGAGCAGAGCAGTTTTAATAAGGGAATATATGATGTCACTGGGTCACCCCAAAGGACAGTGGTGTTGAGTAAACCTCTAGAAATATCTTGGGATGTCTGATTGTACACTTCTTCCCCGTATATATTACGCTGATTAAAACGGATTGCTTTTCTGAAGACCAACACTGTTTCAGAGTAAAAGAAAAGATATCTATATTTTGATTAAAATGTTGGACACACAATATTCATAATTCCCAAGAGGTGACAAGGTTCGATGTACAGTACAAAAGTTCAGATGGTTGATTATGGGCCAGATGTAGCTGTGTAGTTATTAGCTAGTAGTAGTCTCGTTCCCCAGGCATTTCTGAAGATCTTTCAAAGTTTTACTTTTTTACTAGAAGCCTGTTACAAAAACACACAATTTGTTCCAATTTCTTTAGTTGAATCTGTGGGAAAAAATCAGTTTGACAGACATACAAGTGTATTTTTGCAACAAGGTGAACATGGTGATTTAGCGAGAGAGCTATTGGCTCTCTGCCATGCAATGCTGTGACAAAGAGTGTACCCACTTTCTTTTTTGCATGTTTATCACATTTACATGATTCACATCATCAAACAAAATTGTAATTTTACACAAAGATAAACAAAGTAAATACAAAAATGAGTTTGTAAATGGTTTGATTTATTAAAGGAAAAAGGTTATCCAAACCTCACTGACCCTTTAAAGCTAAAAAAAAAAAAACACAATGGGGAAGTCATGGATTGGCCTTCCCAGAGCCCAGACCTCGATGTGGGATCATCTTGATAGAGAACAGAACAAAAAGCTGCCAACATCCAAAGAAGAGCTTTGAATGTCCTTCAAGAAGCTTGGAGAGCTATTCCTAACAACTTCTTAACGTCTTTAAAGTTCTTAAAGCGACCGTGGTTCAGGGTCGTTGGGAAGCTCATCTGTAACCTGGTTGCCGGTTCGATACCCCAGCTTTCTCTGTCCTGGTCGTTGTGTCCTTGGGCACTTTAACCTACCACCTACTGGTGTTGGCCAGTAGGCGCGATGGCGCGATATGGCAGCCTCGCTTCTGTCAGTCTGCCCCAGGGCAGCTGTGGCTACAACTGTGGTTTGCTTGCACCAGTGTGTGAATGAATAGTGGAATTGTAAAGCGCTTTGGGTGCCTAGAAAAGCACTATATAAATGCAATCCATTATAAAGAAATGACAAGAACGTCTTGATGCATGCTCAATCATCAAATTACAAGAAAGTTTGCCTTAGAGAGTTCAGTTGAAGAATAAAGGTGGTCATACCAAATATGGCCTTTCAGCTTCATTCACATTGTTTGTTGAACTATGTTTTTGCCTTATATACAATATTTCCATTTATGTTTGTACATTTCACTAGATTGTTACACCTGTTTGCCATTTCCCTTGCAAAATATAAAGAAACAAGGTGTTTTGCAGTTTTGTACTGTATGTTGACCTACATGATCAGCTATAATTTGATCAATTTATAGGAGGACCAGGAAGACTTAAAGTCCTTAAATCTATAGAATTGGGTAAATTTCATTGCCAAATTTCTCAGCCATGACTTAGTCAAATCTTAATCCACGAATGAGTTCAAATTTATCTCATGGTAAATAGCAAACATAGCAACATATTCTTACTCCTAACTTGTCACAGCTGCTTGGTCAAACCCTTGGTTGCTTCTCATTATATTTTTACCCCTTTAATAACATTTTTTAAGGCATAGGAACTCACATTTATCGTCATTTTCACAGTGAGCAAGAACAAAAACCTCGCAATCATCTGACCTTGGACCAGACCTTCCATGAAAAGATAAGCATAAGAGTATCTGGAACCACTTTGACACCACCTTTTTTGTCAGTAATTTAGTATGGTAGGTTTCAAATGCTAATTACTTGCTTAGGTTTAGTCAGTGCCATCCATCCATGCCAGGAACCTATCCCAGCATTCCTTAACATTTCTTTGATTACAACTACTGAAAATGAGTTTTGGAGGGAAAAACAATTCTTAATCAAATGAGAGCTGCAACCAGCAGCATGTAATTTAGGGCAACATAAACATAAGCATGGCTTTACGGCCCCTCTGTGAGCAAATCCTTGGATAATTTCCATGGTTTAGTATTCACACTTACTGCACGTGCCTCTGGTGTGACCATGCCTTTATGGTGTACCATCATAAATGCAATGAAGCTATTGTCTTAACTGTTGTTTGTTGTTATGGCTCAATATGGGCTATGTTGTGTTTGTAGTAGTTGAGGAAAAAGGAAGACTTTCTGTAGGTGGGGTGTGATTGGGAACCTAACTGTGTTCTCTCATCTTGATGATCACTGGTGCAGTGTGTACTGTTACAGATGGCGGTGTAGTAGTGAGATTTAGCTGTCAATAGGAAATTCACGAAAGTGCATCTAGCCTTCACCACTCAACCAGGAAAACATATCAGGATGTCCACATTATTATGACAAATTTCCCTTTAATCTTTTTTCTCCTCTTCGGAGGATAGTGTAACTATCCACACACTAAGATCGCCCACACAGCGGACCCCCATCCACAATGAAAGGTGCTGTTACCAGTCGGGCCAGCTGTGTGTTACATAGTCAGAGCAAGGAATACGATCCCCCTCTACCTTCTGCCCTCATTTCCTACTCAGTTTCCTACTGGGGCTCATTTATTTACATTAGCGCTAGGCAGAAAGGCATCAGAGGAAGTCTTAAAGTAGAGCCACAATGGCCGATTTAAGCCGCCACCCGAAAACCTTCTCTTTCTTTTCGAGTAAGAGGATTTGTGTCTGGTCTGTGTATCAGACCTCTCTCTCACTCACTCTCTCTCTTAGGGACAAAGTCACCCCTCACACTTACTCTGAGAAAAGTAGCGTCTTGCCGCTAGCTGCCTGGCTAATGACATTTATCCTTATGGAAATGGAGGAGTGAGTGGAAAAGGCTTTAGATGCAGATTTGGACACACATATACACCTGAGACGGGTGGCTACTTTTATGGCATGCATGCTCAATGATTCACACACCTCTCTCCACACACACACAAAAGTGTATACACGCACACACCCTTGTAGCTTCTTATCCCCTAACTGGCCACCAGTCAAAATAAGCCTTATTCTCTGGGGTTTATATTTTCTCCTGGCTGGGCTTGGCTAGGCACACTCAGTTAAGATGGCAGCCAAACAATCTCTCCTCTCCTCTCATTTCCACCATTTCTTTCTTTCTAATGCTAATGCCTGGATGGATATATCCCCTTTACAACTGGCATGCACGAAGGCAAAATTTCTGATTAACTCCAAGACAAAGTTTCATATCAGGTCAAAAGCTGCTTCAGAAGAAAGGAGGGGGGATGTCACACTTTGTTTTCAGACAGATAATTAAAACAGTTGATAGCACTGCAGGGCAGGTCTGGCCTCTTTTTTAGAAATATTACGACTCCAAGAAAGGTTCCGTGCAGGACCTAAAGATAGCCAATATTACAGAAATTAATTCTCTCAGACATCTTAATCACAGAGCCTGCACTAAAGCTTTAAATGGGCTGGTTTTTATACAGCGGTTTCCTACTCTTCCTCAGCACTCTCTGCAACTTCCCTCATTCCCTTTTATCTTTGCTTTTTCTACATTAACACATTCATACTCCAATAGATGCATCAGAGAACAATCGACACACCATCACACACTCAGACACACTCAGTGTCTTGCCCAAAGATATTTGGAATGCAGACTGGAGCAGTGAGGGATCGACCCTCCAATTAGTAGATGACCTGCTTTTTACTAAAGCCACCCGTTAGGTGCCACTATTTTAGTAGATTCAAAGAAAGACACTTAAAAATATCAGTTTTAAGTTGATATTGTCATTCATTATGTCATTGTATTTATGCTGGAAGCAACCTTAATATGAAGAGTGGCTAGATTTGTTTATCTCCCTCTTTTCTGGCATTTTTTTCTAACAATATGTGACCGAGCTACGGAGAGGGCTCAAGGCTACATTTGATTACGACAAGTGTTTTTTGCTAAGCAAATGGTCTACAAATTCCATATAAAAAGCATACTAGTACTGCCATAAAAAGCCATAAAAAGCACGAGAATGCACTTACAACATAATCTAAGAATTTATTAACAAAATGAAACTGAAAACTGGCTTTTATTAAAAGGTGCTTTCAGTCTGCAGAGTAGAAAAACACTATGTAAGCTCCAGTGTATTTCCCAGATATTAACCCCTTAACATTAACCAGGTCACTGGTGATCCATCCAAGGTTAGGGAAAATGTTTTTCAAAAACCTCTAATGCCAAAATCAGTGTATGACTTCACTTGAAATATAACATCTTCTAGTTTCTTTCCTTTAACATCTGGATAAAACAAAAAGCCAACACTTACCAAGATGGGTTATTTGTGAAATCTTGGACTGGGGGTAAAATTGCACTCAGGCTCCACCCTCAGATAGGTGCCAGTGCCCTGGTGGATGACCCAAACACACAAGCAGTGGCACAGAAGCAGGTGATGCTGGGATATTACCTGTTATTATTACATTTCTACAGCTTATATGTATTAAAACACAAATATTGTCTATATTATATTAGATTAGCTGCAAAAGCACTGCTGTTTGCTTTTGCAGCTGTGTGCTTTTTTTTCTTAACAATTCAGGTACATAATTAACACAATAACAGCAACGCTGCAAATAAATGGTAAGTATAATTTTCACATCTTAAATTATATATTACTTTAATGTTAATATTGTTTCCTGTATTGACATAAGCTAGTGTTAGCTTAATTTACGGTTGCAACAGTCTTTTAATAATAATTCATCGAGATTCATTCTTTAACCCTGTAATGCCAACTGTGTTATACTTGATGCATAATTTTTGTGATTTTTTTAAGACCTCATCAGTATTTTGTTTCCTGAAAGACCGAAAATTTTAAGCAATAATTTAGACAAAAATGCCAGATATAGCAAAATAAATTAATGTTTAATTAATGCAAATTAATGCTTAATTTGTTTTTTAAGTTGTCAAAAGGTTCAATAAAATCCCCAAATTTAAAAAAAAAAAAAAAATAGGATTCTCTGGCAATTATTCACGGGGCTCACATAAATTCATCTTTGTAATTTGTAACTGTAAAATTTAGTAGAATAACTTTGAAACAGTTTAACTCATTGTTTGAGTCTCCACTGAATGTGATTTACATCAGTTTTATGCTCATTAATCCATTCACTCTGCTGTCTTTCCAACTATTTATTTATTTTTATTTCATCCACCAAATTTTGTACAATACACCTTTAGACCATATCAATACAAAAGCAGCACTAGCTTTAAAATCCACAGTCCTAACATTTTCATTCTGGCATGACACACATGTAAAAGCTATTTTGGAAAAAAAATCATCATAAGCATGTCTGGGAATCCCAAGTCTTCTGTTAATTTATATCCATCGTACAATACTTTGAAGGCCTGTGTCGTTTTTCTGACGTCTCTTCACCATACTATTCTTCAAAAATAACACTGCGGCTCTTAAAATACCACATTCAAAAGGCTCGCTCAGCTACCTTCAGAAGTTGCACATATGAAGCCTCCTACACTTGTAGTGGAGTGGTGATTGAAAGTCTTTGTCAGAATGCTTACAGCTCTCTCAGTGCTTTCAAATTTACCTTTACAGGTCACACACACACACACACACACACACACACAGTTGTGTCTCTGGAAGTTTGGCTGCTATTTGGGAGATTTAAAGATAAGGCGATGGCATTTCAATAAAACACAGGAATGGTTTATGGTTCACCCTGAGCTCAGCACGGTCACTTAGGAGGCTCATCCTCTCTGGTTATTAATTTTCTATCTGAGGACATGTGTGTGTGTGTGTGTGTTTGAGAGTGTGATTTCTTGCTTTCTCCTTTTCCTTAGCCATTTTGGCTTCTCGTGCTCTTTTCTGCACGTCCTCCCTCCTCCTTCTGTCTGAAATGAAGACATACGAGGACACTCCCTGGAGGGTGCAGCAGTGTGGTTGTGGCAGCGCAATAAAGAATCTGGAGGTCAAATGTACACCGATATCCTTCGCCCCTCACCTAGCAGTGCACACACACACATGCACACAAACACACAGCCAGAGAGGTCAATTGTACAATGCCAGAGCTGGTTACATAAACCAGATGGCCATGGTTGGCATGAAGCAGCTGACATCTAAGAGTTCTGTGTGTCTTTGTGTTTGTGAGAGGGTGTTGTATCCTCTCTTTCAGTAAAAACCACCAGGGACCTTGTTTGTTGTCTGCACCCCACAAGGGAAACACTGTCAGCTTTACATGCGCACCGGTTCACACCACACATGTGCACACATACACACAAGTCAGAGGATTCTGTCTGATAAACAAGGTCTGTGTCTGAGTGTGTAATGGTGTGTAGATTGAACTGAGGGTGTGTCTGTGTGTAGCGTCCCAGAAAGAGAAAGTGTATGATGATTGGACAAGGAGGGTTTTCAAAACGCCGAGTAGATACGACCCAAAACCTGACACCGTAAAAAGCACCGTATCACCGATAGGCCACACACACACACACACACACACACACACACACACACACACACACACACACACACACACACACACACACACACACACACACACTCTTACAGGGACAGCCTTCCAAATTGAACCCTTTTGTCCTTTTCTCTGTGTTAATTCTATCATATTATCGTTTGAAGATCACAGGGACACTTGTTTTATTTGTAAGAACTCAGACCTTTAAGGTTGTCTGTACTAAAGATGAACTGAGTGCACAATGTGCCGCATGATTCTACTTGATTTTTTTAAATATTCTGGAAATTTAAAAAAATTCTGGCAATAATGTTTTTATTTTTGATTCAATTCCAATTATCTAATTTGTTAGTTAAATTCTTTAAGTACATTTATTTTATTTTAAAGAGTGAACAGAACTGAGGAACTCAAGAGTGAGAGTAAACATTACAACCTTTTAGTTATTCCACAAAATTCCTTCAGAGCCCTTCCACAGAGGTTTCTCAGGCAAGAGTGAAAGAAGTTTTCAGTTTTGAAGTTACATTACAAATAATTAAGTCATTGTACATATAAAGCATTAATAGATGGAAAGTATCTGCCCTATTTATGTTTGAAAAAAACAAGAAAAAAGTTATTTGTTTAAACAAAATTATCTTTTAACAAAACAATATGCTAGCTTGACTAAACAATGGTCTTCAGTCAGCAATATAAAACTGGGTCTCCTGCATTTTAGAAGCCCAGCAGTAGATCAAAAGCTTTGAGGTGCCTTTCATGCCTCTGTTTTTGTATATTCTAGAAATTTTTTCAGAATTTTTTAGATAATTGAAATAAATAAGAGAGTTGATAAAAAAGCATGGGACTATCCATGCCAAGCTTTACATTGTTGAGTTAGCCACAAAATATTTCAATAACACAGAGCAAGACAGAAAGGTATTTACAGGCCAGTTGATTCTTCAGAAAGCAGTTTATTTTTCTGCAAAAAAAGTCAAGAGACTGATTTAGAGTATGGAAGACACAAGGTAAAAAAGCATGGGGGTCAGATATGAATAAAAGAAAATCATCTGCATAATGTAACACTTATCTATGACCACGTGCCATTAAGAACTCATATCTGTGTGCTACAAATGACTAATGAAAGGGCTCGGCAGCAAAGAAAAGTGGTGAAAGCAGGCACCCTGCCTTGTTCCTCTGGCTATTACAAAATCTTAAGAATCTTAATACAAATTCAAGAGACTTGACCTGTATACAGTAATTAATAAAAAATGGTTTTGCCAAACCCAAATCTTTCCAAAGTATGAAATTATTAGTTGTCTTTCTAGTTTCTCAAAAGCTTTCCATGCATCCAGACAAATGAATAGCTCTCAACTGAGGGGTCTCAGGGGTGACAGGTAATATTTAACAGGTACATCAGACAGAAAAAGGAAAACCTGTTTTTAATATCACCTGTCTGGTGCCAAGAGATAATGCCAGCAGCAGCTTTGAATCTCAGCTAAAAGTTTTACAAGCTTAACAATAAAATTTGATTTAAAATTATAAGATTATAAGAATTACAGAAATGTAGTTATTTTTTAATTAAGTCTTTAGCTTCTCTCAGAGTCGCGCGGTTATTTTGGTGTTTGCTGTAGGAGAATCCTGATGATATTTAATTTTTATCAAAAACTGCAAGAAGAATGAGATTGTAAGATTTGAAAAAACAAAAAAAAACAAAAAAGAAATTAAAAGACAACATAGTAAGAGTAATACCATCTAAATCATCTTATAATTTAACATCACTCTTGTGAATAACTATCATTTCTTTTGCTTTCTGTGTTTTTATATGAACACCCAGAGAAGGAGCCAGGTCCCAGTAGAGACGCTTCTTACAACAGAGGGGACTCCCAAACCTAATATCCACAACACAGAGGCTCCTGCTATAAAGGTGAGCCTCCATATGAAAATATACATTCTTCAGTCATTGCTTTTATGAATATGATACACACTGGCCATAAATTATGCCAGCTGCATCTCACACAAAGAGGTCATAGCCCTTTAATGTGACAGTATAAACCTAGTCTGGATTTATTTATGCTCTATATATGGACATTAAACTGGGAACATACTGGATTGTATCTTGGAACAGGGATTGTGTCTGGGATAAATATGAAACAGCTGTTTACAGTACATGCAGCACTTATGTGTTTGAACATCACATAATGCTAACTCATTATTCAGTTGCTTCTGGGCACGGTAGTAACTGTGTGCTAAAGACCTGTTGGGCAATGGCATCAAGCAGCATCCTAATGTAGTTTCTGTGCATGTGTGTGTGAATGTCAAGGATCTTTCATCCAAACCCCCCACCGCCACCCACCATCAGTACACACACACGCACACACACACACACACACACACACACACACACAGCAAAGAAAAATGTCAGAGTTTTGCACTGACTGACAGCTACGACCGTGACAATCCGTTCTTAACAGGTTGAGTTTATGTCACTGTGCAGTGATATAAACACAAACTGTCCAGTAAAGAAACAAAACACCAAATTCTATTGAGTACTGTTAATGTTGCTAAAATTGAGTTTAGTTTACATTTTATTTATGTCACTCTTATTGTTATAGTTTTATTTATGAAATATCTTTGGAATGACACATCAGAAATTTGCTCAAAATTATTATTATTAATAATTATTATTATTTTTCATTAGAAACTTGTTGTACCATATCATAGTACATGACTTGTAGGTAAGAACCCGACATGTCAGTGTTGACGTCACCCTATATTTCCGCCTACTGTTTCAGTCGTTGCACCAACTCCGGGACCCACCTGTAGGCTCTTGAGGGATGTTTACTCATCACTCCCCAGTTTCTATGTCTGCTATATTTGCAGAGAGTAATGAGCCTAGACGGCAAACTGTAGTAATATTCAAATGCTCCAATAAATCAAGTGTGAGTTGTCAGGCTGAATTATTATAAATACTGGCACGGTTCATTTCATATTTAAAAACATAATAATATGCCATCCAAAAATAAGCAGATTCCTTTAATTGTAGCCAAGTATCCTTAGCAAGACACTGAGGCCCCAATAGCTGTGATGTGTGAATGGGAAGGCTCCATTAAACCAACCCAATGTTAGTCTGCAAAAAACCTTGGTGTCACAATAAACACTCTAAAATTCACATTTCTTTCATGATGCTTCAAATTGTTGTTGATGTTCTGTTATTTCTAAGAATGAACTAACCCTAAAAATGACTAATGCATCTGAAACTTTTAGAAAACGTTTTCAATTCCTTACTAAACTAATTTTGGCAAATTTGAAATTAAACAATGTCTTTTTTATTAAGAGGTTTCCTTTTATACACATAAACATCAACATATATATTATACATATAAACAGAAAGAAAAGAGAAGGATTACAGATGATCTGTACATTAAGGTTAAGTAGTACATTTAAGCTGTAAAATGAGTTCAGAAATGTATCTTCGGCTGTGAAATAAAAGGGAAAAAAAAAGGGGGGGGAAAAAGAGAAAAAAGAGAGAAAAATATAAACCAATGTATAATATATCCCAAAGTAACATAATCCCTGCAAAACAATCCCATTCATTCCCACCCAGGTCACTGTCTGCACCTGCACACTGTAATTCCACACCAGACTTAAGAGGCAAATTTGAAATTAAACTGGAATGGTGTGAAATGTGAGTTTTTGGTGACTTGAGGTAGAATAAACCTTTTCCGCTTCTTATATAATGTTTTACATTCTTTAATCTGTATTTTGACTGTTTTCTGATTCATAAATTGTTATATAATTATAAAAAGTCAAACCAGAGAAACAGAAAACACCATATAGCCCTCTTGAGGAGATGATGCTGGTGGTTATACATTTTCAATCATTATGTTCAGGGACATAATGATCACTTGGTAAACCTGGGGACCTTACAATTTATTGCAAGTTTCAACAGAGCCTATCAATAGTCTTCTACCATTGTCTTATTTATTTATGGTGTTTATAAAGAGCAATCTTAATTCCTCAAGAAATAACCTTGAAAATAAATTGAAAAACAAAAGACACTTCAGGGTTCCTTTATTAGCAGCATTTCATGGAATATCTTCTCATCCATCACATCAGCTAGCGTGTTTTCATCACATTTTCCTCAGTGCAGTTCACATTCAGTTGTCATGTCAATTATACATAAACATCTGTACAAAACCAAACTGCTGCCTTCGCACTCCACTTCCCTGCAAGATGAAGCTTTTCATAATTGGAAGGATGGCTCTTAACAAGCACTGCTTTAATTTTTCTTTCCTCCACACGTTCACCTCACCATCTCCTCATCCCCATCATTTAGGGAGCGCTAATGTGTTAAATGCGAACAACAAAGACAGGATGTCTTGCCATTTTCTGCTTCCCCACTGTTTCCCATGTTGCTGTAGTGGCTAAATTAGACCGAACCAAACACAGAAATTAGAGCTCCGAGGCCAGATGTGATATTTGTTTTTCACACTGTGGCGTCAGGTAGATGTTTAAAAAAAAATAGAAGGAAAATCAAAACTGCTCCCTCATTGGGTTTGGGACTCATTTTGATTCACCAATGGTGGCCGGCTAATCATTTGATCCTGTTAGAAGAAGTGTTTGTGTGTGATTCTGCCATGAGAGTTAACAACCGCTGCAAAAAGGCCGGGTGTCTGGGTTTGTGCACGGCTACTGCTGTCTGTGTGTGTGCACATGGGCGCATGTGTGTGTGTGTGCATGTGTGTGTGTGAGTGTTTGTGTGTGAGTCCCCTCGTTGGCTGTTTTTTCCCTATAAAAGCAATTTGCCCCATGCTCAGGCTAGGCAATGAGCAGATGCTACCATTGTAAATGATGATGCGAAGGGCCATAATAAAGAGTTGATAAACACAGAATTACTGCTGGGCTGTGGGCTTGCAGAGAGAGAGGGGAGGGGAGGGAAGGGGAGGAGAGAGAGAGAGAGAGAGGAAAGAGGGGGGTGTCATACACAATGAGAAAAACAGAAAATGTAAACCAAGATCTTGAAGTTCTCTCAACCTGTTATTTATTTGCTATTTAGTACAAATACACAAGGTTATTCCTTCATTGTTATAGTAAAAGTATCCCATGCGTTTCCTTCTATTTGCTTGAAAGTGTTGGCTGTCGGGGGCAAGAAGTGGCTACAAGCTGTCTGGTCACCGCTCTCATATGGCTCTGATACGGCTAAAAGGAAAATCCCATTGTAGGTTAGCCTTGAGCATCCCTGTCAAAATGTTCTGGCTCCACCACTGTCTATTTTTTTAAATGGCTTGTATTTGTATAGCACTTTTCTAGTCCCTAAGGACCCCAAAGCACTTTACACAACCAGTCATCCACCCATTCACACACACATTCACACACTGGTGATGGCAAGCTACATTGTAGCCACAGCCACCCTGGGGCGCACCGACAGAGGCGAGGCTGCAGGACACTGGTGCCACCGGGCCCTCTGACCACCACCAGTAGGCAACGGGTGAAGTGTCTTGCCCAAGGACACAACGACCGATTGTCCAAGCCGGGGCTCGAACCGGCAACCTTCCGATTACAAGGCAAATTCCTGACTCTTGATCGTAGCTCAAGAGTCAAGCATACAAATTTACTCCCACTAAAGACACTCACTCCTTTTTTCTGAACCTAGTTTGATTAATTAGTCATGGAATCTTCTGTGTACTTTAAAAAATAAGTTACATGATAGTTTTGTTTCCACTTACAGCCTCTCAACTTGAAAAGCATTTAATATGTTGTGGGCTGTAAAGTGTCCTTAGATGCTAACGGTGTAAGTGAGTTCTGCCAATTAAAACTAAGAAAGTAAATGAAGTTGAAACAACTAAAGCTTACATATGTTAGAATCAGCTGATACTTCATTATCTTCATGGGTGAGGAGGCGTTTTGCTAAGTGTGTGAAAATACCCAGAATATCCAGATTTCTATTGGATGCACATTAAGATGACCGGTCGTTGCAGTGCTAGATTCCCCCTTATAAGATGTTATCGAGAGTTGATCTACAGTAGTTTGAAAAAGAAGTCCAGTCTTGTAAAAGTTTATAAACAAAAAGAAGCCATATTTCCCTTGATGTCTAAGGAGCTTGAAAAGAAAAGTGTCTGGACTTCTTTAAGTTGCTTGAAGTCTGCAGTCTATTTACACCTACAGGCCAGTGGACACTCTTTCAAGGATGAGGATGTACACATCTTGGACAGGGAGGAACACTGGTTTGAGCGTGGAGTCAAGGAGCCATTTATGTGAAAAGGGAAAGACCATCTCTGAATCGAGGAGGGGGCCTAAGGGTCCATCTTTTCCCCAACTCTCTGTGAATGGTACTCATGGCCATTGATCAGTGGGCTTTGATCAGTGGGTTTTGGTCAGTGGTTGTTGATCAATGGTCATGAGAATTTGCATAATTAAGATTAAGGAACTGACCTCCCAGCCCATTGTTCCTTCAGTGGGCTGGTTTCAGTCATTATGCAAATGTACTGTTTATAAGATTTGGGGAAACCTGCAGTCAGCTGAGACTGAAGAAGTGACTTGGATGAGTAACGAAACGTTTCTTTTGGAGATTTACTTACCTGGATGACTGAGCATGCATCAAGACGTTTGTACTGTTGTCTTTCATTTAGTACCACTCAGTACTACTTAACAAAAATACTGGTTCTCAGCCATTATTTCTACACTGTTATATATAATCTTATGTCAAATGTTTTGGCCATTATTGCACCTCTAAATCGTGTCTATCTCAACCCCCCCCCCCCCTCCCTCCCGCCCTCTCTTTTTACTGGAGGGCTGTTATGATGTCACTGTACACCAAGTGCCTTGTAAATGCAGTGACCCCTGACTCATAGGGGACCTATGAGTCTGTGTGTATGTGTGAGAATAAAACTATGTCCCCGGGATGTTAGTCAAAGGGCTACCCTTTGTGAAGCCTGTTCACTGTATAGTGCATTTTTCTTCTTTGCCCCCCTCCAAACATCTCCCTTTCCACCACATGTTTGATGTTTGTTGGACATTTTGTTTGACCCAAAAAAAAAGAAAAGAAAGAAAAATAAAAGCTTTCAACAACACTTTTGTGCAAACACACATGCATGCTCAAAAACCTCCTTAGAAAGGAGACAGAGAGGCAGACAAGGCGAGTGGAAGAAGGCAGACTGAATGATGAGGACAGGGAGCAAATGCAAGTAAGATTAAGAGACTGCAAAAGAGCAATAGTGAAAGAGGGGGTGAGGGAGAATTTCCTCCCTTCGGCAGCAGAGATGGTGCCTCTTTCATGTTCTCCATGCTTGGATCTGAAGCTCTGTCTCCTAGCTAGGCCTGGTGTGCATGTGTGGAGCTAAGTGCTGGTTAATTTCCCCTTGGATCCCTCTGATTTCCACCGACAACCCCTCCAACACCACAGCCTCCATGCCTTCTCTGTGTGGCGTGGAGCGAGGGCAGTCAATGGACAGTGCTGGTAAGTCTGGAAATGCACAAATAGAGACCGTGCTTTGTTTCAGCCACCAGCCTCCTTCTAGACCTCAGGAAGAACTATAAGGGAGTGCTTTCCATAAGTAAGTTAAGGAAAAAGTTGCCAGCAAGCCACAAGGGTAGGATCAGAGTCAAGTTGCACTTGAGCCACATACTCAATAAAGATTGGTTTAAAAAGTAAATCAGCTCTCTTGCATGGATTTTGACCTTAAAATTTGTTATAAGATTTGCATTTGGATTTGCCAACTAGATAAAATTTCCACAAAAAAGGGTTAGAAGCCAATCACAATAAAATACAAGACAAGAACAGTTGTTAGAAAGTTAGTATTTCTCTCAGTATGTCACAGCTTCGCATAGATGCTTTTTGCTCATGTTTCATGAAACATTATTGTCAAATAAATAAGTTATTTGCTTAAATATTATTATCATTTTATATGTACATCTGAACATATCACATCTAAACAAGAGACGGTGCCAAAGTGTCCCTCGGTTGTTTTGTGTTCATTGAAACCATTTTGGAGGATTTTGAGTCAACACACACATTGTGGGTGCTTTGTAGTGGGGCTCAGTTCAAAGAGTTATCAATCCCTTCAGTCAGCTTTCTCTGTGGATGCATATAAGAAGGGAAGCACATTAATTGCTTTCTAGTTTGTGACCCTAAATGTCTCTGCATTTTAAATAAAAAAAAGTTCCAGTCAAACTTCACAGAGAGACATTTTCCAGATTTTGAACTGCTTCTAACTGGTTCATGAGCTATGTTGTGCTTTGATAAATGTTTGCATCTTTGCAGCTACAAACGTTTGCCAGATGTTTACTGTTGCAATGGAAAGGTACACATTTACAGGATGAACATAGATCGCCTGTATTACAAAGTGTGATTTTAGGTAGTCGCTGAAATATTTTTGAGTTATAATGTGCTACTCAGTCTTTAACCATCGTTTCAAAATCTCTGTTGTTTAGTGGAAGAGTTGGGCTTCTAACGAATGGACCATGTCTTTAGAATTTCTGAAGCTTCCAGATATTCATTTAGAGATCCTTATTATTATGCTTCTTATCGCGTACCCAAACCTGAGCGTACACAGCTACTGTTAAATGAGGGGGTATAACCCTCATACTACACCCTTACTTTTAAAATGTATTCCACTACAGATTACAGATTACATGTCCCAAAATGTATTTTGTAACGTATTCCGTTACGTTACTCAATGAGAGTAACGTATTCTGAATTCTTTGGATTACTTAATATATTATCATAACCACTGCTCATCTACAATCACAATGAACACCGGTGTACCACAAGGCTGTGTGATGAGCCCTTTCCTCTACTCCCTCTTCACCCATGACTGCAGACCTGCTGATGGTTCCAACACCATCATTAAGTTTGCAGATGACACCACGGTGATTGGCCTCATCAGTGACAACGATGAGGCCGCCTACAGGGAGGAGGTGGATCGTCTGGCTGAGTGGTGCAACAGAAACAACCTGCTGCTTAACACAGAGAAGACCAAGGAGCTCATCGTGGACTACAGGAGGAATGCTGACCCACATCCACCCATCCACATTAAGGGGACGGCTGTGGAGCGTGTGAGCAGCTTCAAGTTCCTGGGAGTCCACATCTCCGAGGATCTCATCTGGACGACCAACTGCTCCAAGCTGGTCAAGAAGGCTCACCAGCGCCTCTTCTTCTTGAGGACTCTGAGGAAAAACCACCTGTCCTCAGACATCCTGGTGAACTTCTATCGCTGTACCATCGAGAGCATCCTGACCAACTGTATAACAGTCTGGTATGGGAACTGCTCTGCCTCGGACCGGAAGGCATTGCAGAGGGTCGTGAAAACTGCCCAGCGCATCGCCGGAGCACCACTTCCTGCCATAAAAGACATATACAGGAAGCGGTGTCTGAAAAGGGCTGGGAAAATCATCAAAGACCCCAGTCACCCATCACATAGACTCTTCACCCTCCTGCCCTCTAGGAGGCGCTACAGGAGCCTCCGGACTAAGACCACCAGGTACCGGAACAGCTTCTTCCCCACAGCTGTCAGACTCCTGAACTCTGCCTCCTGACATCTGACCCATGTTAAACTCATGGACTGGACATACACACACCCACAACCACCTACACACACACACAATGGACAACCGTACCCTCAAACACACAATAATAACATGGACTGAACCACCATTCACAATCACTAGCACTTTATATACCTCTGTAGAAATTATCCACATATCTCACTTATCTTAACTGCACTACTGTATAGTTCTGTGTAAATAATCATACGATAATTTTTAATCCTACAACTGTTTATAACTTGCATAGTTCACATTTCTGTATAACTGTATATCTCAGATTTCTGTATAGTTTTTTTAAATTTCATATTTATATCCTGTTCATAGCCTGTACATACTTATAGTTATAGAATATTCATAACATACTTCACACCGTGTACATTATAACATACCATAATAGACCCATTTCTGTAACATACTTACATATCTATATTATTGCTAATATATATTGTAATATATCTATATCACTAAAGCACTTCTGGATGGATGCAAACTGCATTTCGTTGCCCTGTACCTGTGCATGTGCAATGACAATAAAGTTGAATTCTATTCTATTCTATTCTATTCTATTCTATATTATCATGCTTTTTTACAACTACATGAATGTACTATTGCTGTGTGATTTATTACTTTTACTGAAGGTTATTCACCATACCAATACCAACTAGATTTTTAAATCTTAATATAAAATGAGTAACATTAGGGTGGAAAATAGGTAAGGCTGCACTTTTTGCAGTGATCTCATATAGAAAACTATTCCACGTGAATATAAAACAGGTCCGCGCCTCCGAACCGTAAAGGTAAAAAACGGTAAAGAGACCTCTGGCTAACGTCGGGTTCCGTGTCGGGTTCGTAGTTGAAAACTAGCTTTACTTTGTTGTCTGGGACAACTTTGTATATATATATTATATATTTACATGCTTCCAACTCCCGTTTCTGGTTGGTGACATCTCTTACTTTTCTCCCTCCCTCGCTCACAGACACATAACGGGTATGGCAGTCCATTCTCCCTGCAGCAAAGACTACACTGCCCATGAGGCTACATTTTTTAGGGCTATGCCTGTAACACTCTGCCTATTGCCTTCATATTGAATAATTTTTTTGAATAATTTTTAAAAATATTTCTTCACAATATTATGCGGGCTGCAATTAGGGTACATGGGCCGCGAGATTGAGACACAGACATGAGAGCATCTTAATGCGTGTTTTGTTTGGGTTTCCACCGGCATGGAAACCAAAAATATAGAGTTCATAGCCTTATGAAACAGGAAAATACCGTCGTGTAATCCATTTATTTCAACAAAGTAACTGTATTCTGAATACCACCTTTTAAAACAGTAACTGTAACGTAATACAGTTACTCATATTTTGTATTTTAAATACGTAACGGCGGTACATGTATTCCATTACTCCCCAACACTGGGTATAACAAATAAACACTTGCAAAGCAAACATCACACCTACAGTGGTCTTTCTCAGTATGAAGACTTATTAACTTATAAGAACAAGCTCTTATTAACCTAGCTTGTTCTTATGTAGACTTTTTCTGATCTAACTGAAAATTCAAAGTGTTCTTTGCAACATGCCTCATTCATAAAAGTTCTTTTTTTGCGCTTTACCTAACTGTTTTCTATCTAACATTCACACTCTGATGGATGCACTGGAGAGCAACTTGGCCTTCGGTATCTCGCTGGCTGCAGACTGAAGCATCAGGGATTGCATCACCAACCATGTGATTTGAACTCTCTGATTAGTAGATGGACCGCTCTACCTCCTGAGCTACACCGCATGCCTTCCACTTTCTTCTTTGTCTGTCTGTGGGCAACAACAAAGGAAATTTCAGCACAGTTTACACTGGCACCCTGTTGGTCAACAGCACCATTGTTAACCCAGACCCCGGCGTATCTGGCATTTAAATCGCATTCTTTATGTTCCTCATGTTTGATTTGGCCAAGCTTCTACACCCGGTTACTTACACAACCCTTCATACCTCCATAATTATTTCTATACCTTGTCCAAAATCTTTGAGGGTGATTGCAGTCAGTTTAAGTCAAATTGTGATAGTCTGGAGACTGGTTTCCTCTCACCAGGCAACCTGTCCAAAAGTGTTGGTCACTAATATTTGCAAGTGATCACAAAGCAAAAATAAAAAATAAAAAGTCTATTTTCTTTTGGTGTGTGTTGTTTTTATTTATGTACATGCATATATTCACATATGCACATTTTAGAATGTCTTTGCAGTTTGGTGCCTGGATTTCATTCTTGGCATATCTAAACAGGAGACTCTTATGTAGATATTACAGACTGCTTTATTCATTCTCTGCACATCAAACAGGAATGACACAGAGTGCTGTTGTGGGAAGATCACAAGATGAGAGAGGAAAGACAAAGGGTGGGAGTGTGGCATGAAAAAAACCCCCAAAATACAAAACTGAATGCAGCTTCCAGCCACAGCTGAGTTTAGGAGAAGTCTGGAAAGGAGAACGCATTCCAATGCAAATAACAAAATGGCTGCCTTTCATCAACACTGATTTCATTTTGTTAAAAAAAACGAAGAAGAAAGTGATGAGATGTCTTTAAATCCACACTTGCAGCGAGCCTTTTGATATGGCAGAAAATGTCCTGGGGTTGGATGACAGACAAAGTGTGTCCTACAGTGTGCATTTTCAAATGTGAATCTTCTGCTTGTTTGTTTTTTTATTTTTATCTCCGTTTTTGCTCCAAATTCCATTTAAGGGTATTTTTCACACAAACAGGATAATGTGTAAAATCCATCATTTTTGCATAACATATTCTTTTTTCCATCTGCAGTTACAATTCAGCATTTATGCAAAACTCAGAGCTTGAATTGTCAAATCAAACACAATAATCACATTCACTCCAGTTCCAGGGAACCATAGCTTGCTTCAAGGCAGGGTTAACTTCACTGACCACTTTAAAAAAAAAAGAATTCTGACAGAAACAGGGCAATAACCAAATAAAATCGAATGCACCAGGACAAAAACTTGCGTTTAGATTCTTAGAAGAATCAATTTAGATTCTAATGAATACATGAATAAACACCAGATGAAAATATTCTGCATATGAGGCCCAATCACAACTATTTAAGTTGTGTAGAAATGCAGGATAAGTTTGAAAGTGATCCCATCAGGAGTAATCTCCTTCAGCAGTAAGGTTAGACGCGTACACATGATTTGCCCTCAGGAAACAGTACAGCTTTTCTTTTGCTGGGGTTACAGTTAAGTCCGTGAATATTTTGACTTTTTTTTAATCGCCATTACCAGTGACGGTCCTAGCCTGTTTGGCGCCCTGGGCGAACACTCCCTCTGGCGCCCCCCCCCCCCCCCCCCCCCAACCACACACACACACACAAAACATATTAAGGATTGTACATTAACATAAAACTGTTGTACACACACACACATATGAAGAGAGAGAGTATGCATAGTATGCAAACGGCTACCAAACAGCCATCATAATTCATCATACAATGAGAACAGGACAAATCAACAACTGACAATGACTAATTAATATTAAAATCTGTAACATAATGTATTATTTGGAGTTTAGTCTGTTACTGTTGCTATTTTTATCATTTCTTCTTGGAGCAACTGTAACGCACATCATTTCCTTAGGGATTAATAAAGTATTCTGATTCTGATTGTTTCAGGATGACCTGCCATTATCCAATCACACATCTGCTTACCTGCATCTAACAGACCTACACCTTAGTTCACAGATTCACTTTGTTTATTTCTGGTTTATTTCTGAGATTTCACACAACCCAGGACTCAAATCATGAATACATGATGGGCTTGGATTTACAACATTATGAATGAAATGTGCTCTATTTGGAAGCAGCAGGCCCCTCCTCCCCTTTCGACGGGTTGTGTGTGAGACTTTAAATAATCAAACTGTAAATTATAAATTTTAAATCGTTATTGATCTCTTTACCCCGAGTCCTAAAGTGTATATTTATTTTCTTACTCTTCTTATATTTATTGTTTGTTTACTTGCACTGCTGTAACTGGAGCCTCGTCGTCTCGTCTCTCTATACACTGGACTGTATGTAGCGGAGATGACAATAAAGTTTACTTTGACTTCAGCAGCGAGCAGGCGCACCGAGGGCTCTCGCGCTCACTTTTCGTGTACAGAATTACGAAAAAACATCGGTGCAAATTATAAGTCTGTATCATGATGTCTGGTGTTTTCATGTTTGTTGGTTTGTTTTAATTTTGTTTTATTTTGCGAGTTGGTTATTAGATGCCGCTCCAGCCAGCCAGAGACTCCCCCGCCGCCCCGCCCTCTCCTCCCTGTGTCGCAAGCAGCAGGCGCACCTCGCAAACGGAGGGCGCCCTTACTCCCAGCAAATGGGCGATAGAAAACCGATCGGTGCCTGTACCATTCCCAATATGCGCTGGCTGACGTCGGGGAAGCATGAGTACGAGCATTTTGCCCGTGATGCCCCCACCACGATGCCGCCCCGGGCAACTGCCCGTGTCGCCCGTATCTAAAACCGCTACTGGCCATTACCACAATGAATTTTAAATAAAACAACACAGATGCAGTTGAAGTGCAGACTTTCAGCTTTAATCCAGTGGACTGAACAAAAAGACTGCATAAACATACCTAACTACAGAGTTTTTTTTTAATAGAATCCCTTCATTTCAGCTTGAAAGTAATTGGACAAATTAAATAACTCAAAATAAAATGTTCACTTTTAATACTTGGTTGAAAACCCTTTGCTGATGTATTTCACTTCTTTACTAACTCCTGGGTTGCTTTTGCTGTGTGTTTTTGGGCCATTGTCCATCTGTATTATGAAACGTCACCCAATCAATTTGACTGTATGCCTCTGAATACCTCAGAATTCATTCGTCTGCTTCTGTCTTGTGTCACATCATCAATAAACACAAATGTCCCAGTGCCAGTGGCAGCCATGCACACCCAAACCATTAACCTGCCTCTGTCGTGTTTTACAGATGATGTGGCACGCTTTGGATCATGAGCTGTTCCACGCCTTCTCCATACTTTTTTCTCGCCATCATTCTGGTAGAGGTTGATCGTGGTTCCATCTGTCCAAAGAATGTTTTTCCAGAACTGTGCTGGCTTAGATTTTTATAGCAAAGTCCAATCTATCCTTTCTGTTCTTGGGGCCTATGGGTGGCTTACAACTCATGCAGTGGACCTTTTGCCTTTACCTTCATACAGTCTTCTCCATATGGTAGACTTTTATATTGATTGCCTACTTCCTGGAGAGTGTGGAGAGAGTGGAGAGTGCACTTGGTTGGCTGTTTTCCACAACTGTTGTCATCTGCGGACATCCAGATCTTTTTGTGTTGCTGAGTTCACCAGTGCTTTCTTTCATGCTCAGGATGTACCAAACTATAGGTTTTGCCGTACCTAATATTGTAGTGATTTCTTGGATGGGTTTTTTCTCTGTTTAAGGATAGCTTGTGATTACATAATGAAGGAACTGCCCATACCTGCCAAAGAAATAGCCTTTAAGTCAGTTGTCCAATTACTTTTGGTCCATTTAAAAAGAGGGCGGGACATGTTAAGGAGCTCAAATGAAAGCTGAGAATCTAAACATTATATCCATGTCTATTATATAACTATAATTGGAACATGTTTTAGTGAACATGTAAAATACAAAACGTGTGTCAGTGTCTAAATATATATGGACTTAACTGTGGTACATTGCCAAAAGTCCAGAATACCACCCTGCAGTATGTTACCCAAATCTTTTTCTTTGTTCATCATGTTTGTGAAAGAGGAAAACTGATGTGCTGCTGCAGTTTTAAATCTTTGTATTGACGGCTTTAGCTATCCTACATCTAACTACATCTAAAATGAATGGCAGATAAAGTCATTCCATCAGTGCCAAGTTCCAGTTTGGGAACCACTGGGCTATTACTGTACTGTATAAAGATTCTCTGTCAAAAGCAGCAGTTTGCCAGTTGATTGGTAAGTTTACTTTGTCTAGTTTTCTTTGTGTGAGCAATGGCCCTTAGTCCAGAAGTGCATTCCCTCCTGGTAGGAGCAGCAGAAGCAGTAGTAGTAGTAGTAGTAGTGGTGGTAGTATTATCACACACACACAGACACACACACATACAGTGGGTCCATGAACCAGCTGGCCAGCTGTTAGTGAATTAGTTTTTTTTTTTCTTTGCCTCTGCAGTATAAGCCAATCACCAAGCCTTGTTTAATGCAATTAAGGGGGATGTCGATACTGTGCAGTGATTGGCTGAGAAGAACAGCATGAGAGCACAGAGTACATTCTACCTATAGAGACAGTAATTAGCACATGCTGGTCATTAGTACACACACAGACCTATAGATATAAATACACACATGCATAAGGTTGGGCAGGATGCCATCTTGTTCTTGCTGTTTAGTGCAACCAATGTCATATAAAGAAGCAATGCATACACACACACACATATTCCAGCAATGATTCTGTGCAACAGTGTGTGTGCTGGAGATTTATTAAAATTCCTTCTAAACATGGCCCATCTCTTTGAGGGTCCCATGAAGAGGTCCTGCAGTGAGCCTTTTAATGAAGGATCAGAGCAGACCCTTCTAAAAATGCCAAACAAATACACAGACCCATGCTCACACACATGCACACACACGCAGGCATTTGCCATAAACCACCCCCTCCCAATAATCCCTCTCACTTCTAATGGTAGCCATTTGCCATTCATTAAGATCAAAATGCTGTTTTCTGCCAGGACAAATTGCAAAGCTATTTCATTCACAGCTTGAGAAAGGCCTGAGACTCCGTTGGGTTTCTTTGGGCCGTTTGAGCACTGAAGCAGGGTTGGCTAATGTGGCTAACAGGCTTTGAATTGTGCAGTGTGGTAACATGGCAGAGAGAGAAAAAGTAAGCAAGAACATTTTAAGGTGCCCTGTATAAAATTTTAGTGAAAGTGCATTTTTTTGAAATTTTAAATCCATTAAGCTTTTAATTATCCTCTTGGTATAACATGGCTGTGCTAAACGTTCATCAAGTGGAAACTATACCCACAGCATTACACAAGGAGTAAGGCAATGAAGTAAACTTGCAGTTTAAACATGAATTAAGATTAAATGCTAGTGCACCAGCATTGGGAAACCAATACTGAATGTCTTTTAATAGCCATACAGCCATTCAATGGGTTACTGGGCAATAGGATACGCAAGGTATTGTAGACATAATGTTATAAAGTTAGCAGATTGTTGGTGTTTTCAGATGATGAGTGGGCCACCAGTTTTTTTAATGTTTTTTTTTTTTCTATCATATTGGCATAGAACATATAATTTGTATGTGGAAACACTACAGGGTGGGCCATTTATATGGATACACGGTAATAAAATGGGAATGGTTGGTGATATTAAAGTCCTGTTTGTGGCACATTAGTACATGTGAGGGGGCAAACTCCCCAAGATGGGTGGTGACCATGGTGGCCATTTAGAAGTCGGCCATCTTGGATACAACTTTTGTTTTTTCAATAGGAAGAGGGCCATGTGACACATCAAACTTATTGGTAATGTCACAAGAAAAACAATGGTGTGCTTGGTTTCAACGTAACATTATTCTTTCATGCGTTATTTACAAGTTTCTCTTTGTTCACAGCCATTGACATGTCGAAGAGGTTAACACGTGAGGAGCGGATCGAAATTGTGTTGATATCTGGTCATCTTGAAGCTTTTTTTCAAGGAATTGAAAATGATCTATGACGGCATTTAAACTGTTGTCCTGATCAAACTTCCATGGCAATCCGAGATAGGGACTAAACCTAGTGTCAACCGCAAGATCTGAAAAATTAAGCCAACATTGAAATGCCAAAACCTGCCGTTCCTTCCCCAAGGAGCTGTAGCAGACTTATGCTGTTGGTGCCATTAAGAAAACAAAAACATTTTAATGGATTCTCACTATAGTATGGTTTACTGTGTGGAAGCTTGTGGTCCAATTTTTGACCCTAGCATTTCATTTGTGCGTTACGTCTCAGTGATAAGCAGCTATCAGTATAGAGCGCACTACACAAATTAAATTTATGGATCCGCTGAACTTAGCACTCATTTCAAAAATGGCAAATTATGGGCCAAGCAAAACAATATGGTGGTAACCAAAGTACTAACATCAAGATTTAAATGGAGAATTCAAAAAACAGTGACTGCCTGACATGATGGCTACAACCACCCTTAAAATAGAGCCTCTGAACTTCACAAAAGACCCTTACCTAGATCACATGACTTAGTGGTGATAATGTAGCTCACACATCAAATGTGTCATGTAAATGGAATTAAAAAAGTAAGAAAAACAGCAATTTATTCTCATTGTTACATAAAATACTTAAAACACTGTCTATAGTCAAATGCAGAAATAAGTGACTCCTCCCACTTTACATCTGCGTAGATAACGTCTAATTTCATTTTAGTTTACATACACAGTAACATGATAATAATGTTTGTATTAACTATGTAATGGAAAACATGACCCATTTTACCTCCTATACAAAAGACTTTTAGCAACTTTAAGTGTCTATGCAAAAGTCTTTCTGCATGCCCCCACAGCTTCATTATTTCTGTATTTTTTTTGTCCACGTGGGTGTGATCTTCCAACATGTTACAGTGTATGTATTCATGTATACTATGTATTCCTGGTCTGCGTGCGTGTGGTGCAGGTGGGTGAGGGAGTGGTAATTAACAATGACATCTCCTGAGCCAGGTCTAATCAGTGCTCTCTTCTCTTCATATGCTATATTTATCTCTCCTCTCTGTCCCTTCTATCATAGTTATTATCACTTCATCTCTGTCTTTATTCACCTCCTCTACTCTCTCTTTTACCATCCCTTTATTTCTTTTTCACTTATTCTCTGGAAAGATGTGATTAGAAAGAGGCAATACAACAATAGAGGCTACAGATGTTTCCTCTCACCATAGCTTGCTTGGAAATATAGTTATTCTCATCTATTATTCCTTTGAGAGGGGAAGAGGTGCGAGATTGATAGTTTAATCAGCTTTTAGAAAGCTTTGTTAATTGGAAAATTATGTTGCAACACTAATTTGACAGTCAAAGGTTACATATTTTACAGTATATGGTATATGTGCGAGTGCTTCAGGTTAATTAGAATTTTTTTCTTCTAATTTTATAATAGTGTTAAAAATTGAGTCTTCACTCGATTTGTGAGTGTGCACGAGTTAAATGTGCCTTTTACATGGCAGATTAGATGAAGTGACAGCTCACCACACTTTTCAGACAAAAGGCACTAAAAAGGTGCTAAATGAAATTAATCATTAATTTGATGTAACTATGAGTATGTGAAATGAAAGGTGAAAAAAAATATAAGAACACTGACATAACAGTAACAAGTCAGATTTGGGACTTTGCACATTTCTTCTATGAAACTAATAAACTTGCTAACATCCAAGCTACTGTTTGCTAAAGAATTGAAGGCTTTGGTCTGTCACAGTCTTGCATAACTATGTGCATCAAACTCTTTTCAGTGTATGTGCCTAAACGTCCAAACTGGGTTTAAATTTTCTGTCTATATGTGACAGAAAAGTAACAAATAGTTGTGTGTAACCACTCTGATTCATGTGCAGGCACATTACAAACTGAAGAACTGTCACTGCTGTGGATTTGTGTCTGAAAATAGTTTGCACCATTTCAACTTTGGGTAGTGGTTAAGCTCAGAATCTGAACACGTATCCAGTTTACCCAGAATCATTTTTGCTAAATTTCAAGTCTTTGGAGAAAAGAAAGATCACCTACTCAGGAAAGAAGTAAAGTACAATAAAATGCAGGGTTTGTATTACAAATCTAATTGTACTTTATGTGCTAGGCAACATATCAAGCAATATAACCAACTGAGCTCACTTTCACTTTCAGAAAATCCACAGAGAAGTGTGAAATTGTCCGTAGTTAATGTGTTATTAAATGATTGGAAGCTGGGAAGATCCTGTTACAATGGGTCCACTTTGTTCCTTTTGTTAGATGATGATTTCAAATCAGATGATATTCTTCAGCAGATAGTTTTCCTAGAGGAGATGTAGATGTTTCAGAGGCGCTGGCAGCTTAATATACTGCATCTTTAAGAGATGCAACTTCTGTAACATATTTCTGTATCAGGTTATGTTTATGGCGTTTTGTTATTTTGAGCTTCGTGTCTCTTAAATCTCTATATGTGTTGTCAATAATGTGAGATATTTTCTTTGTTGTGTCAGTTTGAATGCCAGAAATGCAATGGCGTAAGGTTACAAGGTGACTGAGGTCCTTATGTCCAAATTGGCTAAAAAGCTTAGGTTAAGGCCCTAGTTGCAGAAACAATTTGCTAAACAAAGTCATCTGAAAATACAAGGAAATTTTGAAATATACTGACTAGTTCAGGCGACAGCTAGGCAAACTACTAGAGCTTCTGCTTTCAAGTTTGCAAACTTTGGACACCAGTTTATGATCATTTTATTGAGACTGTCAATCAAATGTTGATTTCGCTTAATTTATGCACTTTTTTTTTTTGCAGAGCTGGCTTGTGTCATCATTATGGATGCCATTTGATTTAAAAGACGCTTATTTCTCTTTTAGTAAAGCGTAAAGGAATAAACAAAAATATACATGGCGATCTAAAAAAACAATATAACTAAAATGCAAAAAAAATGTTAAATATCATATTTGGTGAAAATAGCTAATTTAGGCTTTGCGTTCAGGCCCAGTTTCTCACAGATCAAGTGCAAACTCTAAATTTCCTGTAGGTGTAAATGTATGTGTGTCTTTTAACCATACAACAGGGTGGTAGCACCTTCCCCAAGTGCATTCTGGGAGAGTTTCTTTGCAAACACAAGTGGTTATATATAGCAAATTGATGAATGAATGGAATTTGAATCATGACTGAAAGTGATGACAGCAGCATTTTTTTTACTTATATCGCTGATAATTAATGTGATTGTAACTTTAGTTGTGGAATCACACATCTCAAAGAATTGTTTGTGCTTCAGTTGCTGACTCACCTAAAGGGTGACATGAACATGTCATTGTGTCTTTGTGTTATTTAAACTAAATATAAGCTTTTCTATTCCTCAGCCATTCCACGCTGGATGATGTCTTCTTTAACCATGTACATGTATGACCTGCTCACTGGCCAGCAGAAGGCAGGGTTGTAGCATCCTTTGTCTCTTACCCCCGACTCACATACTTACATACTTACACACACACACACCTCCAGCCCTCAAGACAAAGTTCCGTATGTAAGTGGAAGGCAAAGGGACAGAAACTGCATGTACATTCATGCATATTTGTGTGTGTGTGTGTGTGTGTGTGTGTGTGTGCGTCTGGCACAGATGGGGGAACATGATAACCTTGTCTTCATGTAGGTCTAGGGGGTGGAACAGAGTAGAACATGAAGTTTCAGTCCTGCCAAATCCTGGCTTTTAACTGGCCTCAGAAACACATGCAAACAGACACACACAGGAACACACACACACACATGCGCGCGCACACACACACACACACACACATATGCGCGCGCACAAACAAACACAGAGTAAGGCCCCAGACACTGAGAAGCATGCAGCCAGGTCCAAATGTGTGTATGGGCACTGGGCCAAAGTGTATGTGTGTGTGTGTGAGCCTTGATGGAAAGCCAAAGAGTGATAGGTATAGAGGTTACAGACGTAAACAAAGAGAGGAAAGCTTTAAAGGCCGAAAAGTGCACACAGGGTGGTTTGGAGGGTCAGTTTTTAACATTTTAATAAAATTGCCAAGAAAAAACAAAGAAGTCAATCGAGGCTAAGCTCAAAGAAGTAAAGTGAGAGTAGGGAGAGAGAGAAATGTGCGAGTCAAAACTAAGTTGCAGTTTGTGAGACAAGAGAGGAGAGAAGTAGAAGAGAAAAGTGAGGGGAATAAATTGAAAGGACCACAGAAAGTAACAGTATGAAAAGATGGATAGTGTGTTTGTGACATAAATAAGGAAAGGAGAGTAGAGGGAAACAATGAGGGAACAAAAAGAGAAAGGTCACACAAGATAAATAATGTGAATTAAAAAAGAAATAAATAAGGGATTAAGAAAGAGACCAATGTGAGAAGAAGAATGGATGTCTGAGTTTTTTAAAAAATGTGAGGGGGTGTGAAAGTACAGGAAAGCCTCCCCCAGCGCCCACCTGTCTAGCTGTAATGGGATCCAAATGTTGAAAGGCCTGGAAGTTACATCGCTTGGAGAGTCTAAGGGATGAGATCTTGGACTCCAAATCAGACCATCGATTACATGGTAGAGTGGTAGCAAGTCACATGACCGTGGTTTGAATACTATTTGAAAGTTTCTGTTTCAAACTTCGATTTGTTTTCACTCTGATAACTCAGCGAAAATACTTGGCAGTGTTTAGGCACTAAAAGCCATTTGGTTAAATTAAGGGAAGGATTGTGGTTGAGTTCAAATTTACCCTTTCAAAAAATTTACCATGAAGGTGACACTTATTTTGTGACTCTCACTCAGACTCCTGTAAAGTATAAGGACAATAGTATGTTTATGTCCTTTGTACTTGTCGTATAAGTGAGTCTGTTGTGTATATTTATTTATTTATTTATTTTTTTTACCACGCAGAAGAAGTTTGTTACAGTTGCAGCAAGTGGCTGCCCCTCCCCGAGCCTGGTTCTGGGAGACGTTTCTAACAGTTAAGTACTGTTGAGTTTTTCCGTCCCACTGTCGCCAAATGCTCACTTATAAGGGGTCATCTTCTTTTTGGGATTATCTCTGTATTATTGCATATCATATGTAATCATTTACAAAGCACTTTTCATCAGTATATAATTAGACAGTATGCATATATAACTATCCACAATTGTACACACACAGTACACACATTAAACAATGTAAACGTCCTAAACCTAAACAACAAACTGCATTTTCGCACTGACATTTACACCCTGTGATTAACACCTCTCACTGTGGTCTCTTTATAATCGTCTGTTTCTTACTTAAACTATTCCAGAATTTTACACCACATAGAGATATAGGAGAATATGTTCTGTTCATCTGAAAATTGTGAATCTTTTTTAATTTCATAATAGTTACTGGCAACAACAGTTGAAAGAAGTATAACACGAATGACAACTTGGCCATTAGGTCTCCACTTGTCCATGTCTACAATATAATATAATCTGGAATTGAGTGTGATGTGGAAATCTTGTACATGAAATCCTAATAGAACAGTGCACATTTAAAAATATTCTACATTGGTTTAACAATTGAATCAAGCTAATTACATATTAAAGTGTCGCATTATCTGGCCACATAAAGTAGATTTCTAGCTTTTTATATACCTTTTTTTTTTTTTACCCTTGTTGGTCATAAGTATAATGAACAGCAGATTCTCTGCAGAACTGAGGAGACAGAAAGAAAAGAGAAAAGCCAAGAAACTCTGTTTAAAGCAGGGGTCTCAAATTCAAAAGAGCTGGGGGCCACTGTTGGAAACTGCTATCTCATTGGAGCGCCATTCTGGTGTTACAGTAAACGCAAACAGACAAACAAATAAAAGACCCACAAATATTTTCAAAAATGTAGGTTTTTTTAATCCGCTCTGCCACAGTGTTTGCTGACAGGCCACTGCTGTTGAATAACCTCTTTTTTTCTGGACATAGAATATCAGCAACTCACATCATGCTGTCCTTCAGAAACTGCACTTCAGTGAATGGCTTTCCCACTTTGGCAATTAATTCATCAAATTAAATAATTCTTAACCACACCGATTATAAATTACCAAAGAAATAGCTGTCTTAAACACTGGAAGTCCCAGGCTTTTCTAAGCCCAAGTCAGCCAAGTGGAAGCTAAATTGGCTAGTTTTTTAGCATCAATTCATATGTAAATTAGGTTGTTACTGAATGATTGCTGATTTCTAACTGCCAACTGCCTCTTTGTTAGTGTGTGGGGGTGGGGAGCTGCTAAAAGCTGTGAACTTCCTTTCCTGTTGAGGTCAATGAAATTGTCATCTTGCGGGGTCTACTAGGCTGCTGGTCAGCAAACCTGTGAAACCCACAGTATAACCCTAACCCTGCAGTATATTGCAAGTAAACCTGACAAGTTTGGGATCAAGTTTTGGGTGTCTTGCGACCTAAAATCCAAGTACATTTGCAATGTCTTCCCATATCTTGGCAAGGGAAGTACATTTGCAAGAGAGTTGGCTCACTCTCATATGGCTGGGAAGAAGGCAAGAAAATAACAGTTGCTTTGGACACAACCCTCCACACCTAGCCCTGGAAAAAGAGCCATGTGTCAGGTCAAACACAACTGCAAGAACAATCGTGCCACTGTGCGATGTGTTCACTGCTACAGATACACATGTGGTAAATGCAGACTACAGATACCATGGCAGTGCCAGGATAGTGAGTGATTGCTGAAAATGTTGAAATGTACTCACTCACTTTTTATTATTATTTGTAAATATGTGTACAAATGGTTGTTTTTTGTTTGTTGTTTTTTTTTGTACTGTTTTTATCAATAAATCTCAGCAACAAAGGAAATACACCCATGTGTGTTGATTTCTCCCTAAGATGGCAAACAGAAACACAAGTTTCCTTGTGGGTTAGGGTTAGGCTAACCCACAAGGGTTATTACTTGCAATATAATAAGCCTTGCAATATACTGCAGGGTTAGGGTTATACTGTGGGTTTCACAGGTTTGCTGACCAGCAGCCTAGTAAACCCCGCAAGATGACAATTTCATTGGCCTCAACAGGAAATGAAGTTCACAGTTAGGGGTTAGGCTAACCCTAACCCCTAACCCTAACGGCTCAGCACCACCTTATTTACATAACAAAAGCAGCAGTTCACAGTTCAGTTCAGGATATTAGCTAAAAGCCTACCTGCCATTTGGCTGGTTGGCGGGTTTTAAACGTAGAAAAGCCAAATGGCTGCTCTCTGGGACTTCCAGACTTTGCACTCAGCTTCCTCTTCACCATGACAGACTGGTGCAGTGTCCACAGCTGCAGCACCAATCCATCTATCGATCTCCCGCTCTCCCTACTTGTGAAAAAGACCCTGCGATACTTAAACAAACCATGACTTTGAGGTACTGATTCTCATTCCCGCTGCTTCACACTCGTCTGCAAACCGTTCCAGTGCAAGATGGAAGTGACCACCTGATGAAGCCAACAGAACAACATCAGAGACTGCCCAAGAGGAAGCCTTCTGGCATTTGGCTTCATCTAGAAATTCTTTCCATAAAAATTATGAAAAGAATCAGTGACAAAGGCAGAGGCTGTTCCTTCGAGTCACATCTTACTGTTGTTTCCCACATGAACAAGTCTCCCACTAAGACGACAGTCCCCAGGTGGAGCGCCCTCAAGCACCCCACCGAGGGTCTCCATGAAGGCCGGGTACTCTGAACTATCCTTTGGTGCACAGTTCTCAGACCCAAAGGTGAGGGAACAAACCCTCTCATCCACCAGGAAAAACTTCAAAATACAGGCAGCAAACCAAAGGGATACTACGATACCCACCCCAGCCCAGCGGCTCTCACCAAGGGCAGCTCCAGACTGAGACAGAGTCCAGCCCCTCTCCAGGAGACAGCTTCTGGAGCCGAAACGATGCGTTGAGGTGAGCACGACTATATCTAGTCAGTACCTCTCAACCTCTGGCACTAGCTCAGATTCCTTCCCCACCCAACCCCTACAGTGCCTCCTGTGGGTGGTGGGTCTACAGGAGGGTGGGCCCATGTCCCCTTTTTCAGGCTGTGACCAGAGGGGCCCCATGGACTAAGCCCCAGGCCAACAGGTGCTCACCCTCGGGAACCCCCGGTGACCCTGTCTAGGGCAAGGTGATCTGTTCCGAAATTGTGAGTCAAACAGTATTTGCCTCACTTCCAGATACAGACAGACAAAATGGTGATGGCTAAACAACCAGACATTGTAATAGTGGACAAACAGGAAGACTGCCGTAGTGATAGACGTAGCGATACCAAATGACAGGAAGAAGGAAGACAAGAAGCTGGAGAAGTACCAAGGGGGAAAGAGGGTAACTTTTTAATACATGAAAATCCAAGACATATTAATGATAATTATTAACCCTTTAAGACCTACCATAGAACCAAGTCCGCCAGAGCTTATATTATATTTTTACATGCTGTAGTGCCATTTTTGGGAGCATTTCAAGTTGCTATACATCAATACAACCATTACAGCATAAATTTTAATAATATGTCTGCATTAAGTGCATAGTAATTACATAAATTGCAAAAAAAGTGCAATAAACTACAAAAAAATTGAAAATCGTTTTTGTTTTTTTAACATATATTTCTAGTTAGAGAAATTTAAGAGGCTTATCCCTCAAAACTGTAAATACAAAAAAGTTGCACAAAATAGTTTCCCACCACAGGAAATTTATTTTGAGTGCCTTCATAGTTTTATTTTTGAAATACACCAATTTTTTATATATTTCAGGAAAAACAAAAATAAATATTATAATGCAAATTTGCAAAAAAGCAGCATATGCATCAAAACAAACTATTTCCAGCAGTGCAATATTAGTCCTAAGCATCCCAGAAACGACACAGAAAGTCATAAAGTCAAACATAACTTTTAAAAACACCAGTATAAACTCATGAGGCCTTGATGGTAAAAAACTACATTTCCGCGAAAATTACGTCACTTCCGGTTTCGGGCAGGTAATGGCGGACATGTGATAGTTCACGCTGATGAACTATCGCATCTAAGAAGTGTTATGATCGGATCGGCAAAGCGTGTTTCTGGAATATTATGTTTTTGTTGCTGCAAGTGCTTTTTATGCAGTTTTTGCAAAGCTACATGTGGAAGGAAACTGTGACCTAGGACAAACTGATGGCATAAGATGTCTCTCAACTCCTCCGGTTTCATATGCAAAAAAAATTATTGCGCTAGCTCACGTGGTTGCAGTGCTACCGGGATTTAAAAATAGTTACGCAAAACGGAACATGGCATAGATAAGGACCAAGATCATACAGTCAGGGAAAATGTATATGAACCCCGGTTGATTTGTATGTTTGCCCACTAACAAGGAAATGATGAGTCTATAATTTCAATGGTAGGTTTATTTGAACAATGAGAGACAGAACACTAACAAAAAATTTTTTTAAAAATTAATTCGCATTTTCATGAATGAAATAAGTAGAATAGACAGAAAAGGTGACAACAGTTGGTGTGATTATTCGCAGATGGAAGAACCATAAAATAACCACCAATCTTTCAGTGATAATGAGAATGTGGAACCAACTCAGAACTAATCGGGAGGAGCTTGGAGGAAAATCAGCTGGGCCCCAAATAATTTTTTCCCTGACCATATACATATATATTAGGGATGCACCGATACCGATACTGGTATCGGGTATCGGGGCCGATACTGTAAAATGTGTGTGTACTCATACTCGTAAAAGTTAACCGATACCATGAACCGATACTAACTTATTTCATTAATCAGAGGGTGGCTTGTCATTTTTGTTGTCGTTTTTTAGATTGGCCACTAGGGGGACATCCCACGCTAAACAGGCTCAGGGTTAGGCGAGTGAGACTTGCGGCTCCTGATAAAAAAGAGAAACTGGAGGCTGCTGTAGCTAGGCTAAACAAAATGTCAGCAGTGTGGACCGGAACAGCCAACTTTAACTCAGGTTTTGGAAAAGCGAAGAAAAATGTCAAGAGAAAATCCACGGGCAGTTAAAATAATAGAGGCTCTGACTTATTTTATCGCTCTGGATGACCAGCCAATGCCGGTCGTGGAAAACATAGGATTACACCGTCTTCTCAGCATACTCGAGCTGCGATATGAAATTCCCAACCGGCCATACATCAGGGAGATAATGGTGCCAAAACTTTCTGAAGAGGTAAAGACAAGCAGTGTGTGCGATGTCAGTCCTTGGTTTAACGGCACAGTGGACTGATGATCCACGGGCAGATGAGGAGTTTATTCGTCAATGCCAAATACTTTCGTTATTTTGTTTGTTTGTTTACAATATGGACACTCTGCAATAATTTAGTTTATTTTATTCCAAACAGAAGTGTTTATTTATTATTCTGAAAGCTCGAGACAGTGCCAATAGTTCAGTAATATTTTTTTAAAATTACAATGTGGAGACTCTGCAAAAATTTAACAGAAGTGCTTATTTTTCACTTGAAAATTTTTTGTGGTCATTTTTATTAAGATTTTATTTTTTATCGGCAGCGAATAAAATAAAACCTGTCTTCATTGTCTTCATTGCATTTGTGTGTGGTAGAAGTATCGGTTTTTGTACTCTGTATCGGCAAGTACTCAGATCCAAGTATCGGTATCGTATCGGTTTGAAAAAATTGGTATCGTTGCATCCCTAATATATATCATTTAACGTTTGAACATTCACTGTGACTCTACAGTGACTTCACTTAGATTTTTTATTCACTTTTTTATTGTGGACTACAAACGCCACCATCCACACAATACTGACAAATAGACTGTTAAACTGGGTAGCTCATACTCATACAGCCTAATTTCACAAATCACAGATTTTCACAGTCTCATGTTTAAAGGGAAAAACTAAACACATTTAACATTTCTTCTGTTTCTGGTTGCAGTGACTTTCATGCTATTACTTCATACAGTATTCCACGAGTTTTATAATTGCCTGAAGATTTGCAAATTATATTACTAGACTAAAAGTTCTTCTCATATTTTTAGCACAGAGTTCAGATCTGCTCTGAACTTTGTGAGGACATCTCCAAATTAGTATATTTCCAAGTGCTGTTATTTTCACCTGTGTAGCTTTTCCTGTGCTCTAAAGCTGCTGTCATTTGATCACGACATGCACAAGAGACTGTCCCGCTGCAAATGATCAGACAACCTTATGAGTAATTGAGTATTCAAAGCACTAAAAAATGAGTCATAACACTAGATATGATATTTATTTGATATGGAAATGTTTATACATATGCATCACAGCTTATTAATTATTCATATTGTCTTGTTTTTTTCTGCTTGTCTGTAATATACATTATGTATTCTCTCCCTTCGACAGACACATCTTTTGAAATGGGAAAAAAAGAGGTAAAAAAAGAAGAAAAGGAAGGATCAGTTGGCATCTCTCACTTTGACTACAAAAGAGTGAATGAGGGAAAAACTTCATTATATTGGCGAGTGACAGGAAATGTGAAACACAGTGACAGAGGAAGAGAATGAGGACCTTTTTTCCCTCCCCACCTCAGTTTCATGTCTCTCTCGCTGCAAAACAGAAAAAAAAAGAAACTCTGTGGACCATACGAACTACAACACACACACATGCACTGACCCCATATCTCTCATGAACAGTGCCACCGACCATCAACTGTCATTTTTATTCAGCGTCGGACTCACTCCGTAATCACCCTGACAGACAATGCACTGCCACCATGTTGCTACAGTGCCGTAAGTGAAGAAACAGCAAGTTAATGCCTTTATCACCGGTGTCACTGTTCTTCCAGCATTTTAACATTAAAAACTTATATTGCATGGTTATTAACTTATTTTGACAATGATTAATATTTGCATAATGTCACATTTACTGTCCCTTTATTAAAGTCACAGCGGCATAGAACGACCACATGATTCACTTTGGATGATTTCTTACAGTTGTCCAGAAGCATGTCCAGGACTCAGACGTCAGACAGTTCTGAAGCACAATCATTTCAAACATTTTCTGAATTTTTATAGTTGCATAAATTGGATAGTGCACCTATTTCTGTTCCACCATATTTTATTAGGGAATGTTTTGATTTTTGCACATTCGTTTCAGCTAGAAAGGACACTGATATTAAACATTTTATGAAAAACTATATCATCATTCATGAGATTATTACTACTACTACACTAAAAAATCAAGCTGCTGCTTAGATATTAATATATTTCTGATTTATCAACAACACAGCGTAAAACGTTCTAATGATAGCTCATTGTTTACTAAAAACAAAGATCTTCACATACAATTTGTGTATAATGTAACACAAAAATGGGGAGTATTTAGATAAATACAGTAGACTAAATTTAAACAGTGCATTTAAAGAGAAATTAACACATTTCAGTGTTTTAGTTTACATGTTTAAATATGTTCTCTTCCATTTGATTGCATGAGAATTTCTTTTGATTATATACTACAATTGTGTGAGTACAAACAGCTCCACACTAGTGTACAAAGACTTGTAGGACTGTTGTTCATTTTATGGTTTTGTGTTATGTTACAGCTACACTGTGTGACTGAACTCCAGCTGTTTTCTAAGTTCATTGTCAGGATTGTTGCTGAAATTTGACTTACAAGCAGGGTTGCTTGTAAGTCAAATTTCAGCAACAACCCATGTAGTTGGGCAGTGTATGGGGCACCGCACTGCAACAATAATAAAAAAAAAAAAGTAAAGACTTTCGATGTTTTTATTTATTTTTTAATTGGATATTTTTCTTTTACATTAACAGAACTCGTGTAAACAATTTGCATTTAATTTACAATTAATTCCTATTTTGTTTCAGCTTTTTAAAATTTGAAATGTGACACTTTTATGGCATGCTCAATATTTAAAGGTACAGTGTGTAAAATCTCACCACTAGATGTCAGTAGATTGCAGATTACAGTCGACTGAATTCTGTTTACTATAAAATTCAGTGTGCAAATGTAATCAAACAGTTCATCAGAAGAAAAATACAATTTTTAGGACACTCAAGTCTAACATTAGATGGCATAACATTAGCTTAAAGATAGTAGGGTCACATGTTTAATCTGGTGCCAATTAGTAACTGCGACAATATCAGGAATAAACAAACATGTGTTCCCATTTTCGTGTGTTAGAGCCAGGGTTTTAATAGTTTTGCAATTTTCATTAGTTTTTATTTTTATTTCGTTTTGACTTCAGATTTTCAATTTTATATCAGTTTTAATTAGTTTATACCAACTGTTTGCTAGTTTAGTTTAGTTTTTATTTTTTTGAAAATCCTTAGTTTCAGTTTAGTTTTGATTAGTTTCAGTTATAGTTTTAGTTGTGTTTGCAATAATTAAGTGTAACAAAATCCCAGTTTCATCATATCAGTCATTCTCTTCTGCTTATCCTTGGGTATGTTGCTATTCCAGCTACCATACCCTGCACAGGTCGCCTGTCTGTCGCAGGGCTAACATGCAGAGACAGACAACTCACATTCCCACCTATAGGTTCTTTAAATAAATAAATAAAGGCAGATGAACAATCATTGATACCAGGCAACTATAAAATGTATATCTTGGCCCCAATGAGACTATTAACTCTCGCAGCACCGGGTGTTGGTAATTTTGGTTCAAGTGAATTGATAAACTTTTTGAAGGTAATTGACTCACACAGTTGTGTAGATATCCCCGTCCTGTTGTCTCGGGATGCATCACGCTGCCTTGCCTGGGGTTAACTTCTGTTTTCTGGGGATGAGGGTTGAGTGTGCTCCCTTACCTTCTCAAGGTAAGCTAGGTTAGCCTTCTTGTGTGAGCTTTTCAAGTGCACTTTAAGGTTTGTGGGATTTTTTTCCCTTTAGAAATGTCCCTCATAATTTCTCTGTTTCCACTACAAGACACTTGCTTTATCCAAAACACAGTCATATTCAAAGTAATCCCAAATTGGACTCTGGCTCCCGACTTTTCCTGACATGATTCTGCGCGTGGACGGAGCAGCAACACAGACGACTCGACTAACGTACTGCCACCTGCTGGTATAATGAGACACAGCAAGAAAAAAATCTGGAATCTAAACTTCATTTTCACCCTTGACTATTGTATGACACGCACACATCAATGAAAACTAAACACATTTTTGCTATAAATTCAGTTAATTTTAGTTAGTTTTGTGAACACTCATTTCAGTTTTAGTTAGTTTTCCTTTTTTTGTTTTTATTTTTATTTCCGTTAACGAAAATGTTTTTTCACTTCTAGTTTTCGTTATTTCGTTAGTTTTCGTTAACGATAATAACCTTGGTTAGAGCCCTGACTTCAATTCAAGAGATGAGGCTTGAGGTAAGGAGGTAGATATGTAGTCTTTCCCTCGTGCCTACCTCATCCCTTCTCAGATGATAAGACACTGGTACAATCTTTCATATCTTGAGTCTCCACAGCTTACAAGTCCCCTTCTCGTCCACCTTTAGCATGCTACGTATGTGGCTAGCCTGTAGCCTCTAAAATACTTTATCAGGATTCATCAGTTTCGTAGATGTAATTGCATACTAGTCAATGTACATTCTTTTTCAGCATTCTTTTTTTCTAATAAATAGCCTCCAGAAATGACTCACAGACTATCAAACTGATGAGATTAAAGTTTTAATTTAATTTTTTTGTTTTTTGTTTTAAACTTAAAGCAAACTCATTGTGTTGTACTGTATACTGCTGTATGTTTAGTATTATGTAGCCCTGTTTGTTTTACGTAACTGTTAGATCTGATTGCTTCTTTTACTTTTTGCAGAATCACTTTTCAAAACCTGAATTAGCTCTATGTACAGCAAAACGGAATAAACCCAGGGTTTAAAAGCATCTAATTATTACGTTATATGTTATAATATTTGTTAAAAAAATCATTTTAGAATTCCACCTGTGCTTAATTAATTATTTTTTTTGATGAACGATGCAAAAAAGGACAATGACTTGTTTAAAAAAAAATCTTAATCAAATTATTCATGCAGAATTTGATCACTGAAGACAGACAATTCAAGATTCAATTCCATTGTTCATTAATCATCTTTCATCCTCATGGCTGTAAGCTTTTTTTTTTGAGAGCTCCAGTAGCGCCATCATCCCTGTTCTTAGTGATTTACATATTTCAGCCACTGCATATGTCTTTTCAATCTATCAGCAAGGATCCAAAATATTCATTTGCTTTTTCACATGATTGTGTTCTCCTTGTTACTGTACAGTAACGGAAACTGACAGTTAAGGCCGCTGTTTTCTGCATAAAGGCACTGTGCAGTTTTTCTGACTGGGGTTTACTAGCTGAGGTCATCGTGGGGTTGTATGTGTGTGAGTGTGTGAGGGTGTTGGGGGGTTGGACTGGCCACTGTCTTTTTATTTATTTTTGCTTCATTTCTGGCAGTAGGCTGCCATGCTAGTGTTATCGGGTCCCACAGGGAAATGTGTTCAGCATCAGTCACTGTGTGTTTGAGTATTTTTTTATTTGTTTATTTTTTATTTTTTGTTGTATGCGGCAATGTGTGCTTGTGTGTACCAACAGCACAGTAATCTGTAGGTGGGTCATCATTCTTAATGCAGTCTGTGTCATCAGTTCCCGTGACAACAGGGGGAATGATGCAGCCGATACATATGAAACAGGGTGCCATGCATAAACATGGACGCTGCAAGAGGAGGCGGGTGAGGGCAGCACGGGGGCGAGGTTATATGGGGGATGTGTGTGTGTGTGTTTGTGTGTGTGCACGTGTATCTGCTCTCTCTCTATTCCTGTTTATTATTCATCAGCCCTCCCTCAGTGTGCTGTCACTAGCTCCTCCTCCTGATATGAGTTTATATGTGTGTGTGTGTGTGTGTGTGTGTGTGTGTGTGCGTGTGTGTGTGTGTGTGTGTGTGTGTGTGTGTGTGTGTGTGTGACGGATGGTGACAGCGTCAGCGGATGGGGGATCAAGATTAAGATCAAACACAGCTCAACGTCACACTCCGTCAGGTTTACTGGACGCGTATGGCCACACACACACATGCGTGCACACACACACACACACACACGGTCTTTAAAGGTTTGAGTCTCCCATCCTCCCAAATGAAAAAAGTATTTCTCAAAGGTGACAATAACGGCATAAATAAAACAACATACTCAAAAACACACTGCAAGAGTAAAAGAGATTATTACACAACAACTATTGTTGCTGGATGAACGTTGAGTTGAAAGTAAAGTCCAGTAGCTAAAAATGGGTCCTGACAGTACTTTTCTCCAGAAATAACCACCATAATCACAAGAAGATTAGCAGTTTAAATCTGGTACTTTATATATAGCGGCATAACCTGGAGGGCAATACTACAGAACAGAGCAGACATCAATGATATGATGCTGACTGAGTCATGTATACCTTGACAGGAGGAGCTGGGGTGGAGGTGTGTTGTAAAGTGGTTTGAGGTAACTGTAGGCCTTTAAAGTACTCTGATTATCACATATTTTATAAGATTTGCTAATTGGAAACACAAAGGTATCAGCACAGCCTTCCAGTGATGTGGAAAGGCTCTGAGATCAGTTGATATGCCAGGATTTCTACCGTGCTTGATTCTGTGGCTTTTCTCAGTTTTCCTTTTCAATCTGATTCCATCCATAGGAACACTAAATGTATCACTTTGACCACACTTTAGGCACAGTATAGTCAAAGGTAGTTTAGCTTCTAGTTATTCGTTTTGACATCATAGTTCAAGTACAAAAAGACTTTGTCATGGCCACATATGACATCATGTCACATTGTTTGGAAAGTTTAGCACCATTTTCTCACTCAGTCCATGCAACTGATGATCTGTGTTCTCTCATTCAAGTTCACGTTCAGTGAGGTCACAGAACAGAGACATTCAGATGGAAACACATCCTAAGTAATAATTCTGTTTTTTAAAGCATTCAAAGGATTTGCTATTGGAGCTTGCTGCATTTTAACACTGACATGTTTAAATTCCTTGTTTGTTTCAAACAAGCTGAACATCTTCCAGCTGCTTTCTGAACATGTTGTGGCTCACTTAATGTAGTCCTTTTTCTCTCCACGTGTGCCTCAGTGAATATGTGATTTTATCAAGATGTGCGTGTAGTATTTACAGGTAGCATGGGCAGTTGCTCTTTTGGTTAATGTACACACACACACACATATACACACACACACACACATATACACACACACACAAACAGCAGAGGCAGTGAAGGCAGATATGGCCTCCTCACTCCACGCAGACCATTCCAAAGGGAGATGTTTTGAATTCACTCATTACGTTGGGGTCGTGCAGGGTCAAGTTCAATGCCAGGGAAAAGGAGCGGCTACACTAAGGACACATACACATGCACAGCCATCCAGTGAGCACAGCACGAGTAGAATTACATCCAACAAAGCTTGGGATTTCGGGTAAATACACTAAAATTAGTCTCATTGTGTTATGTGAATTTCAACAGGGGAGAGAAAAAAGGCCCAAGAATGGCTGATATAAAGCAAATGGACGGATGGAGGCTTGGCAAAAGGTCAGGCTGGGGAGCTGGTTTGGTGGAGAGAGCAAATTGGCTGGATAGTAAACATGTCTGGGAGGTGTGTAATAAATGCCATTAATATGCATCACAGTTTCTTAACCATGGTAACTGCACTGATTCTTCCCACTGTGCTTCTGTTTCTTCTCCTTATGTTCTTCTACTTCTCATATTGACTTGAGATCTTTGGACCTCAAATTTCTTGTTGTGCTCCTGAAACCATTTTTGCTTTGTGGCAAGGCACACAAAGAGCCATCAGGCAATAGGTAGGTGTTACACATTAATGTAACATCCACATGGATGGTCTGATCCAAGGTTTCACAAAACATTACCCGAAGCATCACACTGCCTCTGTGGGCTTGCCTTCTTCCCATAATGCATCATGTTGCTACATGTTCCCCGGATAAACAACTCACAACTACCCGGCCATCCAAGTGATGTAAAAGAAAGCACGATTGATCAGGCCAGAGTCTAGTTCTGATGCTCATGTGCACATTGTTGGTGCTTTTGGACAGGGGTCAGCTTGGGCACCCTGGTTGGTCTGCAGCTACAAACACAACAAACAGTTATGTTCTGTGTAATCTGACACCTTTCTATCAGAACCAGCATTAACCTTTTTTGCAGTTTGAGGTTCAGTAGCTTGTCTACTGGATCGGACCACACCGGTCAGCCTTCACTCCTTACCTGCATCAGTGAGCCTTAGCTGCCATGACCCTGTTGCTGGTTCATCACTGTCCTACCTTGGATCACTTTTAATAGATACTGATCGCTGCATACTGGGAACACCCCACAAGAACTGCAGTTTTGAAGACGCTCTGATTGTGATTTCTCATCTAGCAATCTCAATTTGGCCCTTGTCAAACATGCTCAATATGCATATATATCTTAAAGGCACTTTGCCATAAAACATTTTCAGAAATCTTCTCTAACTAACTACCAAAATTACCCCGGGCTTATTTTTGCTTCCAACTGTATGGAAACCTGCTCTTTACAGATGAAAAGTCCAACAAAGTAGTTTATATTATATTAAAACCCTCCTGAAGCTCTCTTTCTTGCTCACTTTCTCCTTCAGAGCCTTTATTTTCTGTTTGTCAGAGTGCATTAAACCAATGGCATATGTCCAATGATTCTCCTGAAATCATTTGCAGGTAATTTTAAAATATGTTCAGAAACCTGAGTGGCCAAAGGGGAAAGGCACTGACCAAATTCATTATTCATTTCTTCCCCTTTACTGTAAACTTTTTAACTATCCTACAGTCTTCATTGTGCTTTTTTCTCACTCTTAATAAAGTCCAGTAACAGGCACAAAAAACGTTTCCAGATCCTAATAAGAAATAATTCCAACTCCACAAGCTTAACTTTTCTTTGGGCAGAATTTTTGCAGTTTCTGGTGGCCAGAATATTGTTTGGTCAAACGTCATGTTCCCATGCACAGTCCAGTAATAACAGGTCGGCTGCCCTTTGCACAGCCACAGATGGTCAGTTTGAGCAGCCAGCTGGTGGTCAACTGGCCCCGGCAGCAGCAGTTGTTCTGGTGCTCTCTGACAAACCAATGTTGGTTTTAAGACCTCATTATGGTGACAAAGTCAACCGCAGATTTGTGGGTAGTTTTTGGATGACTACCAGCATATATAGAAAAAGGGATTTTTGTTGTGCTGACAGCTGTTATGAATCTCCTGACCGCAGTGGCTTTGAAAGTCTGGCTACGGCCGTCTACTAGAAATCTTTTATTGTGGAATTTAAACATGCAAGCAGGTTTCTGCTAAACAACAAAAGAAAGAAAAAATGTAACTTTTCAAAAATTCCCTCAAAGTCCTCTGAATCAGATCCATTCATGTGGTAACTGGATGCGCTGCAATGGAGTGACTCAAAATGTGCTTAACTCAGCCTGTGTCTGCTTTAGAGGATAGTTAATGGTCCATTTCCCTGCACACTGCTGCACCATCTTCATCAGAAACAGAAAGAGACAGAAAAAAACAGGAGTAATTAAAATGTCTTTACTTGTAGCTTAATTACGAGCCAGCCAATGAATCTTTTTGTCAGAGTAACTCTTTCTCCCGGCTCCCCCTTTTTTGCATAAAACAATAAAACCTCTGTTAAAAATGTAATTTTCACTTTGTTCAGATTAGATTCAGTCAGCTTTTTTCCCCCTCCTTGTCTAAGTTGAAACGTTAAATCAAATCAAAGACGAACAAGCGCCTCTTTTTCCTCTTCCTTGTGTTTTACTTCTGACCACCCTCCCCTCCCTGAGATTCCCCTACACTGTAGCCATGGAAATGGGACTTTGGGGATGAAAAGAAACCATAATTTTGTGGCGGGATTAATTTGGAGACATGAGCAATACCAAATGAAATCCCTGTCAAAACCTCTGCTGATTCTTTTCATCGCTTGCAGATCCCTGAGAAATCTGTTCCCCGTGGCGTTTGTGATTTGACAGTCCAGTAGTTTTGGACTTAGTTCCCCCCTGATACCTCTGACATGATGACATTAAGTGGTTGCTGAGACAGGCAGCACCCATATTTCAATCACCATTAAGCAGAGGATATTTGGTGTTAGTTTGAAAAAAAGAGGAAGAAGAAAGAAGCGCTGGTGACAAACAGACATTCACAGATACAACAGCAGGCAAACAACTGTAATTACATTAGAGAGCGAGCGGCAGCCATTTCCTGCGAGTGCGGGGAGGTAAATATAGTCCACATCTGACCTTAGATCTCTCAAAAAAGTGTGGGCTGATTGTTTACTGGTGTCCTTGTCGGATGCCCTTTTTTCACATCAGTCCTGTCAGCTGGAAGAACTTTATACTTCCTCAATACTTTTTACTTTGACAAAAGCACCACTGCAAGAAAAGATATGTCACAAGAAGATGTCACCTACATAGAAATGGTGTAAATGGGGTCACTGTGACGTGGTATCAGTTCAACTAATTGTTGCAGTTTTTTGTTTGTTTGTTTGTTTGTTTGTTTGTTTTTTTTTGGGGGGGGGGGTGTTTTGTTTTGCTTTGTTTTATTTTATTTTACTTATCTATATTTTTTTTTCTGTAATAATATCTGAATGATCTACATGGGAGAGTATGTATAACTATATCTATGTGTTTCCCCAACACTGTTCATACACGATGTACATACAGTATTATTATACACTCATTTTTTTTATTAATTCCCTCTTCTATTTTATTTGAACTCTCTCTTCCTGTTGGTTAAAATGTTACTGGAAAAGCAATAAATAAATAAAAAAATGTTTCAGTCCCATTTTACATATGGCTGTATGTCTTTGTTCTGAAACTTCCCAAAAGGTATCCCTTTAATGCCAAGTGTATGATTTTTGACGCATCATCAGTGTGATTTTTTTCAGATACAATCAGATACACGTGATGCTACTGTGAGCAATAAATTCCACAAAAATTCCAGATGTAGCATAAATTATAAAAATTAAAACTCATATATTTAAATTGATATTTAATATCCAGTTATTTTTTTTAATGTTGTGATCTGGCAGTTATTTCATGGTTCAGGCTTTGCGGGGGTACAGACAGCTGCAACAAAACCCCCTGTCAGAAGAATTCAGTGACAAAGAAGTAACTGCTCGATTGGCCTATATTTTATGGTCCTGTATTGTAACGTATCGTACCTTATAAATCAAAATCTAAATAAATCCATATTATGCAGTATATTTGTAGAAACACACAGTGTTCACAGAGCGTTCCTTTATTCCTGGCCACACAGCAGTGTACTTTCTCACACACGTCCCACTGCTGCTCTTCCCTGCCGTTATGTTTTGAAGCCTTCTTCCTCTCCACTCCAGTGTCGCTAAGTAGAGAGTGCCATCAGTACTACTTGTCCACTCACCTGCCTGGCACTGCCCCTTGAGCTCACTGCACCACCCCTCCCCTGCAGGTGTGCCAGGACCACACCTATACACAAAGCTGCATTTACTCATTAGTCATTATTAATATGTGGCTCTCTTCCACAGTGTGTCTTTTGTCCTATCTAGCTCCCGTCATCCTCAGCTGGGCAGGGCAGATAGCTGCTCCTCGCTGAGCCTGGCTGTGATTGTTGGGGCTTTCTCTGTGTTATTGTAGATCTATTGTATTGAATATTTAGAGGTGACTGTTGTTGTATTTCGGTGTTATATAAATACAACTGAACGCATTCTATATCACAGCTTTGATTTTAGATCATCACTGATAAACACCCTGTCCGAAAGCTTCCTGATATGTCTTGGTAAAAATATAGTTTTGCTAAAAATATTCCAAACGGATAAAAAAAAAAATGCAGCTTTCCCAAATGAGTAATTTTCTTTCCAACTCCCTCTTCATCCTTCACACAGCCATCAACGCCCACAAATCACACCTTGCTTGAACACGTCCACCTTTTTGTTTGTGTACCAGAGAAAATTATGATGATTCTTCTCTGCTGCTCCATTCAAATTCAACATGTTACTTGTGCTTACACACGCACGCACGCGCACGCACACACACACACACACACACAACGATGCACACATGCACCCACACATGCACACACACACACACACAACGATGCACACATGCACCCACACAGAGGAAACCCAACACTGCAACCCACATCAACTGGGACTTTATGAGTCTCATATCTTCTGGATATACCTGCACACTACATGGCTTACTGCCTATCCACCTGAAATCCAACCAAACAAAGAAATATATTCCCTCAGCAGAGATCTCTCTTACTGGAGGCTTTGCAACCACCATCTGAGCTCTATTTAAGCAAACTTCTAATGTTGGAACCTGCATTCAATTTGAGACCTGGAGAAAATGGATCTAACAACTCGGTAGGGAAGCCATCACTGTTAGAACTTTATGTGCTGTCTTAGCGGGGCAGCTGAATACTGATTATGTTGTAAGCCTTTTTTTTTTTTGCCTCTCGGATTCTCCCTGGAGCCTCTCCTGTCTTGTCCGGCTGTGCTTTGCAGTAAGAAGACAGTGGAGGAGGGAAAGTTAGATGAAGAAAACTTTCACAGAGAGGCAGAGGGGCTTTACTGTAGGGGGGGGGGGGGGACTGTGACTCAAGGATGAAGGGCAAGGGCTGTGGAAGAAAAATGGAGGGTAAGGTCAGTCGACTGCACCTGTGACGTCTAGCAAGTTTCTGCGAGATCAGAGGAACAGTTTTCTAAATTCGCCTTCAGCATCCCAAAACTGACATGCAGCCTTCATTTACATATCCTCCTCCTAAACACACACCGGAGATTTGCCTGTCAAAGATGCGCTTCTGCTGCCAGACAATCCAACAACTTTTGTCTCATTTAACTTTCATACCTTTTTACAAACCTGCTGCAATACATTATGGATGATCTTGAAGGTCAAGACAAGAACGCAAACAGGAAAAACCACTGTCCACCGACTTGTGTCATTCCTCTAACTGAAAAACACAGCACAGAGATGACAGATGCTTCATGTTTTCAGCTGCAAGACCTGAGTTCCCAACTGGACTTTTTTGTTCTGCAAGTGCACCCTGTCCATTGGTATAGAGTTGGAAGGGTGAAAGGGGCTGTCCCTTTGAAATGATAAGTAGAGTCTTCCTACACTGAGGGACTGTCATTGAAGTCTTTGTTTGCCCGTCAGTGGCTCTGAGGCGTCTGTGAACTTGAGGGTCGGCACGGAATAGAAATGACCATGTAACCTAGTTCGAGGTCACCTAATGAAGGAAAATGTATTCATATATTTTCGTAGTTGTATTAGTTCATGCAATATGCTTCCCTTTGTAGCCCAAGGTTGCAGGTTCATTTTTGAAGTGGTTTTCAATCATCCCTTGGCATTGAAGTTTCTTTTTGTGCTTGGTATCTAGGCTCCACAGGGCTGCAAGTTCTGTTCATTCTCAGAATATCTACATACGCTCCATAGCCGGTGAGATTTTTTTCTTTAGTGGACTGTATGGCACAGAAGGGTTTTGAGGAATTTAAATACCTATATCTATATATACCGGGAAGAATAAGCTAGTATGATCTCCACAAAGTGCTCGTTTACGATAGAATGCATCTCTATATTTCCCTTTTTTCTGTCTGACTGTCCATCCCTGGGGCTGCTGAGGTTCGTCCAAACCTGCTGCAGCACAGCTGCCTAAAGCAATTTCTCCCCTCCATCATCACCTGTATTAAATATCTCACACACCCCATCCCTGCTGACATGCCACCCCCTGCTACCTCGCCACATCCTGGACCTATTTCCCCACGTTTTTTGAGTCTCATCCTAGCTGGACCCCCTGGTCAGATTCACAGTGGGGACCCCTCCAGCCCATCAGAGAAGTAATTCACACTCTGCCTCATTTGAGTTATTTACTCTATTACCACCCTGGCTGGCCCATTCCCTGTAGCTACCCACTGAGACCTGCAACTCAGGCTGGGTACGCGGGCTTCCAGTAGGACTGGCAGTGCCCTCCGACAGCCCCCCTTCTACCACATTATGACGGGCGCTGCCACCTCAATCTGCAGCTGGCACGCTATGTGGGGGGTTAGGGACAAGATGAGTGTGGAGATTGCTCAGCTAGCTTAGAGTACAGAGGTGTAGATGGTACACTGGTGTCTGTTCGTGTGCATGCTTGCATGCATGTGTGTGTGTGTGTGTCACATCCTCTCCCCATTGGTAGTCTTCTGTAAGTCATTATCACACTCAAAGCCTGTGCTTCTCTCAGATGACTTGATAGATTTACATGACTCTGTCTGGGGACCTGTGAAAAAGACAGGGTCCAGTAGGAAGATAAGAGAGAAGACCACACCATCATCCTCTCCAAAATAAAAAAAGGGACAGTGCAGTCACACCTTAATAAAAGATGTCCCTTTTTGGAGGGTGGATGGCGCTCCTCATACTTCACACAATAGGCGCAACTCTCCATCTTTCCCATTGTAGAATTGAAATAGCCCTCCTCATCAAAGATCCCCTCGAGCTCATCTGCCAGGGTAAGAAATGAATGATTTCACCCATCTTCTTCATCTCATTTCAATCTCAAACCATGTCACTTTCTTTCACTTATTGCTATTCAGTATTATTCCGGCTTTTATGAATTTACCTGACTGTAATACGTTGTCTTCAGCGACTCAGAGCGTCCCAGAGAAAGGCGCATAGCCAATTGCAGAGACTATTTGGGATACTATTATAGTCATGTTTTAGATAACGCAGGAGCTCGGAGCTGTTGTTTGCTTGGACAGCCAGCTTTTTACATCACAGGGACAAGAAGTAATTTTGAGCCTGTGATTTTAGATACCTTTGACCTCTGTCCAATAAAAGGAAGACAGGCCCCACACTTGATTCTTCAGCCATTCAAGCACACATGTTCCCCAGCCTCCAAACTTACTATTTCCACAAATTGAAAAACCCCCACAGATCTCAATAGAAGAGGAAAATAATTACAGATCAGATGAAATACACACTTAATTTTATAATATAGCTCTTTGTTATAGAAATTTATACTATTTGTGTGTGTGACAGGAAACAAAGACAAGAGAAGGCATCGACATGTTCACCTCATCAACTGACAATTTTTTAAATTTCATTTTATTTATACGTTTGGAGAATATAAAAATAAAGATACTGATAGTGGGACCTCATCAAAGTTTATGATGTCTCAAATCCAGGGACACAAGGAAGACAAACAGACCCAGTGAAGAATAAGAAAATACCTGCAAGAGCAATGTGTGAGTTGTCAAATCAAATGAAGCAACTTTGAGTAAAAATCAAGGAGGGCTTTAAAGAAGAAAACAGTTTTTTGAATTAATTTTTTAAATTTCAGTAATTATGAGCAGTTTGAAATATTTGTCTCGCAGGAGTCTCCTAAACTCAGCGTCCACTCAACTGATTATTGATGCATATTTATGAACTGTAGGGATCTGTGAGAGTCAGAATATCATTTAACTGTCTTTGGTGACATGTCCATCGTGTGCTCCACCTCTTGCTCGATATAAGCTGTGATTACTGGATTCCCCCTTTGCCCCCCCCCCCCCCCCCCCCCCGTATTTATCAAGGAAGAAATCATCTGAGTTAAACCACACTAATGTACTTTTAGTCCATACAACTGGTTCAAATTTTGTAAGACCTTGTCCTTGTTTTTTTTTTTTCAACATTCTCGAGCATTTAAAGAACCCCAAAGCACTTTTAACCCACTTTTAACCCTACTGTTTCCACTCTTGTGGAGTGGAAACAGTAGTATTCACAGAGCCACCATGCTGCTTTAATAGCAGTAGATTAAACACAACACAACTAGCTCATCACCATAAAGTTCCCATGCCAGTGCAGTGTGTCGTGGCACAGCAGTGACTGTGACAGGGTTGGTTATGTGGCTACGTAGCTTCTTCACCATATTCATCAGAAAATCTGTTTTGCGAATATATTTGCATCTGTGTATGTGTACAGATGCATATCATGGTTGTGTCTGAACAGCTCAAGAGTGTTACAATTGGTGTTTGCCCTCTTGTCTCTCTCCCTCTCCTTGGTTGAGCTGCGGTAGCAGGTGTTGATGCTGCCTCGATTCAAAGTGTCGCTCACACCATTTAAAAAGTGAGGACACACCGTGTTTGTTTTGCATATGCTGGGATTTCAGGGTCTCAAAGCACACAGGTCCAACATATAAAACCAACTTCCTAACAGTCAACATTTTGCTCTTTTTCATTTTTACTTCTTTTCTCTTCATTTTGTTTTTGGCTTATCTTTTATCACATCCATTTTATTCTTGTTTTTTCTCCTTTCTTGTTGTGTCTTATGCCCCTTTAGCAGACAGTTACCTCCACATTCAATTAAACATTTTTACACTGAAAAACTATCATATCATGACCCTTGGAAAATATAGGCCTGCAGTGAAAATGAGAGCTATAGTTTGTTTTGTATGTCATCATTTTGGGAAATCAAAACCTAAATTTGAGCTTTGTTGATAAGACAGCATACCCAGCAGAGACACTGCTGGAACACTGGAACACAGTCATTTTAAACGTTATGAAGGACACTACAATTACAAAACAAAATTTACAGGCAAAAAAATCCATCCACCCATCCTGGGGCTGGAAAATATCCCAGCTGTCACAAAACAAGAGACAGGGTACATCTGGGGCAAGTCACCATCTACCCAGGTTCATTACACTCAATTAATTCAATTCAATTTTATTTTATTTATACAGCGCCAAATCACAACAACAGTCACCTCAAGGTGCTTTATATTGTAAGGTAGACCCAACAATAATACATACAGAGAAAAACCCAACAATCATATGGCCCCTTATGAACAAGCACTTTGGCGACAGTGGGAAGGAAAAACTCCCTTTTAACAGGAAGAAACCTCCGGCAGAAAATATAGGGGCGGCCATGTGCCACGACCGATTGGGGTGAGAGAAGGAAGATGTGATAAAAGACATGCTGTGGAAGAGAGCCAGAGATTAAGTTAAGTATGATTCAATGCAGAGAGGTCTACTAGCAAATAGTGATTGAGAAAGGTGTCTGAAGAAGAAATACTCAATGCATCATGGGAATCCCCCTGCAGCCTACACCTATTGCAGCATAACTATAACAATTTCTGTGCATTTGTGTTTTTCATTGTTCTTAATGATGTTACAACACTAAATATGAATAAAAAATTGCAACTGTTTCCTTAATTAATGTTTTAAAGAAGTGTCGATTGTCTCCAGCAGCGTGAGGTATGCATTTTACATTGGGCCATATTCACAACCAGTGCTCGGCCTCATGTGGTCAGACTGTATAGGAGGGTCCCAGATGATCAAGGCACTGATGCCAGTGACTGGCCCTTGAATAAAAGTGAGAAGCTCTTTGATATGATTCACTGATAAATCCAGTTTTCTAATTTTGCTGACCACTACCTTACACTGCAAGGAACATTTAATCATACATTTTCCAGAACTTTATCTGCTTCCCATTCATTAATTGCCATTTAACCCTCTCAAGGCAGGCGTTGCCGATTTGCAACAGTTAAAAACTAACAACCTGATTACCCCACATACATATTTTATGAGTTTTCTTTACTCAGAAGTACCACTGCAGGACTTGGTTGTGCATTAGCAACAAAAAGTTTAATTTGAGCCTGAGAGGGTTAACCTAACATAACAGTCTTTGGACTGTGGGTCCGGAGTGCCTGAAGGAAACTGGCGTAGGTGCAGGGAGAACATTAAAGCTTCAGATGGAAAGGCATCAGCCGTAGAACAATCAAGAAACCTTCTTGCCGCTGTGCCACCTTTGCAACCCAACATGGGAGTAGAAATGCTCTTCCTGTAGAGTGCTTCATAATTCCCTTCCTACAGCTACTAGACAATAAAAGGCAGTCTCTATATATTCGTAGATACAAATCAGTCCAATGTCTGTCTAACTGCCCCTCCCTTCCACCTCCCAGAGGTGAACCCCCAGCCCCCCAACCCTTTCACACTTGCTGCTCTGCTTCCCTTTCTCTCCCCTTTTAAAACAGGTTGAATACACTGAATGTCTCCCCTCACTCTCTCTTTCCGCCAAAACTCATATGGGACCACTTCTCATCATTCCCTTCATTATCCATTCTTTCCACCACTTCTTTTTTTTCCTTTTTTGCGGCTCCTCAGTTTCTCTTTCCCTCCCTCTGTTCATCTGTCGGTCTGTCTGGCACCTCGAGCGCTGCTAAGCCTTCAACCAGTGTCAAAACGTACGGAGCTGGAACAGTGGCTCTGCTGTGTTTAGGTGGTGGCATTCACACACACACACACACACACACACACTTGGAGAAGCAAATGTGCACAAATTCAGCCATTCGCACTACGGATACACACTTGTTTATACACACATCTATGCTCACACATGAACACACACGCAAACACAAGTTCAGGCTTGTAGAACTATGATCTGTCTCAGACACACACACACATACAAACACACACACACACACACACTCTGGATGTGGATAATAAACAGCAGAGCAGCAGAACATCAGTCACATGTGTTTACATTATGGCATGGAGAGAGATATGACACAAACCAACCCACCGACAACGCATTCACACACACACACACACACACACACACACACACACACACACACACACACACACACACACACACACACACGGTGATACTGAGAGTTATTGAGTCAGACAAGTCTAAGCCTTCCAAAGTTGGTGTGTGTGCATGTGTGTGTGTTCGTGTGTGTGTGTAATAATCCATTGGTTCTGTTCTGTGCTGATTCCAGGCGCTAAGCCCTGCCACAATTATTCAAATCCAGGCTTTTAGTTGCAGCACACCTCTCTCCATGGGCCTATGAGCCGGTAATCTTGCCTTTGGCCCTGCATTTCAAATGGCCTTAACTCCCATAAGGAATGCATATGAAGAGGAGCCACTAGTGGCTTAATCCGCCCTGTTTAAGTTGCTGAAACGTACACCTGTCACAGCGTCTCGCGCCAGAGCTTGTGGCTACTGATAGTTGAGCTGTAAATCCAAAGGCACGCAGCTTTTTAGGCCTTTACAAAAATTATCATGCTATTTTGCAGGGAGGTGTCAGGGGTAGAGCTTGAGAACCCCCACCTTTCTTCATCCTCCATTTATACGTCGCTTCTGGATTTTTTTTTTCTCTTGGTTGGATTTCTTTTATTTCTGTCATCTATACTTTTATCTGTCTCCCACTTTAATACTGCTACTGTGATTATATATTACTGGGACTCGTAACAGGTAAATGCACATGAACTAAAGAAGATAAAAATATGTCAAATCCCATTTTTAAATCTATTTCTGGTGATTAAATAACATTGAAACATCACTGGTATTTGAAAAACACTCAAGCGATAAACCTGGCATTTACAGTCAAATCAGAAATACTCAAACATTACAACAGACAATAGATGAGATATTCTGTTCAGATTATATACTTCTCTCTTGTACAGAACTTTAGTTCCTAAAAGTTCTTTTAGGTTCTTTCTAAGTTTAGATTTGTAACTGTCACACAATACCATCAGGGACTCATCTGATTGCTCCCAGATTCACCGTGCATCATGACGAAACATAACCTCCGGTCATAAAGAACTTCTTCAATGACGAGAAGAACAGTCTCGCAACAGATGGCGTTACCCCACAGAGCCCTGAGCTCACGTTCACAAAGATGCTTCACACGAACCTGTCCTTAGTCCCGCAGTGTCAGATAGTTCTGTTTTGTTAGCGAGGAAGTGTTTCTAAAATCCTCACATACACACACCTGCTCAGGAAACCTTGCAGGGCTGTTATTCCAAGTAATAATTACGGACAATAAAATATTTTTAACCGAATCCAAAATCCTACATGGCTCACCCAACAGACTTGCAAAACACTAAGCTCTCAATCTAAATGACACTCTTATGATTGTTGTCAAAAGACACCTCCAAGATGTCTTTGGCTTTGGTATAACTGCAGTATCTGCTCTGGAAGTGAGAAGATGTTAGCACGGCCTACCTGTCAACCATGGAAAAATTGTTTTAATAGTAAAGGACAGTTAAATTATTTATTTATCTTTTTTTTTTTTTTACTGCAACTACACAATCTAGCGGTTAAATGAAATGGTAATTTAATATTAGTGTCTGTTGTCCTCAACTGAATTGAGAGAGCTGCTGAATCAAATCAGACATCTCCTTTTTTCACATCAGACTTATTGACCATGTTGCTGTTTGTAGGTTTTTGATTGGTCATCATTGCTCCACAGTTTAGTGTTTTATTGTCACCTGTTGCTTTGGGTTGAAATTGGGTTGAAATTGACAGCATTAGAGGTCTTTTTTGTGTTTGCATGCAGACAGGGACATTTTTCAAAATAAAGGGCTTCAAAATTCATTCAGACATAAACTTGCTGGTGTGTTTTGTATCAGTGTGCTTGAGTTTCAGGTCACAAACTGATGGCTTGATATTCTTCTTCAGGATTTCCACACATGTAGGTAGAGAGCAGAATGCATGGTTAAATCAATTATGGCAAATCTTCCAGGTCTCGAAGCCACAAAGCAGCCCCAGACCAAGATACTACCACCCCTGTGGTTGACTGTTGATTTGATGTTATTTTTATGAAATGCTTTGTTAGTTTTACACAACATTTTAGATGCAACACGTTCCAAAAGTTCAACTTTTGTCTCATCAGTCCAGGAAATATTTCCTCAAAAGATTTGACAATCATGTTTTGTTTTGTTTCTCTATTTGTTTTTTGACAAATATGTGTTCTTTTTGGCCTAAAACGTGACAGATGTGCAAAAATAAGAACTCAGGAAGGAGGCAGATACTTTTTTCACAGCACCATGGACTCCACACCCCAACTTTGTTCTATTGCTTAATGAATAAATAATTTAAAATGTCACTTTTACTTTATTTTATTTTTATTTGAGCTCTAAAACTAACATTTAGGCTGTCAAAACAGATGGATACTCCAAAATATAATACAGACCACAGACGCTCTCTATTTGAAATAACACTCTGATTTGTAGATCGTCCAGTTCTGGTGGAATCAGGCACATTACACATGCAGTCTTATCAGTATACGCACCCCAGCATTGATCTCCAATGTGTCTCCAGTGAAAGCTGCCTTTGTGAAAATTGCTTTGATAAGTAATTAACAAATATGTGAGAGCACGAGAATAGTTGAGATGCTGAGTGCGTCCTGGGACTCACAGGATTCGTTTCCAACACAGGTGTATACCAGCTAAGCTCATTTATGTTATTACTTTATGGCAGTTTACTTTTAGTGTTTAAACCCACTGAACAGTGTTGGCATCTATGTCCTTCAGGTTGGTTTTTCATATTAACAACTTAATTTGTGATTTCTTTTGATTTGACAAAGATCTGACTGGCAGCATCTGTTGAAATACATGTTCAGTCTGGAGTTAGTATGCAGATGTTTCCATGAATGAGATTAGTCATAATGTCAAAAACTACCCAAACAAGACCCACATTACAATAAACTAGATTTTTCTGTAATACATGAAAAACACCAACTCCACCATGAGATTCTGTCTACTATCTCTGCTTGCCCCTCCTGCTCCCCCTCCAAGCACGCACACCGGTTTACACACTCTGTGACTGTGGCAGGGACAGAGATGAGCTCAGGACAGCTGCACAGCAGCCTCAGGTAAGACAGAAACTCCCAGTCTCATACACAAGGGACCGACATGTACGCCGACATCTGTTGACGAAAACACACACACACACACACACACACACACACGTGCGCACAGACACGCACACCTACACACACACACACACACACACACACACACACACACACGTGCGCACAGACACGCACACACAGAATCTTTGAACTTTTTCTTTTTCTTTGGCTAACAACAAGCTTTTGTTTTGGGCAGCCACCATGAGTTACATGTGGACAACTTTGCAACTTAGTACAAATCTCCCAGACTCTCACAAGCTCTGATCAGAGCCTGTGGTGCACAGAGGAAGGGGAGTTCTCACACTAGCTTGGGGCAAACACACCATCTCACACACAGACACACACAAGCACTCAGAGTCCCAGCAGTCTTCAGCTGGCATGCGTGAGGCCCGGCAGCTGCAGGCTGCCAGGATGTCTGGGCCTAGACGTTTACCCAGAAGAGGGGCACTGCCAGTGGGCTGATGCTCTACCCATGGCCCAGGCCTAAAATAAGGCCTTCAGAGGTTTAGTCCCCCTGGCTTATGTGTGTATGTGTGTGTGTTTAATATTGCTGTAAGTGTTGGCAGTAATGTGTTGGCCATCTGGTAATCTGGACCCTCTAGGGCCACACATAGCATTACAGTAGCAGTGCTGCTGCCACAGCTATTTACAGGCCCACGTTCTCAGGGACAGGGACACAAATACAGTACAACCACAGCAGCCAGCCGTATAGAGCTAGATCGTGACATCGCCAGTGGAATGCATTATGGGACCACTGTTCACACAAGTCTGACTTGATTATGGAAAATTCAGAGGCAGATACTGCTTTTGGGTTTGAACGTTAAATTGTGAACATTACAAACTAATTTTAAAAGCAGGAATAACACATTCAACTTATGTAGTTACATTTCATAGGGCTGTTGCTACGTTATACACCACAGATTTTTTTAGTTATCTTAGCTGTGTCTAAATAGCTGTATGGATAACTCCCTAAAATGACACTACTTTACTGCATGCAGGTGCAGGGATAGCTCAGCAGGTAGAGTGTTTGCCCCGTGATCGGAAGGTTGGAGGTTCAAATCCACTGAATGGCAGCCCTTGAACAAGGTACTGTCTCTACACACTGCTTCCCGAAGGCTGGATTGGTAACTCCCCACTGCTTCACTGTGTGAATGGGTTAAACGCAGAGGACTAAGTAGCTTCCTACAAGATTAATGAAGTATACCTTATTATTGTTTAGATTATTTTTCAGTTTTGGTTAGTGTGTTTTCCTCCTTATTACCTGTTGGCATCTATCGTTCTGTTGGTATTGCACGTTTGCAACTACCCAGAATGCATTGCAGTTCCCAAACTCTATAGGTACACACCCACAGACACACACAAACACACAGAAACTGTAAAGACAGCAAAACAATCACAAAATTGTGTGCACAGATATAGGAAAAGTTTTTTTTCATAAATGCACAGAAATGTGTACACACAAACACACACACACGAGCACACACGCGCGCGTGCACACAGCCAGACTGAGACACTCTCACCTTCTAACTCTGCTGTCCTGTTTTCTGTTGCTTCATTGTCCATATTCTTATGTAATTTATGAAAATGTGATGTGCTGTTTGTGCTGCTATGTGATCCATGGACACCTAATGTTCTCCACCACCTGCTCGGCGTTTGGAGTCGGGGTCTTAATGTGACAGCGTGGGCGACACCGGACAGACCGAGAGCAGAACAGCCAATGACTCAGCAGGCTTCAAAAACAGCCAATGCCGAGAAATAATTGAAAATAAAAGTGCTTTATGTAAGGCAAGTGTGGTTAATGAGCTGTAGGCAAGTGTGATTTCTTTAGTTGGTATCTACAAACCTTCTTTTGTTCCACTCCGTGGCTCTCTGTTACTGTCGTTTTGTTTTTTTCCTTTGCTTTGTTACTTAAAAGTAATGCTTTGGAGTGTGTTTTGAGGGGCTGGCAGAGTATGCCGCATTTTGTGTAGTCTAAGAGTTGGTTTGGCACCAAACAGTAGGGTGGAAGGTTGTAACTACTGTGACTTTGGCTCACTCCCTTCTCCTTTCAGTTCTTTGTATTTTTTTTCTCCACTGGCCGCTCTTGTTCTTCAGTGGGCTATTTGTGGTCATGGATATTAACAGATCGTTACTTGTGATTTCTAAGACTTAATCTGTGTTTCTCTAACACTAAAGGTGTATGACATCCAATGAGAAGCAAAAAGTTCAGCCAGTGTTTTGCCACATTTTGTCATTTCATGCAGGGATGTATAATTATTAAGTTACGATCAAATATAAATTCACCCGACACCTTAAAAAGAATACCACTGCCATAAAGTCTCCTTTCATGAAGCATATATATCGTTTCTGTTGACACTATCAGGAACACCATAATGGTTTTGGTTTTGTTTGCTGGTAATATGATGGTATATTCACAATATACTGAAAATAAGTGTTCTTTCGTAGTTACTTCTGCAACTTCTGTAAGTGCACCTGGTGTGGAGATTGTCTCAGTTAATAATAACAGTCATAATAAAATGCAGGGCTCACAAGTTTCTGTGTACTCACTACCTAATTTATAGTATTCACTCACTGTCTCTGTACTGTTTCGCTAGCTTAGCTCGTAGCCGACCCGTTAGCACCATGGCTACTTCACCTGTCCCTTCTGCACTTTCTTGCTCATTGTGTCAGATGTTTAGTTACACCTCGGCCTCCTTTAGCAGTAATGATATCTGTAACAAATGTAGCATATTTGCAGCTCTGGAGGCCAGGATTACTGAATTGGAGACTCGGCTTTGCACCCTGCTCTCACCCTTAGCTAGCCAGGCCCCTGTAGCTGGTGCAGCCGAAGATAGCGTAGGCCCCGCTAGCTGTTCCCCGGCAGACCCCAAGCAGCTGGGGAAAGGCTGGGTAACGGTGAGAAGGAAGCGTAGTCCTAAACAGAAGCCCCAGGTACACCACCAACCCGTTCATGTGTCTAACCGTTTTTCCCCACTCGGTGACACACCCGCCGGGGGTCAAACTCTGGTAATTGGTGACTCTGTTCTCAGACATGTGAAGCTAGAGACACCGGCAACCATAGTCAATTGTCTTCCAGGGGCCAGAGCAGGCGACATTGAAGGAAATTTAAAACTGCTGGCTAAGGGTAAACGTAAATTCAATAAAATCATAATTCACGTCGGCAGTAATGACACCCGGTTACGCCAATCGGAGGTCACTAAAATCAATATTGAATCGGTGTGTAACTTTGCCAAAACAATGTCGGACTCTGTAGTTTTCTCTGGTCCCCTCCCCAATCAGACCAGGAGTGACATGTTTAGCCGCATGTTCTCCTTAAATTGCTGGCTGTCTGAGTGGTGTCCCAGAAACGATGTGGGCTTCATAGATAATTGGCAAACCTTCTGGAGGAAACCTGGTCTTGTTAGGAGAGATGGCATCCATCCCACTTTGGATGGAGCATCTCTCATTTCTAGAAATATCGACAAATTTATTAAACCCCTCAAAACATGACTATCCAGAGTTGGGACCAGGAAGCAGAGTTGCAGTCTTACACGCCTCTCTGCAGCTTCTCTCCTCCTGCTACCCCCCCAAAAACCCATCTCCATAGAGACTGTGTCTGCTTCCAAAAAGACAAAAAACAAACTAAAAACCAGCAACAAACAACTTAAACAATCACAAAGAAAGAACAATACAGTATCCACATCTGAACCAAAGAGTAAAACAGTGAAATGTGGATTATTAAATATTAGGTCTCTCTCCTCCAAGTCTCTGTTAGTACATGACTTAATAATTGATCAACAAATTGATTTACTCTGCCTTACAGAAACCTGGTTGCAGCAGGATGATTATGTTAGTTTAAATGAATCAACACCCCCGAGTCATTCTAACTACCAGAAATCTCGAAGCACAGGTCGAGGGGGCGGTGTGGCAGCAATTTTTCACACCAGTCTATTAATTAATGAAAGACCAAGACAGACTTTTAATTCATTTGAAAGCCTGATGCTTAGCATTGTCCACCCCAGCTGTGAAACTCAGAAACCAGTCTTACTTGTTATCATCTATCGTCCACCTGGGCCTTACACAGAGTTTCTGTCTGATTTCTCAGACTTTATATCTAATTTAGTTCTGAGCTCAGATAAAATAATTATTGTGGGTGATTTTAACATCCATGTAGATGCTAAAAATGACAGCCTCAACATGGCATTTAATCTGTTGTTAGACTCAATTGGTTTCTCTCAAAATGTAAAAGAACCCACCCACCACTTTAATCACACTCTAGATCTTGTTTTAACATATGGCATAGAAACTGAACATTTAACAGTGTTTCCTGAAAACCCTCTCCTGTCTGATCATTTCTTGATAACATTTACATTTACAATAATTGATTACGCAGCAGTGGAGAGTGGACTTTATCAAAGTAGATGTCTTTCTGAAAGCGCTGTAACTAAGTTTAAGAATATAATCCAGCCACTGTTATCATCGTCAATGCCCTGTACCAACACAGAGCAGAGCAGCTATCTGAACGCTACCCCAACAGAGGTCGATTATCTTGTTAATAATTTCACCTCCTCACTACGTACGACTCTGGATACTGTAGCTCCAGTGAAAACTAAGGTCTCTAATCAGAAGTACCTGACCCCGTGGTATAATTCTCAAACACGTACCCTAAAGCAGATGACTCGTAATCTGGAGAGGAAATGGCGTGTCACAAATTTAGAGGATCATCATTTAGCCTGGAGAAATAGTTTGTTGCTTTATAAGAAAGCCCTCCGCAAAGCCAGAACAGCTTACTACTCATCACTGATTGAAGAAAATAAGAACAACCCCAGGTTTCTCTTCAGCACTGTAGCCAGGCTGACAAAAAGTCAGAGCTCTGTTGAGCCAACCATCCCTTTAACGTTAACTAGTGATGACTTCATGAACTTCTTCACAAATAAAATTTTTATCATTAGAGAAAAAATTACCAATAATCATCCCACAGATGTAATATTATCTACAGCTACTCTTAGTTCCATTGATGTTAAGTTAGACTCTTTTTTTCCAATCGATCTTTCTGAGTTAACTTCAATAATTACTTCCTCCAAACCATCAACGTGTCTTTTAGACCCCATTCCTACAAAACTGCTCAAAGAAGTCCTGCCATTGATTAATTCTTCGATCTTATATATGATCAACCTATCTCTAATAATCGGCTATGTACCACAGGCCTTCAAGGTGGCTGCAGTTAAACCTTTACTCAAAAAGCCATCTCTAGACCCAGCAGTCTTAGCTAATTATAGGCCAATCTCCAACCTTCCTTTCATATCAAAAATCCTTGAAAGAGTAGTTGTCAAACAGCTAACAGATCATCTGCAGAGGAATGGTTTATTTGAAGAGTTTCAGTCAGGTTTCAGAGTTCATCACAGCACAGAAACAGCTTTAGTGAAGGTTACAAATGATCTTCTTATGGCCTCTGACAGTGGACTCATCTCTGTGCTTGTCCTTCTTGACCTTAGTGCAGCATTCGATACTGTTGACCATAATATTCTATTAGAGCGATTAGAACATGCTGTAGGTATTACAGGTATTGCACTGCAGTGGTTTGTATCATATCTATCTAATAGACTCCAATTTGTGCATGTAAATGGAGAGTCCTCTTCACACACTGAGGTTAATTATGGAGTTCCACAGGGTTCAGTGCTAGGACCAATTCTGTTTACATTATACATGCTTCCCCTAGGCAGCATCATTAGAAGACATAGCATACATTTTCACTGCTATGCAGATGACACCCAGCTCTATCTGTCCATGAAGCCAGATAACACACACCAATTAGTTAAACTGCAGGAATGTCTTAAAGACATAAAGACTTGGATGGCCACTAACTTTCTGCTTCTTAACTCAGATAAAACTGAGGTCATTGTACTCCGCGCTGAAAAGCTTAGAAATATGGTATCTAACCAGATTCTTACTCTGGATGGCATTACCTTGGCCTCCAGTAACACTGTGAGGAACCTTGGAGTCATTTTTGACCAGGATATGTCCTTCAACGCACATATTAAACAAATATGTAAGACTGCGTTCTTCCATTTGCGCAACATCTCTAAAATTAGAAATATCCTGTCTCAGAGTGACGCTGAAAAACTAGTTCATGCATTTATTACTTCCAGGCTAGACTACTGCAATTCATTATTATCAGGATGTCCAAAAAACTCACTGAAAAGCCTTCAGTTAATCCAAAATGCTGCAGCAAGAGTACTGACAGGGACTAGAAGGAGAGAGCATATTTCTCCTGTTTTGGCTTCCCTTCATTGGCTTCCTGTTAAATCCAGAATTGAATTCAAAATCCTGCTCCTCACATACAAGGTCTTAAATAATCAGGCCCCATCTTATCTTAATGACCTTGTAGTACCATATCACCCTATTAGAGCACTTCGCTCTCGCTCTGCAGGCCTACTTGTTGTTCCTAGAGTATTTAAAAGTAGAATGGGAGGGAGAGCCTTCAGTTTTCAGGCCCCTCTTCTGTGGAACCAGCTTCCAGTTTGGATTCAGGAGACAGACACTATCTCTACTTTTAAGATTAGGCTTAAAACCTTCCTTTTTGCTAAAGCATATAGTTAGGGCTGGACCAGGTGACCCTGAATCCTCCCTTAGTTATGCTGCAATAGATGTAGGCTGCCGGGGGATTCCCATGATGCATTGAGTTTTTCCTTTCCAGTCACCTTTCTCACTCACTATGTATTAACAGACCTCTCTGTATTGAATCGTATCTGTTATTAATCTCTGTCTCTCTTCCACAGCATGTCTTTATCCTGTCTTCCTTCTCTCACCCCAACCGGTCGCAGCAGATGGCCGCCCCTCCCTGAGCCTGGTTCTGCCGGAGGTTTCTTCCTGTTAAAAGGGAGTTTTTCCTTCCCACTGTCGCCAAAGTGCTTGCTCATAGGGGGTCATATGATTGTTGGGCTTTTCTCTGTATCTATGAAGCGCCTTGAGGCGACATTTGTTGTGATTTGGCGCTATATAAATAAAATTGAATTGAATTGAATTGAATTGAACAAGTAAACGTCCTCTCCCCTGAATAATTTCTGATCCCAGAGATGTTTGGAGCCAAGAAGGTATCATTTACAATTGTTTTATTTGGCAAAGTATGTTCTTACACAAGGTATGTAGCAGATCTCAACAAAAGACACAGAAAGAACACATGTAAAGCATTGTAGAGTAGGAAAGACAACAACAACAACAACAACAACAACAAACGAGAAGCTGATTTTCAAAATCAAATCAAATCAAAATTTATTTATATAGCACATATTAAAACAACAGTGTTGACCATAGTGCTTCACAGTCAGTAAGAGCAAGAGACAGTTAAAACAAACAATAAAAGAGGACAACAAACAATAGGTAACAACACAACAAGCTAGACCAGCCAACTAGACAGAATCAAAAGCCAAAGTAAAAAAATAAGTTTTAAGACGTGATTTAAAAGACTGGATCGACTCAGCAGTACGAATATGAACACGGAGGTTATTCCAGAGTCTAGGTGCCACGGATGCAAAGGCCCGGTCACCTCTCGACTTCATTCGAGTCCTAGGTTGTGCTAGGAGCCTGTAGTATTTTGTAGTATATGTATTGGCCAGGCAAGATGGAGCTTGTCATTTTGTGCCTGGCAATTTTTGTGCAATGGCTTTAAAAAAGAAGATATGCCTTGAGATGCAAGGCCATAGTTCTCATTTCTCATCTAAAATCCAAAAAGATTCCTCTGTTAAAGCTTTAGATTTTATGACACTGTGGCACAAACAAGAACTTTATGACATTTTGTTCACCATCCAGATAAAAACCAACACTTCATACAACTGCATCTTTTATTGGTATGTGTCTTTTCTTTGCAGACCCATCTCCCAAAAGGAGAACGCACCAATCACCTTGCTCAGTGCCCAGATGTGCATTTTCCTGAGGATAAGGATCCACACTGGTCAGCTCTGTAAGTCTTTGTGACTTACCCAACAGACAGATTTGCAGACATTTATGCGTTTTAGAAAAAGTGGAACTCCAGCTTCATTATGAACAGTGTGTTAGTGCTCTGCTAGGATTCACAGTTAATGTGCAGAGTGTTTCATTTAAATATTTAGTAGCTGTTTATGGTTTTTTTAAAATAGCTTTATATAAATTTGTTTTCATGTATTTGTGATTGCACAGAAAATATTCACCTTCTTTTCATGTCTACTGTTTCCTTTGTGCTCTACCTAGAATTAACTGTAGAGTTTGGCGAGTTATCCTTAAAGGGTTCCTGTACGTGGACAAAAACTCTTCTTGTGTGCATAAATTTTGTCCCCCAAAACGAAAAAAAAGGACTGTTAATTAATTAGCATGCAAAAGTGTAACAGATTCCTTTTTTGGTGTCTTCAGTTACAGTTTTCTGCCTACAATAATACCCCCATAAAATTAACATTATGACTGAGCTACCACGTAATAACTGAACGTTTGAGTGACTGAATATTCTCTTTTCCCAAGGATGAGTGTCCATTTGATTAGAGGAGGTATGTGGACTTATCAGGGGGATAATAGCCCGACCAAAGGAATCAGTGCACAAAATGAAACGTCTCATGGTTCTCTGACGCACATAGGAAGCAAACGGTGTAATGCCAAGGGCATATCAATTTTCAGCTACAGCATATCCTTATTCCATGTATGTTTCTTGCTCCATAGCTATGAAATGGCTTCTATTTCCATTTACACTGGACCCTGGAAACATGTCAAATAGAAAAAGAAGAAACACTTGTAACCTTGTCAAAATTCATGAATTTCAGAATTTGCAGGCAGGGTGGCCTTGAGGTCCTCCTCTATATGAAATGGTCTAAATTCAATGCCTAGGGTAAAATATAAGTTCTGCAACAGGAACAGTGTAACTACTCACCAAGTCCCCCTAGAGGCTACAAGGTTGATTACAACTGCCAAAGGGAACATTAGGCTATTAGCTAATTTAAGTGAACAATACCAACACATACATAAAAGAGATTTTCTGATGTTTTGGCCCAGCTGGAGGCTCAACTTAAAGCTGACAGCTGACTGTTTGTGACATGGTGAGCTTTCAGGTAACTCTTCCAAAAAGAAAAACTTTCTTCACAGCTACACAAGGAAATGAAGGCTAAAGCATCACATCAGTCAAACGAACTGTAGTAATATGTCCACTTTTCTCAACAGAAGAACCATAATATCAGTGGATGGAATGGGGGGCTGAAATGACACGGGAGTTGCATCAAATCTGCCTTTTTAAATCAATTTTATATATGTCCTAGAATTTGCATTTACACAACCCTTGTGGACACATTTTAGAGTCAGCCTGAATTTCCCCTTAGCAGGTGGCAGTAATGGGAAACTGCAGATAATAAAACAGTGACGAAAAAAAACCCCGTTAAGCAGAAGCAAAAGACCATTAATATCACAAAAATCTTATGAAATATGTAATCCTAATTGCTAATAGACTTTAATCTTTCTGTAAAGTTTGCTGTTGGTAAATGATGCAAATCCCTGTCCCATAAGCAACTAAGCTGCTCCCATGAAACTAATTGATTTTGCCAAAAGATTTTACGGTTTTAAATTTGTGAGCTGGTTACATGCAAAGTTTGCAGGGAGGGATTTGTTAGAGTGAGGATCAAAAACTGAAAAAGATTACTTGCATTAACACATTTCATCTGATATGCTGTTATACTTGCCCTCATTTAGATTTACAAAAAGGACGAAACTGAGAAAAATAAAACATTTTGTTTAAAATAATGAGTTAGCAGGCAAGACACTGGCAAATGTATTTGTTTTCTTTTTTGGCCAACACTGGGTGTTGTCACCAGTGTTCTGTACAAATAAAAAAAATATAGTTATCAACCGATACGACAATTTTGTGTATTCATGGTCAAACTTCTACATATTTATTTAGGTTATTCCAAGCCTTTTTCCTGTGTCCTAATGAAAACTAGATTTTGAGAATAATATCTGCAAAGTAATGACTCCACTATAATTAGCAAACGCTATGGTTACGAGTGTTTTTGTTTGAAAAATTAATACCACATTCTGCTTTTCACAATTGGAAAACCAGTGGATTTGAGCATTTCACTCCTCCCCCACAGCCAACACTACGCACACACACACAGACTCGTCCCACATTTCTATGTCCATACTATTATCCATTTTTCACGTCCAATTGCTCTGTTATGGTAATCGTTGAAGGCTCGCCATGGGCTGATTACTCACAGCTGACTTCAGAAGCTTCTCCCTCCTCTCTCCTGCCGTTTTCCTGCTGGCTCTTAATGCACTATTAACCCATTCCTGCTTATTAATTCCTTCCCAGTCATTGCGAAGCGTCCACTCCATGATATCTGTCATCATTCCATGCCTATTAGCTCCTCGGCCAACAGTTATTTCAAGCGTGCCGCCACATTTCTTTTTGTCCCCCCCCCCCTCCCTCCTCTAACAGTCTGTTTAAGGAAGTGTAATTGCTGTGGGAGGGGGTAGGAATTTAGGATACTGCTGCTCCGAGTCTGAGCTTCAGTTGTATTCTTGTTGGTCTTACAGTATGCGATTATGGAGCCGGTGATCTATTTGTGCTTTTTGTATTATGACTGACTACGTGTTGATTGACTACTGCAGGGATGATGTTGTCTTTCAGTCACTATCTGGACAGAGCCTCTTCTGTAGTGCTTTTATCTACATGCAGTGAAGTGTTGTGGTAGGCTCTCAACTACCTTTTCCAAATGTGAATAAAATGACCAGATTATATCATGAGGATGGTTTTCCAAAAGGCATTACTTGATTTGTTGGCTGACTTCTAGAATATTTGACATTTCCATTTCCATTGCAGGAGTTTGCTTCTTCTTCTTTCTTGGCTGGGAGGGGAAGGGGGGGTGTCTAACTGTTTTGGTAAACATATTGTCCGTAACCAAAGTTTCTAAAACAGACCCAGTGCTTTCCTTGGGGGAGTACAGCTGTTATAAGTCTGTCTGTTGGGTCTTTTCTAGACAGATATTCTCCCTGAGTACTTTATGTTCTCCTGCTATAAATCCTAATGGTCTGCTCTTGGATGAAGAACAGGAATATTCCTCACAGTGGATCTTGGCAGCTGAATCTGGAACCACTGCTGGTGTCAGGGCCTGTGGTTTTGGACTGTCCTGAGACATATGGAGGAATGCTGGAATAACACAAAACCCTTAAGTTAGCAGGGCTCAACCACAGATCGTCTCAGGTTTCTGTAAGACCACATTAAAGTCGAGTGGTAGCGCTTAGTGTGGTCTTTTTGATGGAACTTTTACTGATTTTTCTACAGCCTGGTTACACACGACTCCACAGCATCAATCAATCAAAAGCAGTGTTTGTTCTACGTTTTTTCACACAAACGCTGGGCCCAAAGCAAACTTGACCACGAGTGGCCCAAAAGTGCCAAAGCAATGAAAAACTAAATTATAAAGACAGCTGTTACTGCAAATGATCTAAGACAATAACTACAGACTGGGTAGCAACCACGACCTAACAGTTGTGTTGATATTATAAGATGGTGCAGTCTACACAATCCAATTGTGGGTAAAACCAGTAACACTAAGCTATATCTCACATAACTCCAAGTACATCCTATGGAAAAATGCTAAAGACTGTAAAAAAACAAACAAAAAAACTGGTGTGTGGTGAAAATAGTTTATCGGGATACAGTAATGTCTGGCAGCCACAAAAAAGTTACATTTTTTAATAGGGTTGCTAACATAAACAATGTACAATGAATAGTTTCAGCATTCATGAATGAGATTGCAAATAACTAAACAGATATTAACTGTCATATTCACATATTTGAGGTTTCTAAACTGCACATTTCACCTCCTTATACTTTAAATGGGTTGCCAGTGATCTGGTGGATGTAAGTGAACGTCTCTCCATTTTGCCATTATTTTGTTGTTACCATTTGCCTTTTAAAAGCTTTTCAATTTCACAAAAGAACTCAGGGAATCATCTAAAGAACTCCAGGCCTTGTTTGTTTCAGTTATGGTCAGTGTTCATTATGGGGGCATACACTGTACGATTTTTGGCTCATTTTGAGCCGATTTTTCAGTCGTGCGACCGTTTTGGTGATCGGCCCGAGTTTCACCTTCATCGTGTGTCGTGCATCGTGTAGCATACGTGGGGTAACGAGAAGTGATTGACACCTCACGACCAGCTCCTGATCATAAATTGCTTGGTCGTAAGAAAATCAAACCTGTTTGAAATCCTGTCGGCCGTTGTGAGGGTGTCACTGCAGCCTCCCACACTGCGCATGGGCAAACACAGAAATGCAAAGTGAAAAGACGGAGCAGCACGGCAGTGCAGCGTGTGATCTGGACACAAGCGATGGAGGCATTACTTGTAGAACTTTGGCAAACTCATCCGAGCCTTTTCGATGTGGCCTCACAAAATTATCACGAAAATAGTTGGATTCACATTGCTGCTCAATCACAGCTGCCTGATCAATGTTTTTCATTAGCAATTTAGCAAAGTTGATAGTGGTGGTGCGTGTCTGTGTGAGTGAAAGACAGAGAGGGAGAGCGAGCGACAGATTTTCTGTTATAACCTTCATGTTATGGACGCACAGTGTGAGCACTCAGGTCGCCTCAGAGCATCGGGTCGTATAGTGTGAGACCCTGCATCGTGACCTACGAACTTCTAACCCCTGCGAGTCAATCGTGCAGTTTGAGCAGAAGCTGAATAACGCGACTGAAGAAATCGCCCAGCTTTAGGCAACAGTGAGAAAGAGACTGGGCAAGAATGGCATCCGTGGGAGTGCTCCAAGGTGAAAATAACTGCTGACCAAAAAAGCCATAACAGCTCATCTCATTTTTGCCAAAAAATGTCTTGATGATCCCAGGACTATTGGGAGAATATGCTGTGGACTGATAATACATAAGTTAAACTGTCTGGAAGGTTTACACTTTGTTTCATCTGGCATAAAACTAACACAGTGTTTCATAAAAAAGAGCATTGCAACCAACAGTCAACATCGGTGGTGGTAGTGTGATGATCTGAGGCTGGAGGACTTGCCTTTATTATTCAGACCATGAGTTCTGCTCTCTATCAGGAGGAGAATGTCTGGCCATCAGTTCATGGCCTGAAGTGCAAGTGCACTTGGGTTATGCAGTAGGACAATGAGGCGAAACACAACAGCAAGTCCACCTCTGAATAAAACAAAGTAAGAAAGGAAAGCCTCTGAGTGGTCTAGGGAAAATCCAGTTGGCATGACCTTAAACAGGTCTTTATGCCTTTAAACCCTCCAATTTGAAAACAATTTTGCAAAGAAGACTAGGCCAAATGTTTTCCACAGCTATGTGAAATACTTATTGCTAGTTATAAGAACGCTTGATTGGTTGTGTCATCCCTGAAAGTAAGAAATGCTGTTATTAAATTTGCGGGGTACTAACTTTTTCACAGATACATTTGGATAGCTTTTCCCCTTAATAAATGAAATGAAAATAAAATGTCTAATTTAGAAAGAAATGCAGAAACAAGTGACAGGTGAGTAATCAGTCTCTCACACTGTTATGAAGGAGTTCTGGTCCACTCTTCTTTATAAGGTTGTTTCATTGAATTGAGCCTTGTGGTTATTTATTCATTTATAGATCCCATAAGGTCCTGCCACAGCATTTCAGTGAAGTTGGACTTTGACTAAGCCGTTACAAATTATTTTCTTTTTCATCAATTTCTTTGTGCATTTGCTGCTGTGCTTGAGGTTATGTTGTATGGTCTGTTTTCAGTAGAGATGGACCGATCCGATATTACGTATCGTATCGGTCCGATACTGACCTAAATTACTGGATCGGATATCGGAGAGAAATAAAAAATGTAATCCGATCCATTAAATATCAAAAAAGCACCTCACAAAACTTGGCGACATGGCGAGCCGGAGCAGTGTGGTCACGTGATAGAGCGGCTGTGCGTATTTGTAGCCTGCTAGCAAACATTTCATCTCCGAGGAAGTTATCTCAGAGAGAAGTAAAGCAAGTGTGTAAGTTCATCTCTGAATGTTTGTAAAGCATTCCCGCGTTAAGCTTAACAACCGATATATAGAGCAACTGCCTCTTGTCTCTCTCTCCTGCTGCTACTTCAATCGTGAAACTGCTTAATGATCAGCTGATCGGCTTTTCTGTCGCGAGTCCGTCTCTCTTGTTTGTTTTTGGCCCACTTCTCACCAGAAAGAGGAAACCAGCGGCTGAACAACAGCAGCACTATTAAGCTTGATAAGCTGTTGTTAGAATTTATTTAATATTACTTTCTACACCAGGATCTTTTTCTACAGCTGATGTAACTGTGCAGGGGCGGATCTAGCAAAGTTTAGCCAGGGGGGCCGATAGGGCATGAACAGGCAAAAGGGGGCACAAAGACATACTTTTCTTTCTTATTCTCATTTAAAATATGTAGCTTTTAATTATTTAATAATTATCTGAATCTTACACCCAAAGTTTTAATCTGATGTAAAATGTATAGAAGTCCATTACTGTATATAGTAACTGTTAAGTCTAATATACCCTAGTACTTTTTAGTAGTAGTACTTTTTCCTTTGGGAAGGTACCATCTGTGCAGTCTGCAATTCTGTTGAAGAAAGATGTTGAATCTATTTAATTATTCTTGAAAAATAATTTATTTCTGTGAATTTTTTTCACCCTGCATCAAATTAAAGTTGATTACATTGATTAAGCATCATGAGGAAGAGGGTGGTTCCCTATTTTCTTTTGCTGGGAGTTTGCAACCCTATTAGTTAGGTTGCTTAATATTTCTGCTAAGTACTCTTTAAAATACCAGAATAGGGAGGATGGGGTAGGTTTAACTTTATTAGATTGATCAGTGTTGCTGATCTATGAAATATTTTGGGTGCAGTGTGTTTTTTTTTACATATAGGTATAACAGAATAGCTTTAGTGTTGTTGTTGTTTTTTAACTTGAGTATGAACTTATACAAAAAGCAGCAAGATATTAAAAAAACAGTTTTACTGATTAAAAAACACACTATATCGGATTCATATCGGTATCGGCAGATATCCAAATTTATGATATCGGTATCGGTATCGGACATAAAAAAGTGGTCTCGTGCCATCTCTAGTTTTCAGTAAAGCTTTAGGTTTTAGATGCCTTCGCATTTAACTCTGGAACTTTTTGGTGTAAAGAGGAGTTCATGGTCAATGGCTACAAGGTGCCCAGGTCTTGTCACTGCAAAACAGCCCAAATCAACCCTTCAACTACTGTACTTTGTGCTTATGCTGTGGTTGGTTCTGACTATATAGCATCAAGAATGGAACTGCTTATAACTAAAAGTCCAAGTGGAAACAGAAAGAATAACTTTCATTGCTGAATTTAACCATTGTCATCACAAGCTCAGCCACATAATTAACAGACACTGGCAGATCTTAAAAGCTGAACCATCACTGAAATGTCTCTCCTTAGATCATTTCGAAGAGCTCAAACAATCAGAGATAATCGAGTACATATTTTTTAGCCAAGCAAACTAAATGATGCTTGGCTTCACTTAAAAGGAAACTTTAGTGCACCCAGAAAGTATTCACAACACTTCACTTGTTCCACATCTTGTTGTTATGGCCTTATTCCAGAATGGATTCAGTTCATTTTTTACCTCAATACTCTACACACAGCATCCCATAATGACAAAGTGAAAAACATTTGCTTGAAATTTATTACAAATAATAAACAAAACTATAGCATTTTACAGTATTGTCATTGTCCGGTTGGAAGATGAACCTTCACCCCAGACTGATGTGCAGAGTGCTCTGGAGCAGGTCATCATCATCTTTGCACATTACTGCATTCATCTTTCCCTCAATCCTGACTAGTTTTCCAGTTCCTGCTGTCAAAGACATTCCCATAGTATGAAGCTGCCACCACAAAGCTTCACTGTAGAGATGGTATGGAACAGTTGATGAGCGCTGTTTGGTTTCCTCCAGACATGACACCTGGGATTTAGGCCAAAGAGAAGACCCTATTGGCAAACCTCAGCGAGAACTTGAGAGAACCCATGCAGACCCGTGCAAGAATAAGCTCTTCTTAGTTTTTCACAGGCATGCTTATAGTCCTGTGAACACTTTTATTTTTACATGAATGATGAATAATGAATGTTCACACACTAGCCGCTGCGTAAATAATTATGTTACCAATGCTTTGAACCATATTCTATGGTTACTTTTAATGGAAGACGTAAAAGGTTCTCGAGGTGCTCTGTAGAAACTAGTCAAACTTCATTTTGAAAAAGGCAATAAAAGTAGCTAAAGAGCTTTAATAATTTTTATAGACAATTTTGCACCGATGTGGCACCTGTTAGTGTCTAAAGAATTGATTGTCTTTTAATTTGCATAACGCTTCTTTGTTGTAACTCATATGTGGCAGGAATGAAGGATCATATGTCATTAAATTAAAAAAGGACATGCTCTTTAGTTTGCAAAACTTGGTGTTGCAGATAACTATGCGCACAAAAAGACAGAAGTAGATGAGTGAAGAATTAAACAGAGCTTCAGTGGATGACTCAAAACCTCCCTTTGTCTGCTTTAAAAGTTTGAAAAATTGTCTAATGCTATCTCACTGTAAGTCTGACATCGGAGACTTTGACAAGCTCTTTCACATTTCTCAAGCTCTTCCTTTCAAGCATTACGGGGCCTTAAAGGTCAATATTCTGCAATGTTTTTATTCACTATACTACATCTGGTTAATTCATCTTTTAATTTATCCTCTCTGCTTGATATGACGCAAAAATGTCTTTGAACAAAACCTCACAGGCTTTCAGGTCTGCGTGGTGAATGATGGTGATCCTTAGACTAACCTAGCACTTTGCTATGGACTGCTGGGAGTTTTTTAGAAGCAAAATAGACCTTTATTTTTTTTTAAATTACTGACAGTATTTAAGGACTATTACATTAGGACTGAGCTTGCTCTCACACAGTTGAACATCATCCATTGTCTCATCCCCCTTCTTCTTAGTTCCCTTTTTAACTTTTCATCTTATTCAACACTAACCCTGACGATTTGGCATTCACACCAATTTGCCATTCACAACTTTGCTAATAACTCCAACCTTTTATTGCATTACCAGTTCACCACTCAGCTGTGGAAGTCATAGGCTAGCAGTTCTCTCACTAACGTGTTAGCCCCTTTTGATTTCCAGTTGCATATCAACCTGCAATTACAGGACCTGGTCTGGAAACTGTCAAGCATGACTGCAGAGGTATTGGAGTTATTGCAATTACACTCTGGTAATTGAGCTGCCACGGGTGACGCTGTTAAACACTGTGTCTATAGTGGGAGTCCATGTTGCCACTGTCTCATTCCATTTTACTCCTTTTCTCAGCATAACACAATGTTTGAAATTCCTTTTTTCACCAGGCAGAGACCGTACACTGCAAAATAGCACATTTGTTTTTCATCTTGACTTCATGACCTTTTAGATATCAAATTAATGTGATGCATTATAAAAAACTTATGTCAGCACTGTAAACCCAAATGTTCAGAGTACTTAAATAATTAAGTAATGTCAGCTTAAGCTTTTAAAAACAGTCCTACTAACTCAAACAACTTAAGATCATCTAACATTTTCTTAGTTCGGTGTATTATTTTTAATAAACTTTGGCTATTTTGCATATTAAGTACCTGTTACTTAAAAAAATAATTAATTAATTTAAATTGTATGGCAGTCATCTTGTAATGTTTTGATTCCTGGGGTCAGTTTGACTACAAACATAAATGATATTAGTCTTTAGTCTGATATAACAGCTGGGTCGAGATTATGAGAAAAGACAATGGAGCATCAGTAGCTCACAGACAAATAAATTTGACAAATCATTTTTTTTTCTTGCTTTGTTCTTTTGTTGTTGTTGCTTTTACTCTTTTTAAAACATTACACAATCATTTTAACATTTTTTTTTACTGCAATTCATTTATTGGGGCATTTAAAAATCTGCAAAAACCGCCAGCTTTAAAAATTGTAAACTTACTTTTTTGACCATGTAAGCTGAACTTTTTGAGAGGTACATGTCAGGCTTTTGAAAGGCAGTTTCAGTCTCTTTTAACAATGTCTAATATTATTAGAAACCAAATGTGCTAGAAGCTTCACTCACTTTGTTCTCACCATAGCAAAAGATGCAGGTAGGTCAAAATTTGGAGTACCCCTTAAACTTGAAGAACAAATATCACAGTATGGAGAACCATAACTATCATTTTATCATAGGTCAATTAATTTTGAACTCACTTAGTAGTCTTGCTGTAGTAGCTTTGCTATCCTCAGAGGTGTTCAAACAGAGCATGCCCAACATGTTCTTTGCCAAGCTTGACAGCCATCTTTTTAGCTGATGACCTTTTTCAAATAGATGGCTCCCAAAACAGGTAAGTCAGCAAATGTTTTGGCTGCAATTTGAAAAAATTCACAGTGGAAAGAGACTTGTCATGAACCTCACGCTGAATTCCAGCATTAACCCAGTTTGTTTTCAATCTTCAACATCTTTTGTCCACCATATCCACTATCCCCACTCTGCACATAGTTAAACCGCCTCACTCTTGCCTCTGTTTGTCACTTGGGTTCAGTTGCCTCAGAACTGTTTACTGTCTAGAACACAGATCATTGGTTGTTACTTATTCATATGTAGTTTGTTCTACAAAAATACAAAGTTGTAACTAAAATAATAAATAGCTTTCAAACATAACTCCTACACACTGGTTAACGGTTAACAACATAAAATTATTATGACAATTTGCAGAATCTTCTGAGTCATGACTAGTGTAAACCACCTTTCTGATTAAGATAATGCATTGGAGATATGATTTGTAATAAAATCATTCTGTGGATTAGTTGATTCATTTTTATTCATGCCCTCTCATTCATTCAGGACAAGTCTGATGTGGCAGAGCTGGTTGGTTGTCATAGATTACTCATAATAGTAATCTATGACAACCACCCAGTTCATTACCAGTCTGTGAAAGGCATTCATTGTGACTTTGTGGAGGTCTCCCAAGAACTGCTGATAAACATCTTGGTAATGTTTGGAGTGATCAATGAACTACACCTACTACTGCAATTTTCACAACACTGTATTCACTCAGAGTATAGTAGTCTGGTAAACTGTTGCCCAACAGTTTCACTTGTCCTGAATGAATGAGAGAGCATGAAAAGTCTCAAGAGTCGCGATCACTGTATCAGAGCACAGTAGTAGTTGTTTCTAAAAGTCATTGTTATGAATATGAATGTTAACTAAGCAGGTATTGAAAAATAACAGAACCAGGACAGTAGTATAATGTATACATACAACAGTTGATCAAACAGTTTCAAAATTATTCAAAAGTAGTATTGCTTTTGGCATTCATTATGTTTTAAATTTTTTATTTTAATATTTCTTGAATATTGACAGTGCATTGTGTTATTGATGGAGCCCAAGAAAATACTGCTGACCTGAAGAAATGTACTTAAGCTGTTAAATTTAGCAGTACTCGATCCAATTGAGGCAATCGGTTGCCTTAATTTGTTTTACGTTTGGTGAGACATGTTTTTGAGTTTTCAGTGTCCATATCTTTGAGTTTTGTTTAGTAAAAAAAATACAAAAGTGAAAAATAAATTTTTGCTAAACTGAAAAAGTGACTCTGCTGTACTCATTTACTGTGCTTTACTACAGCCTGTACATACTTATAGTTATAGAATATTCATAACATACTTCATACCGTGTACATTATAACATACCATAATAGACCCATTCCTGTAATATACTTACATATCTATATTATTGCTAATATATATTGTAATCTATCTATATCACTAAAGCACTTCTGGATGGATGCAAACTGCATTTGCAGTTGCCCTGTACCTGTGCATGTGCAATGACAATAAAGTTCTATTCTCATTTCTTTTAAGCTATATCTACTTATTTCCATGGAAGACAAAATGAAAACTTTAAGTTCTAGTTACTAAAAATATTTACATTTAATTATTAAACATTTTACTTTTATTTTAGTCAAAAGGTACACGTCAAATAAAATCAAACTATCAGAGTTATGATAAGCTTAAATTCCTAAGTTTAACAACTTAAAAAAAAAAACGTTAAGGCAATCGGTTGCCTTAATGTTTTTAAGTTCTGCTAACTTTATGTTTACAGTGCAGTAAAATGTTGCTAAGAGACATATTGCTTTTTGAAACTATTGAATGGAAGACATTCTTAAAGCAGCATAAGACAGTACTGAAGATGTTTATTTTTGAAATGTTGGTCTATATTGTAGTTCTCTGCTAAAACATCAACACTGATGCAAACTGTGTTCGAAAAGTGTAAAACATTGACTTTGCCATGCGAACATTTCAGGCTGTCAGTGCGTGGATACATCACTGTTTCAGATACATTTCACTTGAGGTAAACTGTAACTGTAATCATGACAATCTATTATACAATTTATACAGCCTTCGACCTACTTGTGTTTACCTGACTGCTGTGGTCTTTCTCTAAGCGTGAGAATCTATCAAAGAAATCCAACATAATTCAGTATTCCTTTAATATAACAATCTTCCCTGTGAAATTATATAACTAATACCTCCTGAAACTGTGATCAACATGAAACTGTTATTTTACAGTAAACTTGTCTTAATCTGCAACAAGTTATTAGTGAAAAAAAAGATTGTGTAACTTTTATAGTTTTTATTGTTGTATATTTGAAATTTATTTTTTCTTTTGTTACTGTATTCTCATTATATTAGTTTAAAACACCTATCTATTTATAGAACAAAAGCTTTTTTAAAGTATTTTTTCCTTTCTTGAATAAAGGCAAGATATGTGTTTTTGATGTAATTCCACGAGTCCCTTGCGGCTCATACTGATGGAAACACTGATGTATTCAACATTTTTCTCATCAAATACACTAAATCATATCACACATTTATGTCTAAGAACAACTAAGGCATAGATGTGCTATTGTGACAGTTAAATCATCAGTTTGAACATTTACATATCCGTAATCCTTTGTTTTCACTCATGTGTAACTGTCAAAAGTGACCATGACCATCTTGAGGTTGCTTTCTAATTTTATTGGTTAACTTCTTATAACTTGCCTAGAAACCCATATTAGGTACTTTCTAGTTGCTAGCGATGAGTAGATTCATAATTTCAATTTAAGGTGACACGGTTAGCAGTTAATGCACCACTTCAAACAAAATGAAGCATAGAAAAACATGTTTATCACCCAAAGGCCTATCACACTTGAGTAATTATAAAAATATATTCAGGTCATTTGAAAGAAAACAACATGATCGGGATGAATTTATCTATTTATTTTTAGTATATCGTAACACAGTATCCATGTTCGATTTAATATTCATTTAATTATTTTTCTGTGCAATGTTTTGAAATGATTATTATCCCCTTAATTTGTCCCAAAAGGAGGATAACCAAGATGACATATGGTGACCTGTCTGTAGATGAAAACAAGCAACAATGATGAAGGTTTTAGTGGGTTAAATAGTAGGTGGATAGGTCAGTATGTGGCAACCTGCTAAAGGCATTAACACGCTTTTAGTAGAATTCTGCATCTATTTCGAGAGTCTCCACATGAACCTGCAACTTGTACTCTTCCACATCCCCTCAGTCAAGCCACAGTGTGAGAGAAAAAGTTGCTTAGCTCAGTAGTTTCACTGTGAGGCTATCACTGCTGTAGAGTCCTCCTATCAGCTGGCTTCTGTCAACTTCTATCTCTCCACTTCTCTCCCTTTCTCCTACTCCTTCTGTCTTCGCTCTCTTCTTCACTCCCTGCATGAACCCGGCTTTACTTCTTCCACGCATCTGCATAGCTATCTATCTGTCTCTCTCACCCTTTTCCTGTCCTCTTCTGTGTGCCTTTGTCGTTCAGTCTGTCTATATCCACTGACCCTGTCCTCATTACCGTCACAACACTGCAGCAGCTGGTTGCCTGAGTCACAGCCACCATTGTCGATTCCTCACTCGTCCAACTCGCACCCACTTAACAAAGTGAGGAAGGGAGGGAGAGACAGATACTGAGTAGAAAACAGGTGAAAAGAAGAGGGCAAGTGGGGAAAAGGAGAGTGAGGGAAAGTGTGAGTGAGGAAGGCACAGATTAAAAAAAAGGGAAAGTGAAATTCACAGAAACAGGCAGTACTTCAAAGATATGTACTTATGCGTGTGGTTTTAAATTAATAGATTTTCTCTTTGGCATCCGTATAGATATCAGTCTCTATTCTGACATAAAACAATCAAAGTCAGACTCAACTTTTCTATTTGCTATTGCTTTCTAAGAACTCTCCTATGAAGTAGTTATAAAGACATTTCTACAATCATGATTCAGCAAGTTTCGCCCTGTGAATAACTGGAGAGCTCTGGTATGTGAAAGGCAGCAATTCAAATATCTAATAGCATGATTAAGGATATCAACCTCTAGCTCTGAAGAGTATGAGCTAAATGACCAACACACTGTCCAGGCCACATTACTGGCCTGCACAGTGACATCACATATATGACACATATGACATAATATCACAGATAGAGAGGTGATATGATCCAATCCATGGCAAGTGCTTCTTATTTCATAGTGTAATCTTCACATGCTTCATCTGAAGCACACTTTCTGTGAATTCATTTGCTAATTTATAGTCAGAGTATTCACTTACTGTTTCTTTAAGGTTTTGCTAGCTTAGCTTAGCTCGTAGCCAATTTGCTAGCAGCATGGCCTCTTCACCTGAACCCCCCATTGTGTCAGATGTTTAGTTACTAGTTAGTAATGATACTTGTAATAAATATAGCCTATTAACAGCTCTGGAGGTCAGGATTGCTGAATTGGAGACTCGGTTTCGCACCCCTGAAAAACCTGTTGCTAGCCAGGCCCCTGTATCGGGTGCAGCCGAAGGTAGCATTCCCCCAGCAGACTGCCCCGAGGAGCTAGGTAAACAGGAAGGCTGGGTGATGTTGAAGAGGAAGCATAGTCTTAAACAGAAGCCCCCGGTACACAACCAACCTGTTCACGTGTCTCAACGCTTTTCCCCACTCGGCAACACACCCGCCGGGGATCAAACTCTGATTATTGGTGTTCTGAGACATGTGAAGCTAGAGACACCAGCAACCATAGTCAATTGTCTTCCAGGGCCCAGAGGACGTGGCATTAGAGACATATAAAACTGCTGGCTAAGGGTGAATGTAAATTCAGTAAAATTATAATTCACGTCGGCAGTAATAACACTTGGTTACATCACTTGGAGGTCACTAAAATCAATATTCAATCAGTTTGTAACTTTGCCAAAACAATGTCGGACTCTTTAGTTTTCTCTGATCCACTCACCAATCATACCAGAAGTGACATGATTGGCCGCATACTCATATTTTCACTGCATCACCTAATGATGTCGTTATGGCTTCTTGATACATTATTGCAGTAATATTTGTAACTGTAACTGTAAAAAGGCTACATTTTTAATACATTTTCAGGAATCTATTGTACATTTCTATCCAGCATCCAACATATCATACTTTACTCCTGTTCAGAGAATATCCATGGGTTTACCAGAAGGCGCTCATCATTTTTATTGTAGGCTAAAGGACATGTCCTGCTGTGTAACAGAAAGTTGTTTTTTTTAAATTTCTTAAATTAATTGGTTTTTTTTTTAATTTGATACTTAAACCACTCCAGTTTGAGACTTATTTGCATGTCGCACTGATGAACCAGTGATAGTTGACTATTTTCATGCTTTAGATGAGATTTATTGGTCAGAGGGCCCGGTGGCGCCAGTATCCGGCAGCCTCGCCTCTGTCAGTGCGCCCCAGGGTGGCTGTGGCTACACTGTAGCTTGCCATCACCAGTGTGTGAATGTGTGTGTGAATGGGTGGATGACTGTGTATAGTGTAAAGCGCTTTGGGGTCCTTAGGACCAAGTAAATACAGGCCATATACCATTTATAAATCTGATGGCAATAATAATCACATCAATATGATGTCATTGGAAATAGGGTTTACTGTACTTTCTCATCACCTTTGGTTCCTCCAAGGTTATTACCCTGACTCCTTCTCGGATCAGTTATTTTGATGTTATACGATTTAGAAACGGAGCCTAACTAGACTAGACAAACATAACTTAACTCATTAAGGCTGTTTCCCATGTTTCATGAACTATTTCAGAAAGGTTGATCCAAATATAGACAGATATAGACATATTCTTCCAAGCATTACAACAGCAAGAATAATTCCTTATCCATTTATGAATCTACATCAGCTCCCATTCTGGAAAACTACTAGAGCTGCATAGAATTTTAACCCATGTAAATGTAAAAAAGAACAGTCTGAGTTAAACTGCAGAGGTGACTTTTGACATAAAGTAATCTCCAGCCAGGAATAGTCATAAATATGGATGTGAAATCAAGATATTTTATCCTCTCCAACTTCTTTTTTTTTTACTGTTTATTTATTGATATATATCTGTCTTTCGAGGTTTGTGTGTTTTTTTGTAAGAACAAACTGAAGTTATGCTTTACACAGTATGAAAATTGCGAAACACAATTGCAAAGTGAGTTGCTGGTTCCCAGTCAGTTTGATGATTGATGATGATTACTGTGGACCAAAGTCTGGAAGCATGATTTAAAATTATTATCTATATTTGTTCAAAAATTACACCAATAATATAATGACTCTATACTGGGAGACACTCCCCTGGGTGGTACAGGAAACGTCTCTCAGAGTTTTTTATGGCACCAAAGACGTTTTTAGCTCTCTGTCCGATCATCACCTTTATTAAGAGTGGACGCTTGAGGCGAGCGGCAGAACAATGTAGATAGATAGTCAGAAGGACAAGGTAAGGCTGCTGCGAAGGAGGGCGAGATAGTGGCTGTGTGAGTGTGTGTGTGAGGGAGTGGGAGAAGGGGAGGGGAGGGGAAGGGTGGGAGCAGGTCGAGCTTAGCCAATCCTGTGCCTTGCACTCTCATCTGAATTAAGCTGTGCAAAACAGGCCCCAGGGCTTGGTTGCTAAGCAGTGAGATGGGCTTGCCGATTTCCACAGAGACCTCAGTGGCGAGAGCCTCTCTGATGGCCTGAACCAGAAACCCCATAATAATGAGCAGCACCACGGCAACAATAGAGACCCCAAATAACGGGGTGTGCGCCTCTCGTTTGCTGTAATGTGGGGAATTATGCATGTTATGCAGGATAATTCCATTGTACTGCTTTACCTCATGTTGCGAAACTGAGAGTGACCTCCCAAAAATGCCTTGTGGGGTATGTTATCGCTCTCTTTAGGCTCTTTATTTTTTAGCCAAGGAAATAGTCAGCAATGTTTCCTTATGTCGCTGTTGGGTAATCTGTGGGATCTCAAGTTCCGTTCCTCTTCCTCTTTGTTTGCATCTCTAGCTGAGGTGGGTCATCTTTCTAGCTATTTTGTAATTTGTAGCCATAGAGACATGTTGGTAAACTTGGTAACTGTGGCAGCAGGGATTCTATTTGTTTCCCTGAGAGCTCTTGAGGTCTGCTCATAAGGGCATTTTCCTGAGGTCTTGTTTTTTTTTCCTTCTTCTTCTTCTTCTTTGGGGGGAGAGGGGCTGGGGTACAGCAGGCGAAGGAATTGCAGGTGACCTTTTGGATTTTAGAGAGTGGAGAAAGCTAAACAAGCCAAAGTCTGTTAGTCTGTCAACAAACACTTAAAGGTCTCAGGAGAAGTTGGGAGCCTCCGGGGGCCAAGGAATGCTATTCATCTGGAGTGTAGGCAAGTACGACCAAGGATGCTTCAACGGAGCACATAAACAAGGACAAATGCCCAGCCATTCTCGTAATAATCTGGTAGCAATATGCAGACGCTGGCTGGGGCACTGTATGGGACTGCATGTTAAAGGTTAAGTGAAACATATGAATAATTATGTGCTGTCTTACTGATTCCCTTGTTTGGAGGTCCAGAAACATTTGAAAATGTTAGCGATGGCATTGTAGATGTAGATGCATTTGTAGATTGCTGCAGCATCTTCGTGTTGTGTGTGTGTGTATGTGTGTGTGTGTGTGTGTGCAGGCATGCGTGAGAGATGGGATGACTGACAGGGATGCTGTGACATTTTTGGTGTGATTATAATATTTTTTTTAATCTGATTAATATAGATTTGGACATTGCTGCCTGGAGGTGAGCTAAAATGTCATATCTGAATCATAACTGGTAATCCTGCATTACACTATTTCACTATTCTCTTTCAATTAGGTTTTTGTTTTTTTAAGATACTTTATTAAATGGATGTATGTTTCATTGACAAAATCTCCCTCCCAAGTTGGGGAAAAGTGTCCCAGGAGATGTAGAAGTGACAGAAAATAGATGCTTTGACAGATGAATAAAATCAAACTCAGCTCTCAACTTTTTCCTTTTCATTGCTCAGTTCCTTTTTAGGGTCCACTTCTAAGGATACATTCATGCATTAAGCAGCGTATTCAATGGGCTCTCATGATCCCTCTTGTGTCACAAACAGCCAGCAATATACCTTTAAACATGATGATTAACATAATACCGACTGATCAAACCTCTCCCGAGCAGAGTTCCAGCTTTTAAAATAAAAGTTTGTTGACTTTCACCTGCACTTCTCTAAACAGGAGGACGATCTTGCAAGTACCGGGAACTGACTTTTTTTTTTGCTATTTACACTATACCTTTACAGAAATGTTAATTAACCGCATTTGAATAGGAAAAAAAATACCCAGCAGAAAAAGAAGAAAAGTACATTTTAAATGACAGTGTTAGTGGTGGCCCGATGTGGCCAGGCAATTAGCTGCTGCCAGGGAAGGCGACTGTGGCGATTTTTCTTGCTTAACTCATTAGAGGGGTCTCCGGCAGTGTGCTCACTCATGTCAGGCCCGCATAATTACTTTAAAACAAGGGGGAAAAAAATCAAAGTAGCCACTGTCTGGCATTGTTCGCTGCCCCCTCATCTTGGAATTTAATTAGGCGTTCATTTTAATAAAAGCCCATTTGGGATGAAACGCGGCGTTAATAGTATTCTGGTCCCCTAAAGGCTGTCACGTCTTCATCTGTGGCTTAGATGGACACTGACAGGTGACAACTTGGCTTTTTATAAGCAGATATCAGCTTGCTTTGATAAGGTGGAGGAACAATAAAGTACACACACAAATGGAGCTAAAAATTCACTCAGCATGCAATATTAAAACATTGTTTAGCTATTATGTAAATGAAGATGAGAAATGAGTGAGATTGAAGCGTTTAACTGGCCCTTGTGGACTGTACCATATGCACAGCATCAGCACGGGTAAACCTTCAAAAAATAATCCAGTAGTAGTGTGAAGCTTTATTTGACCTCAGTGTTTGGGCAGCGGAGAATAATTTCTCAACATTTTGCTGCAGGACAGCATGCAGTGACCTCACAATTGAGTCTACAGTGGGTTATTACTTCTTGACGATGTGTGTTTGTGGACTTTGAGAGGTCCGGCATCATGACACACCTTCCTCTTAATGCCTTACATCAACAAAACCCCAGCCACACGGGGTCTCACCAGCCAGTCCAGCCCTTTTATTTTCTGCCCTGCCCTGCTGCGATCTAATTGGTCACCGGTGAGTTCTCCTCTTCCCAGGAATGCTGATGACCACGGTACGGTCCGTTCCTTATGAACTTCTTCAGATCCCCGAAGAGTTCCAAACAACTTCCATCCTCACACTCCAACCTTAGAAATTCACATTTGAGATGTGGATCAGGAGAGGTTGATCCCCTTAATGACCCATTCCATTTTGTTTTCCTGACTGCTGCAGACAGATATAAAAAGGATGGGGGTTTAATTGAAGATGTGGAAAAAAGGTGTAAAGGTTGAGAGAGAGAGATTTCTTTGAAATGTTCCATACCTGTAAACTGCAACCCCAAATCAAATTCTCTCTCAAGCAACAAATCACCAGCTGACTCCATATTTGTTCCAGACAGAATAGCTGCTTGAAGATAAAGGCAGAAAACACCAGCACCCTGTGTTGGTTTTCAAACCAGTATATTGTAGACTTTCTTGAAAAGAAATTGACAAACCTACAACAAGTGTATTTAGCCACTGAAGACTTCGTGCAGTCAGTTGAAGAAAGTGCTGGTTGACTAGTATTTACAGCATTTGTATACTAGTTAAATATGAACAACCAGCAGGTGGCTGTCTGTTTTGCTATGATTTAGGATTTAAATTGGCCAGAAAATCCAAATGCAAGTATTTAGGATACTGTTTTTAGATAATAATGCCTTGAGCCATACAAATAAGTTCTTCTACATTAGTCTGGAATTGGCTCTGAAAGGTCCACATCAGGCATGGCTTTATGTTTTTATTGTGGAAATCTTACAAAACTCCCAACACATTCTGACCAGTCAGCATCTACATAAAAGTAATAGCAACAACCAATAGATGCCAGAAAAATAAAATCTGTAGAGCTATAAAAAACAGTCCAATAGCAAACTAGTCAGATATCTGGTAACATGCTGAAGCCAGATGACCAAAACTGATACCATGTGACAGTCCAACTTCTTGTACATTTTGAAATTAGCAGCCATCAGGCTGATTTGAGAATACAAGAAAAATCAACCTGTAGTTTATGAAAATGTTCTATGGACGGATGGATCATAAGCACTGATCCCCAGGACCCATTTTATATAAACACAACGGCAGTAAAGAGGAGCGATACATTATACACCACTAAAATCTTAAATCTTATAAAGTTATAAGTTATAATGGGATGTAATGAAGGATCAGTCTAAGTATAAAGCAATGCAGTTCGCTCTGATAGCGTAAACATTGATTTAAACAAGTTTTCTATGAGGTAACAGTTTCCTCTGGAGTTCAAAAGCTCATTTTACTGGAACTTTAAAAGGAGACAACCAAGCCTCCCTGATTTCCTGTTTTTATTGAAAAGCCAATGTTGGCTCAATACATGAGTAAATCATTGGATGAGTAAGTCTGGTCCTAGCGGTAATGTCTCCTTGCATCTCTGTTTTCTGTTTGCCTTGGATCACCTGACTGTGAATACCCATTCTGTCTGTCTGCATTATCAATCACTTTTTCAAGACCATTACACATATAAACAATGTACCAATGCCAGGAATGACACATCATAGTAACAAATCAAATGTATTTTTTTTATTTTTATGTTTTTTTCAAATGCTCAGCAGTGGTGGTAAAATTATGATTCATATGACAAACACTGGTTGGCTTCCCTGTGTGCTTTGCAGTTCCATGCAGCTGGGCTCTATAAACTCTGGAAGAGCCACTTCACATTTTGTCCTGTAAATTTGTAATATATATGTTCTACCCTCAATTCTTCTCTTGTTACACAGAATCGATCACATGTACTCTGTATCCCTCCATCTTTGTATTCATTATGTGTGTATCTATGTGTGCGTGTGTGTCCCTATCCGCCCACCCACAGACATATTCTTAAGGGAAAGTGTTGTTAGATCCTTGACCGAAAGCAACATAATGAATGACCCCAGGGTCAAAGCTGAAATGCACTGAAATTGTTGGGTTACTTAACGTAATCCCTGGTTCTTTGATAACAGAGTGAGGTGTTTCACTATGGGGGAATCGCCTCGGCGTGACCAACTACGGAAGCTCCAATGACACCACGTCTGTCTATGACAGACCTGTCGAGCCGTGCTCAGGGCTCCGCCCCCTCATACTAACACGGCCGACCAGCTCCTCCTAACTCATTCTTGCTTTCTTCCCGTGAGAAACTAGTTTGAGCTCCCTCAGCGCATCCAGGCTAACTTGATTAGCTGTTTAACAGTTCTCAGGCATCCCGTGTAGGAGTATCCAGCAAAAACATGTTGAAAAGACACTGAAAGCAACTTTGTGAGATAACTAAAAAAGTCTGAGATCTGGTTAATGTTAACCAATGACTTCTGTTTAGTGCTTTGAACAAAAGTCACTTGTGAATGACATCTCATCGCCTGCATGAACTCCTCAGATTACCAGCAGATTTGAACTTAGAAACATCTATTGTGCTTCAAAATTGGGAATCTTAAAAAAATGTAAAATTCATGTAAAAATGAGTCAGAGTCAACGTAAGCAGGAGTTTTGGGATTATGTCTTTATAAGGATTTCTTCACCAGTGTGTTCAGGGCCCTGTATAGGACCAATACCCTACACATACAACATCTCCCATTGACTCTGTAGCATACAAGTAAACTCAATGGGAGACTGGGAGAAGACCCAAACTGTGAGGGTCACAGGCCAGTGTACTGCCAGTGCTGGTCCCAAGCATGATATATGGGAGGGTGTCAGGAAGGGCATCTGGTATAAAATCTTTAAAATGTTCTGACCCTTGGGCCACATGTTTGACACCACTGAAAAACTCCATCCCCTCATGAAGAGTGTGAGTTGGTGCTAACAATGACTGATGTTCAGGAATTAGCTGTTGTTGCGCCTCAAGCGCCTTGAGGCGACATCAAGCGCCTTGAGGCGACATTTGTTGTGATTTGGCGCTATATAAATAAAATTGAATTGAATTGAATTGAATTGAATTGATCTACTAGAAGATGGTGAAAAACATGGCCTCAACAGCATTCATTTCTGACAGCATGATCATATTTAAGGCAATATTCCATTATTAAAAAATCTTCTACTTTTTAACCCAGTATGAACCTTCCAGATCCCTCAGGTCATCTGGATCTGGTCTTTTATCAGTTCCCAGAGTCAGAACCAGACACGGAGAAGCTGCATTCAGCTTTTATGCTCCTTATATCTGGAACAAACTCCCAGAAAGCCTCAGATCAGCTGAAACACTCAGTTTATTTAAATCCAGGTTGAAGACTCACCTGTTCTCAGCTGCATTTGAATAAAGCACCAAATCCGCACTTAAGCTTAAATTTCAAAACTTTCATTTTACTACTGATTTTATCAACTGTTCTGATTTTATCTGTTTTGATTTTATATACTGTTTTGTTTGTTTGTTTGTTTGTTAATTCGTTAGTTTGTTTGTTTGCTTGTTTTAATCAATTTTAAATCATGCTTTTTATTTGTTTTTGTTTCTAATGTCTCTGTAAAGCACTTTGAATCACCTTGTTGTTGAATTGTGCTATACAAATAAACTTGCCTTGCGTTGCCTAAAGTAATATATGATGCATTTTTATAGGCAATACTTTGTCACTTATTTACCTGAAGAAAGTAATTTGTTACATTACTTATTACATTTTTTGGATGACTCTGTCAACATGGCCAGAGATACATTGTTATATAATTACTAGTTCATAATATATACCTAAACACAGACCTCTTTCCTAATGATGACACAGCTCCTTTAGTGTTTAATTTTCAACACAAAGCCGTTGATCAGAACCAGACCATGAGCACTCTCCTGGAAAATGGTGTGGTCACAGAGTCCACAGGAAAAACAGGTACAGGTGGAAACAAAGGCTAAAATGCTGCACGGCTGACTGCTTGTTACTGTTTTTGTTACCAGATGAAACTCAAACTTGGCTACGGGTCAGCACTCAACTATAGCACCACTCTAGGTTTGATGTTCTTTGGTAGTTGATTTATGCTAACATGCTGTCTTTGGAGGTATTTGCAAACATTTAACACCAGTAGTGGTTTCTGCCTGTGCTCGTTTTGAAGTTTACTGTCATAGCCATGTCCATTCGTCTAATAAAAATTAAACTAATATTTGTGCCCCAACAAAAATGTAGAGTGCTGTGTTATTTTTCTCCTCCCTCTACTGCAAGTTTACTCATAGTGCACGAGGAGAAATGGTATAATTACATAATTTAGTCCCTTATTTACTCCCTGAATAAAGTAAGGCGTTACATTGGGTCACTGTGAGAAAACCTAACGTGACTACAGACCCACGATTGGTTCTACAAAGTAAATAATGAAATTATATTTTGTAGAAAGGCATTAGAGGCCCATCTAGGGTTAGGGTTTGGTTAACACCTACCCTTTTACAGAATGTTTGAATTTAGAAGCCTTTAAAAAATACATAAAATGCAATAAAAAAAATTGTCTTTATAGCATGTGGCTAAAAACCCCACCCCAACCATAACTCTGCATGACTCACTGATGACCTGGTGGATGTTAACAGATTAACATGAATAATACCTCAACCACATTTTGCACATACATTCATTTTTTTCTCGGTACCCTGGCTCACAGTGGTAAGTGTATAAAGATGAGAGTGCACAATCACTTTTTTTTCACGGTAGTCCGCTCAGAATTAGTGACAGGGAGAGAAAGAGGAAAGGCAGAGGGAAGGGGACCACAGGGAGGCTGAGGACAAGTGAAAAGCTAATTAAAAAGATAAGTGACCAGCAGTCGCGGCCTGTCAGGGTGCAGAGCCAGAGCTGAAGTTAACCCGCTTTGTGCTGGATGGCAGCGGATGACAGCCTCGACCGAAGCTTTGTATGGCCTCACCTGTGATGGAGGCGCTCTCTGTTCGCAGGTGAAGGGCTACACAAGCCAGGGTGGCACTTAAACACACTAATAGAAGGACACACACAACCACACGCGCACACTCCTCTTCGCCTTCCTCTTTCACACTGTCTCGGTACATCTCTCCCTCCTCTCTCTGCTTCTTCCTCCTTCCTTTCCCAGCCTCTTGTGACAGATCCAGGCGGTGGGTGGTGGCACTGGCACATTGTTTCCTCCCCTCTCTCTCGCCTCTCTTTTTTCCCTCTTCCTAACACACAGATCTACACCCACACATGGGGTTATAATTAATACTTCTCCCATATCCATATTTCATACTGTTTGCTTAGAAAAAGCCAGCGAGCCGGGGCTGGGGAGGGTTGAGGGAGAGAGTGAGAAAGAGAGGGAGGGATGCTAAAAAAGATCTCTAAGATTAATTAACGGTGGAAGAGGGGGAAAAAAGGGATGTGTCCCAGGAAAGCAGCAAGCTCTGCACAATGCGGCACACTTCATTTGAATAACGGAGCCGTGTGTTTTTCTTCTGTGCATGTGTGCATGTGTCATCGTGACACCGCTCTACCTGATATGAAGGATAACTAGTCCACCGGATTAGAAAACGCACCATCTATCCTACGAGTCCTCCTCTCTCCTCCCCCCCTGCACACCCCCCCCCCCTCCACCTTCTCCCCATTATTTGTATTCAAGGTTTTTTGAAATGACATTGCAATCTGATGATGCACCAGCCCATTATATTGTCTAGCAGGACAAATACCCCAGCGTTTTTCTGTGTAGAACTAACACAATTTTTCCATGTCAGAGTGTGTGTGTGTGTGTGTGAGAGAGAGAGGGAAGGGATGTGTTGGTGGTGGGGTGCACGGTGGTAATATTCCAGCGGTCCGGGGTGGAGGCGAGGCCCCGGGAATGCTGTCATTAATCCTGGAGGAGGGCCGTCGCGCACTTGGATTATTAGAGAAATAAATTTGCATGCTGCATATGAGCCAGGTGAAAAGCACTGAAGGCGCAAATTATATTTCCCTGACAGGCTGAGCGGGAGAACCGGGGCTGCCACCACATCGTTCCATTACACACACACTCACTCACACACACACACACTCATATGCATTCCTATTCCTGCTGCTATACACAGTCACTCAGGAAATCTGTACGTGCGCACATATATGCGGTACACACATTATAGAAAAGAATATGCTGGGCTTTCGATGCGGGGTCAGGAATGTACTGTGCGACTATCTCTGAGCTTCTGTTCACACACTTCCGCAGACACAGCTTGTCACTTAGCTTGTAAGTATCGACAAACCCCTAAAGAAAGAATGCCAAGTGTGGACATAATAAACATTATGCTCTGCTTTTATGTGTGATTGTGTGTGTATGTGTGTGTTTATTCCGTGGGGTCCTCTGGCTTTGGGCTGTCCTCTCACCCTGCCTGTAATGGTCCATGCAGGCCCAGCCTAATGGGGTGGACACTGGTGTCAACTTCATTACTTTACATCTCCCGCCAAGATGAAAAAGTCTCTCCCTGCTTGCACTTTGACCATGCTTCGTTAGCGCTTCCCTCCGCCTTTGCCTTTTTTTAACCTCTGAAGAAAATGTGAAACACTTTCAGAAATGTGTTCATGAAATTATTTCGTTTAGGGGAGATAGCGGAGCTGTAATTATGAGAAATAAGGCTACTCAGTGTGAGTACAGGCCTGGCTGTTACTAAAGGTACTGATGTTTTTGCATTCACCATTTCAGAATGAGTCACTGGCTGCTTTTCTTTGCCAACCGGAAACCTCCGGGGCTGCAGTTCCTTTAATGGACACTTGAGGGTGGCTCAAAATTGGAATCACAACGTATTGCCCAGATTCAGCCGTGAGATAAACATTTTCAGCCTGGTGTAAAAATATTTGGGGGTCCTTTATTGCTAATTTCTTACTTCATGGCAGCTTTATTCATGGTAAATATTTTTTTTGAAACTGGATAGTACTTAGGCAAGGGTAGGCAACACTTTTCCCTAGAGGTCCAAGTCTGAGTGTGCTACAGCCAGCAGAGGGCCAAAACCTGAACAACCAAGTAGAAACATGGCACACAAAGAGCTGAAATCTGTTAGAATCCATGGACTTAAACAGACATGTTAGATTCTTTTCCCAGAAACCGACAACTTACTGTTAAAATGTGCTGAGTTTTCTGCTGTACCTTAATTGCTTAATATGTGATACATGCCTGCATGAGTGAATAAAATAAACATTCACAGATACAAACAACAAACAAGCAGCACTCAGAGAACGCAAACCTCGACCGAGGCATCTCACTCTGTGTGCACTATTTCTTTTTAAGGACACAGTAATGTCTTGGTAGCTGGAGATCGGTACACCAGGACCTCTGCTCGTGGCCTCCACCTGGTTCACATTGCACCCAACCCCTACGGCACCCCCTGTGGGTGGTGGGCCTGCAGAAGAATGGGCCCATGTCCACTTTTTGGGCTGTGACCAGCCGGCCCACCACCAGACACTCGCCCTCGAGCACCCTTGACGGGCCTGGCTCCAGGGCAAGGCCCCAGTAACCCTATCACAGGCAGGGTGATTACTGTGTTTTCTATATATTCATTTTGTTTTCTTTCTTTCTTTCTTTTTTACGTTAAGAAGTACTTTAAGAAATTTGTAGTACAGTGAGAATCAGATAAGGCCAGCATGACAGAAGTTTACTTTGATTACACAAACATTGTTATTGGGAGCAGATAATGACTAATAGGTACTGATTTGTAAATAACTGGAGATGAATAACTTTCTAACCAAGCAGCTCTATAATTTCTTTATAATTTCTTTAAATATATAATGATTGTGAGGTCAGAGGTCAGATGTAACATGATATTTGGATGCAAACTATAATGTACTATTTAGAATCCCCATATACCTGTGTAATTTCCTGATTATGGCCAATACAAAAAAAGGTAGAAGAGTGGCCCAAAGTAATGTGATATTTAGAATATCCATCTATTGTTATGGCAATATATTGTCAGCAGTGTAGAGACTAACGCGTTATTAAGTAACGCGTTACAGTAACTACGTTATTATTGTGGTAACGAGCACTACTACTCTGCTACTCTTACTCAACACAGGTGACCCTCAGAGTTTCTGGATTCGGGTTGCTAACCAAGCTTGCTGGTGAGTTGATACTTTTCTACTCCATCCCACAGTCTAAAATATGGTCAATTCTGCCTCCAAAAACCAACATTATGGATGCAAAAACTCACATTACAAATTCCAGAAACCCATCATGTCTTTCATTTTTAGCTCACCCAATGCTTTCCTTAATACATTGACAGGAATTTTGAATACATTAAAACATTTTGAAATAGCATCCCATTTACAAGATAATACATGATGCTGCTGATCTAACACAGTGAAAGGGTAGCCATATGGCAACGACAAAGCTCCTTACAAGGAACTGGCCCATTACCCTCTTGTTATTCTTGTCTTATCTTACCTAGACGTAAAATCAAAGGCAGGTTTAGCTGTGGTCATAAGTTGGCTGAATTCATCTGTAAAACTGCAGCTGTTAAAATATGTCCTAATAAGCAGGAATTTCAGACAATCTAAAAAAAATTCCGATTCTAAAGATACTTGAGAGTCACAGTGACATATCTGAGAATCTTTTTGAGAAATTTATTGATTCACATTAGTGAATGAAACAAACTTTTCAAGCCTTATCAACCTTCTTTTGAGTTCCCATAAAGAAACAAAAAACACAGAGAAGCAACAAGTGCCTCAAATACGGGGGGAAGTGTTCAGGAATTTACTTTTTATTAGAGGCTATTCAGCTCCTGGCTACCAGATATGGAAAAAAAAATACATTTTCAAAGTTAAAAGCATGCAGATAACATTTTGGCAAAAAATCATGGGTGTAGATGCAGATTAACTTTTAGGGGTGCTTAAAAGGGTCCCTGATCGCCACGCTCGAAGGTGGAAGTGCCTGCTGTTAGAGTGTTTTCCTGCCCCCTTTGTTCAGCTAAAAAAAAAATGTTGCCTTTGAACAAATTCCACCAGAAAAGGAGTGAAAAGGTTGCTTTTGTCTGTAATTTACAAGTGGCTTGATCAAGGACTTTAATCTGATAGATGCAAGTTTTCGTTTTAAGAAGAACCATTTTAAATACACCTGCAAACCAAGAACACTTCCTCACAACACAAGCTTCATTAATATGTAATGGTTTCAGAATAGGATACAGAAACACTGCCATGGACTGTACAGATGAAGACACACGGTCCTATATGTCCACTGCAGATCGCTTGCCAGCCATCTTTCATCTCTTGGCCTGTGCCTATAGGCAGAGAGACAGAGAGCAGCAGGCAGAGAGTAAATTTGTTCTAAAGCCCCTAGTTAGGCATGCATATATTCCTATTATAGTCAGCGCTCCCGGAACAAGACAACAGACAGCAAACAGAATGACCTTGAAATATTTATCCCCAGCCTCGCTTTGGAGAATTAAGTTTGGTGTCAGGGGCAACTTGCAGCTATCCAGCTCCACTTTGTGTGGAAACATGTACTCTCATGAACACACGCACACACACACACGCACACACACACACACACACACACACACACACACACACACACACACACACACAACCATCCTCCTTTAGCGGGTTATGTAGACTGAGACAAATGGCTCATGTACCATCTTGCAGTTTTGAATATTAAAGGCGGTCAGGGAGGCAAAGCTTTGATTGGGACAATAAAGGCTGATGAACAGGATCTTAGAGCATGGGAGAGGAGTATGTGTGTGTGTGTGTGTGTGTGTGTGTGTGTGTGTGGGTGTGTGTGTGTGTGTGTGTGTGTGTCACAGTGCAAGGGACACAGCCAAAACCCTGAAGTGGAAGCCAGGAGCTGCCCGGCCCAAAATGCTGTCTGTGTGTGTCTGTGTGGTGGGCGAGTGGGAGGGTGAAGAAGGGTAAAAAGTGACCTAGTCCAAGCATATGTGGGTCAGATTGTTGAAGAATGTTGTAAATTGGTTTAATGCGTGTAGTTTTCTGTGACTTTGGATTGTAACTCAAACCGATTGCATGGTGATGTAAGTTTGTTATTGACTGATCACATCTGACTGAGCACTAACTTGCTTTCATGAAAAAAAAAATAGTTACAAAGGAAAAACTGCAGCCTGCTATTCAGTGAGCGAATTTACAAGATAACTTGAAAGAGCTGCCAGATGTTGACTGGTAGGTAAACAGGATACTATTAGTTTCTCTTATAATTAACAGTCTTGATTTTATTAAGAACAGTGAAACTATGCAGCTTTACTGACTTACTCATCTGATCACAAAGCAGTGTAGTATAAAACATGGATGTAGCTTCCGTGAAAGTGCTTTAAACCTGCATTCTGTCTGAAAGCTACAGCTGTGCTAGCAAAATAGCTGCCTGACTTTCCAGATGACTTCATGGACTCACTCATTTTGGATCATACTGAAGAAATGTTATATATTTTAAAAAGGAGGACTGTCCATGGTATTACGGCTCATTGTCTGATGAGCAGGCAATTTCACAGTCATAACCTTAGGCATGCTTAGCTTAGCTTAGTTTAGGCAACATCGCCTTAAAACTTTCTGACCCTCACCTTATTTTTAACATTGTCTCAGCTATTAGCTTCTTCAGAATATCTTGAAGAAATGTGAGCTAAAACTGTTTTTGTGCCCCAAGTTTTGACCTTTACCATTTTAACACTTGATCAAGTCAGTGTTGCCAACTTAGCGACGTTGTCGCTATATTTAGAGAGTTTTCAGACCCCCTTAGCGACTTTTTTTCTAAAAAGCGACTAGACAAATCTGGCGACTTTTTCTAGTGTTATTGGAGACTTATTTATGATGACTTTTTGACGTGAAAGGGCGTGTTGCTCTTACTCTCAACATGCAGCGGGTGCTGCCGTGGGCACCTCACCCATGCTAAAGCGCTCACGGGCGGAGGATAGTCCTCCCCCAGCTGCAGGAGATGTTCACACCTATGCGTCCAAACTGCAAATGAACCGCGCATGAGCGAAGCCGCTGCTCCCACACTGACTGTAACACAGTCAGTTCTTCTTTTACTGTTATGCTGTTTTGTGGATCACGAGGTTTAAAACTACTTATAAACACACACACAAAGTAACTCCACCAGAGTGCCTATTTCAGGTCATTTTTGCCGGTCGAAGCCCGGATAAAGGAGCAGGGTTGGAATTGTGACATTAAAAAACAATAATTGCTAAAAGACATTTAATTTGTAGTTCTAAATAAATTCTAACTGCATTTAGGACGTTATTTGCTCACTTTATGTCTCTTCCACGATGTTATTTCTCTCTCCAGCAGCGTAGGTTACAATTACATTAGCATGACCAATTATGCAAATTAGGTGATGACGTCATTTAGCGACTTCTAGCGACTTTTATGACAACCAATAGCGATTTTCCTTACTGAGGAGTTGGCAACACTGGATCCAGTACACCATAGAAGCAACCAGCTAACTTTATGGCTTTCTGTGCTTAACTGCTAAAAGAATTAATATCACAAAACTGATATGTAGGACTCAGTTCAGCATCATGGTAGAAGTATAACTTCCAACTTTCAGGTGTTATGACTGCTGAGTGGTGAAACATCTAGATTGACGGCGAGTTGGCGTACAAGTGGTTTATCTGCTCTGTTTAGCCTAAATAGCAAATGCTCTGGACCAGAAAAATAAAGCAAAGCACTTACACTACCAATTAGTCTACAAAGACTGGAATTACAGGGAGAACTTTTCAAATTAAAATAGATTAGAGTATTAAAGTTTTCATTGGTAGTGTTTTTATGACTAAAACAATTCCACTAAGCTACAAAACATGCAAAGATGCCTTTCCTCTCATAATGTGTGTTTCACCAACTTAGTTTGAAGTTAGTATCAAACATCATTGTTCTTCCTCTTCAGCCAGAGATCAAAAAGAATCACAAACAACTTTGTGATTTATTTGGAGATATTCTATGTAATGATCCATTACGGAATATCTAAGGGGACGTCTGTACAGAGGAAACATGATGGAGGCTTCGCCAAAAGCCTCTTTGTTGTACTTATGTAATTGTCATGTTCATAGGGAATTTTTATTGAAACAATAACAAAGCGCATGTCCACAAATTAGCTTCACTTTCTCCCATTCAACTTCTCATTGTCTGCAATGCCTGTGAGGGCTTACAATAATGGATGATTGGAGAGGAGAAAGGAAAAGCAGTATGCTGTGTGTGTGTGTTTGTGTGTGAAGGGGGAAAGCATGTTGGCAGTGTGGTAAAGAAAAGCCTGCTGGATTGTTGGAGCACAGTGGAAGGATGCCTGCCAGTTTCTACGCCACCGGGACTCTCTGACCTGCGCTTCTGCGTGTTGTGTTTGATTGTGTGTATGCAGCTGAACTCAACAACAGAAAACCTCCGCCTGCTCCAGCATGCGTTCACACTGTGTGTGTTTGCTGTTTCACTGAGTGTGAAACTATGTGTTTCTACCCTGCGTTCAATTTGTGCTTAAGCCGTGTGCACCTGCGTATTATATAGTGTGTGTGTGTGTGTGTGTGTGTGTGTGTGTGTGTGGGAGGCAAGCAGATGAAGACGGTGCTTGCCTCATATTCAATGTGATCTGCAGCCTCACCTCTGTCATTATATTTAGCATACGATCCAGCTCCGTGTTTCATTATGCATTCCCATCTACTGCTCTGTGGTGTGAATCTTACATCTCAATTAGCCTCTGTGTTCTGGACATAAAATGCATTATTTGTGGCAAGCAATGGAAGACCAAAGCAATTCAAACTTGCAACTAAAGTGCACATGAATGACCCAACGTAATTTAGTCTCACACATACACACGCACCGAGGACATAATGTGTGCACAGCGATTTAGAAACATCCATTAGTTTTTTTTTTTTGTTTGTTTGTTTGTTTGTTTGTTTGTTTTTGGGATGGGGGGGTTGTCTTCATTTCACACACATGCAGCTACAGTTAATTTGAGCATGTGATGTATTTTTTTTACATTTACATATTAAGTACATCTACTGAACCCTTAAAACAAAATCTAAACTTTCCTTAGACACTCTCGTCAGTATTCATAATTTTGCTTCTCTGCTACACTGAAATATTTAAGCTTTAGCTTGTCAAAGGACCCCTTGGTCCCATTTCAGCACACACGTAAACAACAAAACCATAACTTTTTACCCAAGCTAACCAATTACTTTTTCATCCCTGTTGTTCACGTAATAATTTTTAGTGTCTAAACCTAGCCAATGAGACACAAACCACAGGAAACTGGCTAACAAACGTAAGGGACATTTAGCAGTATTATAGTGACGAGAACCCATTAAAGGTCACTTCAAGAGACAATGGGTGAAATAACCACTGGTGATGTAACATGGGCGGGTCCCGAGTTGAACTTTTCTCAACTTTTTCTCAGTCTTGTCTACTGACATATGACAGGTTTACCTTTAAGCAACCCAACACCTATTTGTTCCACCACCGTTCTAGCTTCCTGAGCGGACATTGTTGTTTTTTAAAACACCATCCATCCATCCATTCGCTTCCGCTTATCCTTTTCAGGGTCGCGGGGGGCGCTGGAGCCTATCCCAGCTGTCATAGGGCGAGAGGCGGGGTACACCCTGGAAAGGTCGCCAGTCTGTCGCAGGGCCAACACACAGGGACAGACAACCATTCGCACTCACTTTCAATCACACATTCACACTTAGTGACAATTTGGATTATCCAGTAAACCTATCCCCACAAGTTGCATGTCTTTGGACAGTGGGAGGAAGCAGGAGAACCCGGAGGGAACCCACGCAAACACATGCAAACTCCACACAGAAAGACCTGATGGTGGAATTGAACTCAGGACCTTCTTGCTGTGCGGCAACAGTGCTAACCACCGTGCCACCGTGCTTAAAACACCACTCTCATCAAAGGATGCCTGGCCATGCCAGAACAGTGCCATGCAATGTTAATGGGTTAAAAAGATGTTAATTAATAAGACTAAATAAACCTCAACACCTATACCTGCCAGCTGGCAAAGCTGGGTGTATTTGGAGATATTGCTGTTTGATTTTTATATCAGTTTTCCCTTTTACATTGAATGTGCAGCAGAGTGCTGTCAGTTGTGATGCTGACACTTATTGTCATGAAGCGAGGAGGGGTATTTGGTTTTAGTTGTGTTGGCTATCACAGTGAGAGAATTTGGAGATTGATCCTTTACACCTTCATACATGTCAGCAAGAACGTCTGAGAATTTTTTTTTTAAATTAAGGCTTAGATCCAAGGAATGTGCTGCTACCAGTCTGTATTATACCAAAGAAAATGATGTGAATATTTTGAAATCCTTACATTCACTTTGCAGAAAATCCTGGAATTAAAATCAAATAAAACCAAAACTATCTCTACAGTCATTAGAAGTAATCGAGAAAATAAGCTTTTCGTAATTTAGATCAAGTGACCCTTTAAACACAGACCATGCCTTTGTGGTGATAGTCTGCAGCTTCACTAAGAACAGCAGAGGATTTGATGTCTTGCTCAAGGGCACCTTGACGGTAGTTGTTCAAGGAGGAAGCGGCTTTACTCGAGTCACAATCCAGGCTCAAAATGCTGCCCACGTCACGTCAGCATAATCTTGGATCCTTGCCCAGACAGTTTTCCTTAATCTCACATTACCATATCTTTTATACAGAGCTATATGAACCTCTGAAATGGTAGTGAAAAACCTAGATATACATGCACACATACCCTGTACCCTGCTAGTTGTCTCTTGGTGTTATGGGCAAGAGCCTGATTTTGCCTTTTTTATCAACACACTATTAAAAAAAAACCCCAGCAATATGACAAACATTTTCTTTTCAATTGTACCATCTAACTTCTAAGCTGACTCTTAGCACCTTAGCAGAGATTGTATTTCAAAAAGATGTTATTTGTTTAAACCCTAAAATTACCAGGTGGAAAGTTAAAAGTATGGTGCTTTGATCATGTTAAAAATAAATAAATATTAAAATTAGCAAATGCATCACTTTAAAAAAGAAATAAATGAAAAGATGAACTATAAGGTCTGGATGATAACCTGATACAAACCCTACTCTTAACCCCAGATATATCACCAGCAGAGATGGGCAGTAACACGTTACAAGTAACGCGTTACTGTAATCCGATTACTTTTTTCAAGTAACGAGTAAAGTAAGGGATTATATTGCAAAAACGTAATTAGATTACCGTTACTTTCCCGTAGGAACGCTGCGTTACTGCGTTACTAAAACTGTGATTTGTTTGCGAGAATGCCTCATGACAGTGACGTAAGCAAGTGCGACGTTTGTGACAAAAGCTGTGTGCAGATCAACAATGGATAATATATTGAGTGCGGGAGAGAGTGTGAGTGTGCAGCGTTTAAAGCGAGGAAATACTGACCTTACTAAGTTTGATTCCATAAAAAGTGACAAAAACATTAGTGTCCGTTGTGCGTGGGAAGAAAACTTCTTTTTACAGCGAAAAAAACCCCTAAACTTCCAAACAAGCACCGAGTGGCTACGACGTAATGGGAAACTCACAGAGAAACTCGCACATTCTTCCACTGACCGCTGCGGCACACCAGCACCAGGGAAAACATCCGCCTACCCCACTCCTGCTTTACAGGTGAAAATAGAGCAAAAGGACCGCTAGTCTTTGTTTTACTTGCATCTATTTGAAAGTCTGAGTGTAAACACACAAACAATAATAATAATTTTGTGCTGGAATGTGCAGAAAATAGGTTTAAATATTAAACAAATTTCTTCCAGTCAGTGAATGTTGCATATAATTACATTTTTGCTTGATTCATAAAGTTAAAAGATTAAAACTGATAAATGGCCTGTATTTGTATAGCGCTTTTTTACTAGTCCCGCCTAGGGACCCCAAAGCGCTTTACACGACCAGTCATCCACCCATTCACTCTCACATTCACACACTGGTGGAGGCAAGCTACAGTTGTAGCCACAGCTGCCCTGGGGCAGACTGACAGAAGCGAGGCTGCCATATCGTGCCATCGGCCCTTCTGGCCAACACCAGTAGGCGGTAGGTGAAGTGTCTTGCCCAAGGACACAACGACCGAGACTGTCCGAGCCGGGGCTCGAACCGGCAACTTTCTGATTACAAGGCGAACTCCCAACTCTTGAGCCACGATCGCCCCAAACAATAAAACAAGTTTAAAAAAAAGAGACTTTTCCATTTGATTACATTTTGTATGATGGATTATGCAGAAAAAGTAGAATTGGGCTGAAAGATCTATCGCTTTATCACCTATTCAGGTTGTAAATCGTGTTTTTAAAAAGTAACTAAGTAATTAATTACTTTTGAAAATAAGTAATCAGTAAAGTAATGGGATTACTTTTGGGGGAAATAATCAGTAATTAGTTACTTTTTTCAAGTAACTTGACCAACACTGATCACCAGTAACATGGCGTTAAGAGGTTAGTCTGATCGTTTTTAGAAATGTGCATAAAAAAGCTTATATCCACAACCAATACTGTAAGCAGTATCCTCCTAATATACAGATCCAAAGAAATACAGTAAATATGCCGAGGAGTCTACTATCTTGTTCCAACATCTGGTTTTAACAGAAGTCCACGTCTGGGAGAAAGGTCGCCATGTAGATTGCTCAATCAGACAAGACCTGGCAATCCCAATATCAGGTACCTTACTACAGTTCTCGCCAATGTGGTCCTGTAAATTATCTTCATTTAATATTGAAAAGACCTTCAGAATGTCCAGTTTCCTGAAATAACTGCAGTAGTCCTGTAGCAAATGTATTAAAGAAAGTAATAATGAGATTCTAATGGTTTCTTTTTTTGATATTTTATAAAATATTAATACATACATTGGTTTTACAAAGTTTTTTTTTCTTTTTAACAGAAGATCAGAGAAAGACCGATAACCAGTGAAACAATAACTAATTAGGTGTCTGAACATGCTGCACAAGTTATAACACTACATAGTCACGTATTACTTTTTTGGTCATAGTTAAATTAGTTAGTTTTATTCGTATTAAAAAAAATAAGAATAAAAAGTGTTACACAACCAAAATCTACCAGAAGCAGATACTTTTGATATCTTTGTTTTTGGACACACAACCGCAACAACACATATTGGAAAGTTTTCATGTCCGTTTTCTGTCTGCTTGGTAATGACTCACATATATGAAGTTCATTCAGGCCGGTACATCCAGTCCCATGAAAAATAAAAGAACTGTGAGCTGAGAGCATGTTAATGACATAAAAAATGAGTCCAGTACATGTTGATTTTATTGAGTCAGTTCTAGTTAAACAACCCAAAGTTAAAATGGCTCAGGAGATATAATCTGTACGAGAAATGACACCTTGTATCCTTAAAGTCTAATTTGTGTTCCCTCGTGATGCCTCATTAAAAGAAAAAGTTATGCATTACAATTAGGAAACAGGGTTGAAACCAAATGACGGCAGTATGCATCTTCATTTGCCCTCCTAAGCCTTTGGCTAGTGATGTTCACTGACCTGTCACAGTCAGCCTGGCTCACCTTCTCCAACAGGGCCCGACAGCTGACACTAGCGATCCCCTCCTCTTCTCTTCCTAATGTGTTGTGATAAGGAGCTTATGTGAGGTTTCCAAGGCAAGATTAGCCCCTCAAGGTATTTTAACAGTCTGCCGTATGTGGGCGTACGTTTCATGACCACTTCCATGCAAAGGTGACGCTAGCAAGCAAAGATGTTGACCAGGAGAGGGGGGTGGGTGATGTTTACACGTTAACCTGGTCTGAAAGACAAAGCTCGGAGAGGCCAAAGCCCGAGGACATGACAGAAGTGATTTCCATTGTTTTTCTGACACGCAGGGACATGTGGTAGCCTGTAGCTGTTGCAGGGATCAGCTGTCCGCACGCTTTTTGATTGCATGAGTCTGCCAGCAGGCTTTGCTGAAGTGAACGCAGTTATTGATTTTAATTGGGTGCATGCCCTTCTGAACCCCCCAAAATAAATACCAAAAGCAGATGTGCCGATCCGGTGAAGTGCTTTCTCGTGATCCTACTTCAGTAAGACACAATGGAAAAGGATATTCCAGCGTCCTAATCTTTGACAGCATTTCAGCAGCAATCAGTTCCACATGCAAGCAGTGGCACTAATGCCACAGAGTTTACATCAACAGATTGTGATGGTTTTCTTTGTCTATATGCTTCGAGCAACTGGCTTCTACGTGAGTGTGTTTCGTGGAAATGCATGTGCGTCTTGATGCAGACCCCCACATGTGTAGCATGCTGGCATGTGAGCGCTGATCCCCTGAGCTCAGACTCTAAGATGTCGATAGCCAACCTGTAAATGACAGGCACAGAGGGAGTGTGTTTAGCAGTTTGACTGGATCTTAAAAAGGTCACATACGCACACACAGACATGCACAAAGTCACATACACACATATATAAAAGGACATGTCAAGATGACCCCCTTTGTCACCTCCATCTAGGGCCAAATTACTACTTTGTGCAGTATTTTTTTAAGCTTGCTGAAGTTTCGGTTACTTTTAAAGCAAATCCATCATTCACATTGTTCTAATAATATCTGGTTACGACGGGAAACTCTCGAACTTTGCAGCTGCACCGAACCAAGTTGCTGTTGTCTTGGGAAGACACTCCAGCTCAAATTTGTTGGATTTGACTACAACTGAAGGATTATGACTGGTCTGTTGGCTGAGAGAAATCTGTGACCCCTTGGGCCTATAAGAGACTTTGAAAACTCACTGGATAAAGAAATCAATTAATAACTACATTTTCACACAAATAGAAATTAGAAACATAAAACCTGTTTTTCGAAGAACTTTCTTCCCTCCTGTGGGGTTGAGGCTGCATATTACACAGAGTTTTAGTGCTGGAGGCAATGGAGTAGTGGCCAGATACCACTTGTTGATTTGGGCTCTAATGTTCATAGAAACAGTGTGGCTGTGCTTTTGCTGTTCTGTGAGAGTGATTTTGATTAGTTTCAGTATATCAATTCATGGTGATGAAACTGTAGAAATACATTAATAAGTTTCTTTCTTAGCAATGCTGGCTGTGAGGCTCAACAGTGTCATTTGGCTGGGTGACTGTGAAACCACTTTCTAGTCCAGGATGCAATTTTTCAGCAGCTGCTGTATGGACTGACTGTCAACAAGTAGTTGCCGGGATGAAGCAGAGTAGTTTGGGTGATTCCTTGACTTTTTGAAAAAACACTTTGTGCTGTCTGTCTTTTAGTCTTTTATACACTTTCTCTGCATGTCTTCACCTCCGTGCACTCTTTCCTGCCTCGAGAAGTCTGAAATATCATCACTTCTATAGTGATTAAAATATTTACTGTTAGAAACACAACGGCTGAGAATGATGAGCTGTGGTGGAATTTCTTTAGAGCTGTTCCTTTACTAAGTACCGATGCTGCACTATATACACAGTTTATTATTGCTAAAAAAGAGAGAGAGAGAGAAAAAAGTAGCTATTCTACAGACAAATGGTCTCCACTTCTCCCCAGTCTTCTATAGATTACTATTATTGCTGCTGATGTTTAAAGTTGAGCTCTTTATTATGAAATTTTTCAATGTGTCACATTCTTTAAAATCAAGTTTACAGTGTCTAAAACATTTTAATAACAAACAAAATAACAAAAACTTTTAATAAACCTAGAAAACCAGACCTACGCATTCATTAAATACACCATATTAAATATATTAATAAAATGTTTTAAAAAAAAAAATCTCAGCTGAATGAAAAGCCATGAAATAAAAGGTCTACAGGGTTTAACATCATTAATGGAACACTGAGGTGGTGTATTTATCAAAACCGTGGATTAAACTTTACGTATCTGGTTAAAAGTCATCACTTATAGATTGTGGTTGAGCCTGTTCAGTCTCAGTGTCTGGAGTCGAGGTTCCCGCTCAGTCATCAAGGCTTTCACTGGTAATATGTTAAAGGAGTTTTTATTTTTTAAATGTATTTTTGATACTTTCTTCCCACTCCAATCTAACTCCTACATCGAATATGTTAGCCAAGATGGCTTGAAAGACAAAACCTTTTCTTGTAATTTACACATTTACTTGTTACACATATCTGCGCATGAGTACAATAACTCATAGCAATGAAAAGAAGAGCAAGGAACAGCTTGTTTAAATTCAATTCATGTTCATTTTATTTAGAAAGCACCAAATCACAACAACAGTTGCCTCAGGGCTTTAGCATGCTGGTTTTCTCTCAGAGACATCAGCACTGATGCCACCAGTGCTAGCTACCTTTTAGGTAGGGCTAAAATCCCACATTTTCTTGTGTGTTTAGTGTTCATGCGTGACAACTTCTCATCTCCACTGTAGAAGAATTTAGTAAAATATGTGGTCAGAGAATTGTGGCAAGTTCCAGATGTTCACAAATGTAGTAGCTAGCATGACAATCATAAGATGCTGTAAACATCCTTTTTGTTAAATGTACAACTCAGAGTGTTCGATTTGAGACGTTTTCCTCTTGAAACTCACTGTATGTGTGCACTGTGTGAAAGAGGACATGAGAATTCCACTTGTAATTTCGCATTTTTGTTATTTTCACTCAATTTTTGTTGATGTTGAATGATGAAAACGACTTGCTTAGGTTTAGGAGTAGATAACGCTGTGACTTAAAGTCAAGCATTGCAGCATTCGCTCAGTTCCCTGGCTAACTGCTTGTGCCCTTACATAATAAAGTTTTGTCACTGGGGACCAAGGGACCTACTAAACAATTAGCTCTGGCTCAGATTCCACTTCTGGTGTAAAAACATGCAGTATAACAGTAATGCAGTACTAATGCATGCACATTTTTTTTTCTTTGCAGTGGTCGAGCGGTTTTCCTTCTCTAATGTCCTCCCCAAGCACTAGAAAGAGCACAGATCGAGCCAGCACAGACAAGTAAGTGAGAACATTTCATAAAAATCAATATGAACCAATGTTAAATTATGACATGTTACAGTAGACAGTAGTATTGCAGCTCTTTATGTTGCGCTTGCACTTGTGGCATCACCTGTGTATGGTGTCACTGGTGCCGCAGCTCTCTTGTTTTTTTCTTCTGTTTGTTTCTTTTCTTTTTTATCTTTCCCCACCATCCTCCCTCCATCTCTGTGCTGCCAAGCCTGAGCTTGGTGGAAGAAGAACAGAAAAAAAAAACAAACTGAGAGTGAGAAAAAGAAAGAGCGAGAGAGGGAGGGAGATCGGATTTCCATTCCACATTGGATCACTGGAGTGGAGTCTAAAACCACAGAGTGCGCTGGCACTGGACAAAAAGGCTGGATTCAATAAATATGTGGACTAAGCCCTCCTATTCAGACCCTGCAGTATTGAGTTCCTTATTTAGGTCATTTAGACTGGGCAAAATTGATACAGTATGCAGCTCAAATCTATAGCTCTATTTTTTTCTTCTCCTTTTCTCTCTGTCTTTGCCCTTCTAAATAAAAAAAGAGATGAGAGGGAATCCAGTGTGTGGGAGTGCAAGAACGGCAGCTAGAGAAGGAGCAGCAGAAAAAAAAATAGGCAGGGGGATTTTTTCTTTTCTGTGCAACACTGGGAATGTTTGTGTATTTTGAGAAGAATGACAAAGACAAAAGAGAAGCAAAAAATTAGGCAGAGTTCACGCAAAGGAAAAGAGATTGAATGAAGGAGATTAAGACAGTGATCCAAAGACAAAGTGTGTGTGTTTGTAGGAGAAAGGTGGTATTTTGACATTTTATTAGAGTCTCAATGAGGTCTGCACAAGACAATGCTCCGCTGCCTCCTCGTTTAGCCTGATCTTAATTGGCCATTAGATTGAAAAATAGCCCATACCTCCTCCACCTCCTCCTCTGTGCTCTTCCTCTCCTCCTCTACTCTGCAGTTTCAGAGCTGATTAGACTTTTGATTTACTAATAAACACAGAGAAACAGATTAGCTGCAGAGCGGCGGTGGCAACAGCCAAGCTTTACTGTGCCCGGAATAGGAAACTACCCGCTGCGGCCTCTGAAATGCTTGCTGAAAGCTAGCTAAATTTAGTTTAGTCTTCTAATTTAAAGTGCTCTGATACTAAAATTAACACTGACAACTGGTATCTCTTTGAGTAGGGATAAACTGGTCTTCACATCTCATGGAAACGTACAGTTTTTTTTTGTTTTTTTTTTTAAACATGACACAATCAAAGTATTTTCTGGAACTTGCAAAGTTTCACTCCCCGATGCCAAGCCATTTTAAGAATATATTAACCTGCTGTTTTGTTTGTTTTGTTTTGTCGCCCTTATCTTCCATAGCTGCAGATGACTATGCTTTGTGCTTTTTCTTTCTACAAAACTCACACTGGCCTCTTATGATAAATAAGACATTACCCACAATGAGAGGAACTCAATCAGCGCTTGTGTTGGCTGAGAGTGAGAAAGACAGGGATAATTACTCACTAAATAGGCAATCACCGAGGTGGCGCCCACACAATCAAGCCTGCATGTGTATTTTGGGGAGCCTTCACAGAAATGCCGGCCAAAAGCCTCAGAAAACGACGAACCAAGCAATAAAGTAGGCAAACAGCAGTCCCATCGGGCTAATACTGTAAGCACGGGTCACAGGTAGGGCTTGGAAGTGTTTTTTAAAGGGCTGTAATGCAGACTGCAAACTCATGTCCGATTGCAAAGCGAGAAGAGACAGTCCTGCATCATGAGTAATGGACGAGCACGTTCCTCTTCATCATTCATTCCAAGCGGCAATTGAGTTTCGGTTGTGTATATTCTGTGTTGGATTTTGTGTTCATTTTCTTCTCCCACACCTTCTGTGAATATATCTGTTTAGTGGCTACATAGGGATTTTCTGGAGTCATAAACTTGACTGATGACTAGACTGACAAAGAAAAAGTGGAGAGCGTAGACTGTATATGGACAAAGCCACAGTGTCATCTGCCAGTTTGGACTTCCATTTCAAAGCTTTGAGTTTGACTTTCTAGCCATCCCCTAACCCCTAACCCTGACTGTTTCTATAATGGTCAAGACTGTATTTGAACATACCAGCCAACACTATCGCTCGCTACCTAGCTTTGTTACTAAGGTATATCTATGATTCATTGTAGCATTAAACTGGGTGCTAACTTTGGGGAAGTGGAAGACTGGAACTCAGGCCTTAGATGTATTAATTTCTACCATAAAGTATGACATTTTTAGCACAGTTGTGGAGCCAACCTTAAGGAAACTACCAATAATACTTGGAGAAAGACATGCAGGTAGCAGAAGGACTAGGAAATGTTTAAATTTGCTAAGTTTGCTGAATTATTTTGATGAGTCAAGTTCTTTTGAATTGCCATTTTTGTTTTTGTTTTTAAACATTTTTTAATTAATTGCTTTGACTGACTAAAAGTAAGTTATGCTGGTGTATAGATAATAATTGTCTAATTCAGTGCTGTTTCTGTCTACCTTCTCCCAGCTGTGGCAAAATTTTTATCTTACAGACAATTACCATTTTCAATCCTCTTGAAAACCTTAAATGATGACGCATACTTTACTCGGGCACAGTAATGACAGCTGACTGTGGAGCATTTCAGTACTTCTACCACCAAGCACTTTATTGTCTTTGAAACACAAATTGTTTGCAAGGTAGTTGAACAACTTGATAGTTAGTAATGGTGGCCATAGCTTTTATGAGTCTCAAGTCTCTTTATTTGAACAGACATTGCATATATTTGAACACACTTTAATAAGAGACCTTCCTCTTTTCTGAACTACTCTGCTGTCAGTGCTTTTTGCACTAAATGCAAAGTAAACCTGACACCATGTCTTCCTGCTGTTAAGATGAATTCTCACTAAAAGCCTCCCAGTGACTAAATGACTACAAAGGCACAATCCATCGTCTTTGATGGTCTTTTAATATGAAAAAAAAATCTTCAAAAAGAGTATTCCTTTATATTGACAGCAGCTTAACAGTGATCAAGACAATGCTCGAATCAGAACCTAGAGGAATGTATTTGAAGATGAAGGCAGACAGTATTTCTCACAACTAAAGATTGGTCAGTATGCTTGAATATGTGTCATAAAGATGTGTACATTTCACCGTGTAATATAGAATATTGGAAGTTATAGCTGTTGGCCACAATTTGTGAACATCACCTTTCCTTTCAAAGTGGCCAGAATTTCTTCACGAGTCTTAAGTGCTTTAGCTGAGCAGTTTTTAGTCAACTAGTCCAAGCCCAAAAGAACCTCTATAAACATTTTTTTTATAGTTGTTGGATTCTGAAATGGTAAATTGGTCCACAAGGCTGTCCTGATGTGTCTTAGAGGGAACATTTAGCAGAAAGTCCGGTAGTGTGGCGTGGGCCATCATCTACCAGGATAGATCACACTGAAAACCTTCATGGTTTGCACTGGCAGACTGTGTGGAGGGAGGAGGAGGACCCAAATGCAAGCCGAGCTGTTTGTTTGTGGCTGGTAAAAGGTACAAAACAAAAGGCAGATGCACACTGAGGCAAAACTAACTGGGACTAAACTAGGAAAAACTAACTGCTAAACACAAGAGACAAAGAACAACACCTTGATCATTATAAAAACCTGAACATGAAACCTGGAAACGTGGAGGCATGGAAACATAACGAGAACTAAACACACGATCTGACAGTGAACAAAGGAAGACAGAGGACTTAAATACACAGAAGGGTAACAAGCGAAGTAGAAACACGTGGGGAACACACAAATGAATACGACGCCACAGCAAAACTAAACTCACTGAACATGGAAACACGAGACTGTCAAAATAAAACAACATAATGAAATATAATGAGACTGTGACAATGTGACATGGACAACACAGACATGAAACACATAGCAGACTTGGCAGATGACACACAAGGAGAGGAACATGGGAACAGAGAAGGGGAACAAGACATAACTCGAAAACGACACATAAACAAGGAAGCACGGATTAAACTTTAATTAAACAAAACCAAACTAACACATGCTAATAATAACACTAGAACTTACCATTAGTCTGATACATCATAAGAAATCAGACATAAAAATGCCAAGTGCCCTGACAGAAAACACAGACATGTTTTTGGCAACATCAGCAAAACCTTTGCTCATGTCCTGCCCCAGTTGAAAGATTTGACTCTCTGGAACTTTTCCAAAGGATTACTAAAGGATGTCCATCACCCATCACAGATGCACAAGTACAAGGAGACATAACAGGACTTCTACGGCATGATCAAAAAATAGCACCTGTGTTGAAAATAAAGTCAGCCACAGTCCAATAGCCAAAAACTAAACATTACTAGCTTTATAATCTTGTGATAGGATATAAAATTTTGAAGTATTCATGACCATGACAGGTAAACCCAGTTTTCCCATTTGATATTGGCTGACATGAAGTGCACGAGAAGTTGGTATTGAATGTAAGATTGGCTACATTTAGTCATTCGCAAACTTTTTCAGTCATGCATGCTTTTACCCACCTAAACATTGCAGACCAAGAACCCCACAAACCCAAATAACAATCTGCTGTCTCTCTCGCTCTCTCTCTCTCACACACACACACACACACACATACGGACACAGAAACAAAAACTGCTCTAGATTTGGTCGAGAATCACAACAAAGAGCCCAAGGCCTTCGAGGCAAACTCCTCAGATCCCAATCCCATTGAGCATCCGCGTGATACACCGAAAGCCCATCAAATCCATGTTGCTTTGACAACTATGCCTAATTTTGGCAGCATTAAAACACTTTGTTCAACAACCTTTTAAAGAAACCCAAAGAGAAAAAAAACCCTTGTAAAACTGTAAATTATTTTTATGCAGCATACAGCAAGTCCATCTAATCAACTACAAATGGTGCTTAATTACTTTGACTAAAATATGAATCTATCAAATACAGACTCAGTATCTCCCTTGAACAGATAGTTAAGTGCATACAATTTAATGACAGTATCTGAATAGAAAGCATATTTGCATACTGTAATATACATTATTACTTAGCAATTATTAATTGGCATCTCGCCAGACAAGACAAGCTCCTCGGTGTGGGCGGGAGGGGATGTAGCTAATTTAAGTCTGTAAGAGACTCATCAAATTTGGCATGATCACATAATTTACTAAATGGTTATTGATTTCACTCAAGCTGTATCAGCAGCAAAATACCTTTCAGTTAACAGTGATAACACCGGTAAACTTTGTCTTTAAAGGTGCTGACGCAGAAGAACCTCGGTTCAAAGCTATGTTCCTTTGTTAAGAAAGGCACGGTGGCATACGACGGGATGTGCTGCAGTTTTCCCTAATCCTATGAATCTTGCTTAGAAAAATACACTTCCAGCTTATATTTACATACTGAGATAAAGTTTTCCAGAGTGATATGTAATTCATGCGTTTTCCATGTCATGTGTATTAATGTGTTTTCCATTGCCCCCATTTCCTTATTTATGTTTGTTATTATGAGACGTGCTGTCAAATTTTCTGGAATGATTTGATATAGCCCTTGGCACGTACATTTGTGCTGCACCACATGGTGTATCTTTCTGTGTGCATGTGTGTGTGTGTGTCCTAGTTTAGCTTGCCTCACAGGTTGTTAAACAGGCGATTAGGTTCACAAGGCAACACCTTTTAAACTTTGACAACTGCATTTTCGTGGGTTTAAATAGAGTACCAGTGTGCTGCATATAACAGTGTATGGGTGCATTAGCGTACAAGTGTGGATGAGTGCACAGAGTATATACTTGTCTGTGTGCTAAAATCTACCTACCTGAACATATAGCATACTAAAAGGGAACCATTTGTTGACTTTTAACTGGGGCTGCAAAGTGCAAGCTTTGCAGTGCAAGTTTTACTAATGGATTATTTATGTTAAGCATCAACAGTAAACTATTAAGAGGTACATTTTCCATAAAAGCTCTATTTTCCAACTTTTCAGCGATCCTTACTATTCAGTTAATATATCATAGTAAAGTATGTGGGAAAACAGCAGAGGTTTAAAGTGAGCAGAAACACATTTCTGGTACGTTCAGTTTAATGAGTTATCAAAATTTAATTTAATATATAATAACAAATAGCCAGTTAATTTTCCATGTGCTGAAGTCCGATCACCCTTCAAGCCTTAAAGAGAGGCAACAAATTGTAAAGTAATATCCCACCTTTGCACACAACACACATCTTTTTGCTGCTTCTTATGTCTGTCATTTTTCATGCCGCTGATATCAGTCAATATTCCGGAAGTCAATACTTCCTCCCACCGACATGCAACTTGTGGGGATAGGTTAATTGGATAATCCAAATTGTCACTAGGTGTGAATGTGCGAATGAATGTGAGTGCGAATGGTTGTCTGTCCCTGTGTGTTAGCCCTGTGACAGACTGGCGACCTGTCCAGGGTGTACCCCGCCTCTCGCCCTATGACAGCTGGGATAGGCTCCAGCGCCCCCCGCGACCCTGAAAAGGATCAGCGGAAGCGAATGGATGGATGGATGGATGATATCAGTGGTCACGTTACCTGAGAAAAACAGAGTAACTTTTTGAAATAACAGGTACATGTTTAAACAGCTCAAGTAATACACTAAACACAGCCTTTTTCTGTTCACCTTGGCACATAGTCAGTGTGGCTAGCTAGTGGCATAGCTGCTGTATTTTCCAAAGAGGGAAAAAATTGTTAATATCACCTCACTGTAAGAAAGAGAGGACGAGCGAGGTAGATTAGACATTACTTCTAAGATAAGGACTGCTCAGTGTGAGATTTGATACCTGAAACCTGAAAGTTAAGTTTCCTTTTTTAAATGTAATTAATCAGAAACTGATCCGATCTGTACATGATTACTGAATTTAACTGGCCACTGTATAATGTGAAATGACTGAAAAACAAACTGAAATATGATAACTGCAAAACGCCAGATGCTTTAAACATAAGTTTGAGTTTTAGTGGTCCAGGTCTGACTGTAAGAGGATGATGCTCTTTAGCAGCACTAGCTAAATTTCACCTTTGCACTAGAGTTATAAAAAACAACTTTAATAGCTCACATAACCTCCACTTATAAATTTAGAAGGCAGCTGGCAAATCTAGAGCAGCAAACCTCAGATACAGGAACAACACGCGTCACCTGGTCACAGCGTGTCCACAAATGAAAGAAAGCTACTGCAAAATAATCAGTTTAGGTGTCATTTTTCTTTATGCACTGCTACACTGGATCCTGGTTGGACTAATGTAGTCTTAACCTTTCTTTCTGGTCTCAGCAAGAATGACTTTAGTCTTTAACTTAAAATATTTGTTAGTAAGTTAAAATGTAGTTTGTAACATATGCCGTTAAGTTACTCAATGTCAGTAACACCTCCAAAAGTTGATTCTGTTCATCTGGACGTAGTGTTTTTGTGGGAGAAACGTTTCGTCACTCATTCAAGTGACTTCTTCAGTCTCAGCTGACTGCAGGTTTCCCCAAATCTTATAAACAGTACATTTGCATATTGACTGAAACCAGCCCACTGAAGGAACAATGGGCTGGGAGGTCAGTTCCTTAATCATAATAATGCAAATTCTCATGACCATTGATCAACAACCAATGACCAAAACCCACTGATCAAAACCCACTGATTAAAGACCACTGATCAATGGCCATGAGTACCATTCACAGAGAGTTGGGGAATGGCTGCAATCACAGCATTGTAAGATGGCGAAAGATGGACCCTTAGGCCCCCTCCTCTATTCAGAGATGGTCTTTCCCTTTTCACATAAATGGCTCCTTGACTCCACGCTCAAACCAGCGTTCCTCCCTGTCCAGGATGTGTACATCCTCATCCTTGAAAGAGTGTCCACTGGCCTGTAGTTGTAAATAGACTGCAGAGTCCTGGCCTGACGAGGTAGCTCTTCTGTGTTGTGCCATCCGCTTCACCAGAGGTTGTTTGGTTTCCCCGATGTATAAATCTTGGCAATCCTCCTGGCACTTAACAGCGTACACTATGCTACTCTGTTTGTGTCGGGGGACCCGATCCTTGGGGTGGACCAATTTTTGGCGCAGCGTCTTTTGGGGTTTAAAAGCCACAGAGACCCGGTGTTTAGAAAAAATCAACTGTTCCGATACTCCTGACACATAAGATTGGGGAAACCTGCAGTCAGCTGAGACTGAAGAAGTCACTTGGATGAGTGACGAAACGTTTCTCCCAGAAAACGCTACGTCCAGATGAACAGAATCAACTTTTGGAGATTTATTTTCCTGGATGATTGAGCATGCATCAAGACGAAATGTCAGTAACACATTCTGAATACTTTGGATTACCTGATATATTGTCATGCTTTTTACAACTACATGAATGTACTATTACTGTGTGATTTATTACTTTTACTGAAGGCTACTCACTAGGGTTGGGTATCGTCACTGATTTCTAGAATCTATCCGATTCCGATTCACAAGGTCCCGAATCGATTCAATCCACAATTCGATTCGATTCAAATCGATTTTGAATCAGTCCGATATAAAATTATGATAATTCACCTTTATATGTACTGTCAAAAGAACCCTCTAAGCCTTGTGAATGAATTATATAAATTTCAAAATTAAGAACAGATACTAAAGCAGTTACAATAATGTAATTTTTAATTAACATTAGTATATATTTATTTTCACACATACATTTCAAGTGGATCAGGGATCCAGTGCAAATAGAACACATCTTTTGTAAACATCAGTAAAACCTCAGAGAAATAGTTTTGCTGTTAGTGTCTCACACAGCTTTTCTGAAATCCACTATTGTGTTTTGGAGACACACAGGATAACACAGCGTGTACAAGTGAACTGACAGAAACTGACCAATCAGAAAATGAAAAACTGCCTTTTAAAATACTTCAAAAAATGAAAACATACTGAACAGTATTGTAAAACCTCTGTGAAACTCATGCAATCTAGTCTTATTTATAACTACCCCCTCACTTCTTTGAAACTGCAAGGTTTTTCTGCAAGGAGAGAAGCTGGTCTACATGTTGTGGAGTCAGGCAGCTCCTTTGTGCGGTAACAATGTCACCAGCAGTTGAAAACACTCGTTCAGAAGGAACACTGGTCCCAGGTATGGAAAGATACTGCTTTGCTTGTAGAGCCAAAAGAGGATACTCCCTTTCATGGTCCCTCCACCAGATCAAAGGATCCTCAGAAAGTGCAACAGGCTCATCGATTCACTTCTTCCTTTGCCTTCTGAGTTGGTGTTTTCTGTGGTGCTGTGGTTTTTGTTGAGTAGGCTGGCCCAAGGAGAAAAATTAATGCAGAGTCCTTTGACCTCTTAATTGGAGGGGCATAATCCACTTCATCAACACCACCAAGAGAGATGTCAGGGACAGTTTCCTCAGATGTATCACCATCAGACTGTCGCTGTAGAAAAATGAAAACTTAATTAATAAAGAAATTACTATTTATATTCTAACTCGTGCAAAAAAACAATAATTTTTTGTTTTTGTTTCTGTAACTCACAATAGCTGTGTCCACGTTCTCCAAACCTGCTGCTTCCAACACCAACTGAGAGAATGTGTTGTTACAGGTCTCTTTGGACAAGAATGGCAGGGCCTTAAAGCGAGGATCTAATGCTGATGCAATCTACAGCTTGTCCTTTAGGGCCACATATCTTGAAAAGAGATTTTGCACATTTAACTCAGTTTATCATGTTGGATATACATGTGCATGGTTAAATACACTCATGCAAGATCAGAAACATTAATATACGACTTTGTTTCCATAATTTACATATAAACATCTATAGATAGATAGATATAAAATCAAAAGGCCTATTACTAGACAAGAGGGCTTAACTAGCATTTTTATAATATATTTTTCACTATAGTAAGAATTTTCATGTAATACATGCATCCATACAGTTACACTCATTCATGGCATATACACACAATTCATAAACATACCTTGATTTCAAGCTGTCGTATACAGCAGTCTTGAGGTCTTTAATCAGTGAGGAGTCGTGAGAGACACTGATCCTCTTCTCCAGCAGCTGTCCATGCAGAGGTGCAATGATGGAAAGGGTCGGGAACTTTTCTTCAGACATAACCAATGTGGCTGCTTTCAGCGGCTTCAAAGCTTTCACTATATCTTCTCCATCAGTTATGTCAGCCTCTGTAAGACTACAGAGATTACTGTCACTTCCCTTCACTTCAGGTGAGAGTAGAGCTGCAGAGATTGCTGGTTGTTGCTGTAGGAAGTGTTCCAGCATCTCCAACGTGCTGTTCCATCTGGTCACCCCATCAGTCACCAGCTTATGGGCAGGTAGCTTCAGTATCTTTTGCTTCTCTTTAAGCTTGCGACTTGCAATAGTGCTGCGATGAAAAAAGGATGCTATGCGTCTCACTCGGCCAAGCAGCTGAGCAACAGCTGGAACTTTCAGTCCTGCTTGTGAAGCTAAATTGAATGTGTGGGCCAAACAACCAATGTGCAACCAGCCCGTTATTTCCACAGCTCGCACCATATTTGCAGCATTGTCAGTTACGATGACTGGATTTTTGTTTGTAAGCTCCCATTCTTCGATTGTTTTGAACATAATTTCAGATAAATTAACTGCTGTGTCGCTTGCTTCAGTGGTTCTTGTCTGTAAGGCATGAGACACGAGTCTCCACTCCTGGTCGATATGGTGTGAGGTGATAGTAAGGTGGTTATCTGTTGCTCTGGATGTCCAGCTGTCACAGGTTATAGCGACTCTCTCTGCTGACTTGAGTGAGGCTGTAACATCGTGTTTCACTTTTTCATACATGTTTGGGATTACCACTTCACTCAAATGTTTACGTGTTGGTAAAACATAGCGTGGTTCTAGCGTATTAATGAGGTTTTGGAAGCCATCATTTTCAACAACGCTGTATGGACGTATATCTTTACATATGATATACGTGATGCACACCTTCGATGCTTGTTTCCTGCGGGGGAACACGGCGGGTCTGTGTGCCGCGCTGGAATGGTAGCGCTGTGCAGGGCAGCTGCTGTGTTCGCTTCGGATTACTCCTCACCCCCCACCCAATCCTGTGGCTTGTCATGTCTTTCACAAAGTGGTGCTGTGGACATTTATGTGCTTTTTGTGCAGAGGAGTTTTTTTGTTTCCTGTTCTCATGCAGTCCTACCATGGAAGCACAGCATGAGTAGAGGTCTCTTTTTTTCCTCTTGTACTTTCCCATTGTAGTGTATATTTCAGTGTTTTTCTGTAATGCTGCCGATCTCCGACTTGTATCCCCATGTAATGTCTGTGTTGTGTGTGTAAGGTCGGGGGGGTCCCATTTCGCTGCAGGGCAACCTGCATGTGGCGAATAAAGCTTTGATTGATTGATTGATTGATTGATTGATTGATTGAAAGTTGCAACAGACTGGGTTATTTTTTGGGCACGTGGAGAAGTGGATGCCAACTTCACTGCAAATGCCTTTTTGAGTGACCGTTGCTTGGTGTCGGACGTTTTTGCTAGCGGGATATCTGGATGATGCCTCGTTAAATGATTTCTGAGATTTGTGGTATTTCCACAGTGCTTTACCTGCATTTTGCACATCTTACATACGGCTTTGCTTTTGTCCGGCTCTTCACTGTCTTCACAGTTCTTAAATCCAAAGTGTTGCCAGACATCTGCCTTTAGGCTCGGTGGCACATTCACGGGAGTAGCTATGAAGGTTCATGCGTCCAGGTCACTTAACTCTCGCGTGACTTCCTCATGTTAACTGCTTGCAAGTTTCATACGCGGCAAACTACATATGTATAAAAAAACAATCGATTTCAGGATTTAATGAATCGATATTGTTTTATTCCAGTTAGAATCGATTTTTTAAACCCACCCCTACTACTGACCACCAAGCTAACATTGTTAGCTGGCATTAGCTGAGGTTAGTTCATAGACCGCAGACTGTTAGACTTGATGGATAGCATTAACAACCTGCTAGCTGCAAATAATCAAGGGCAGTTCTGAAAGAAATAAAAACTAGATTTTTAAATCTTAATATAAAATGAGTAACAGTAGGCTGCACTTTTTGCAGTGATCTGGTATAGAAAACTATTTCTGTAATTATCAGTAATATGTTTTCTTTCTGTCTGCTTTAAGAACAGCACATGATTATTTGAGCTGGCAGGTTGTAATGCAGCCTTTAGTAATAGTAAAAAATCACACAGCAATAGTACATCGAAGATACTGAAGTGGCACATTACCCAGGTAGCTACCACAACTAAAACAAGATAGTTGCAGTAGGCTAATGTTAGTTGTTTTTTTTTAAAAGAACGTACTTCCAGATGTTTCTTTAGGGTTGGAGCTTTTTGGCGCTGAGACCAGCATGGTTGCTGGCAAACAGAGTTTGCATTGCACTGTCAAATTTCGCCCATCCCTTTCTTCTTTAAATGTGAAGTGATGTCGGAATTTCCAACTAAAAAATGCATCCCTGCCCGTGCACTGCTGGCTCTGTTGTGCACGGTCCATTGTGTAACTAGCGCCACCAACATTAACAGGAGGTTTACATTAGAGCCTCTTATTGTGTGTTTTGTTTGGATTTCCAGCAGTGCGTTTAATTATCAAAATTAGAGAGGGGATGGACAGGGGATAGCCTAAACTATGAAACAGGAAAAGCTTGCAGTGTAATCCATCTATTCCAACTATATTCTAATTATCACCTATTTAAGCAGTAACTGTAATGGAATACATATTTTGTATTTTTAATACGTAAGGCCAGTACATGTATTCCATTACTCCCCAACCCTGCTTATCCATTATTATCATCATCAACAAGTATTTTGATGAAGGTAAGCGATAACTGAGCCAGCTGTATTGAACAGTGGTGGATGACACCTGCTCAGATGAAACGACGTCCAGATTTTGTTGTATTCACTAAAGAAGTCCAAAGAATTTTTCTCTATTTTACTGGAAAATGGGATTTACATCAAAACAAGTTGCGAATTTCACTCGGAAAGTTCTTTCTATAATATTGTTCAGCTGCAGAGTTCTAAACTTTCAAATATGCCAACATGGTCTTACCTATGGGAGTCATTTACATTTTTTACATGCCTCCTCGGTCTGACTGTTAGGGGCAAGATGTCCTTAATGCACTGAATGCTGCAGTATCAGTCAACAGGAGATAATGGCACCACTCTTCATACATACAATGTCAACGTAAGGAGATTGGAGGGATGGAATTGTTGGTTAGATTCAGGCACTAAAAACAACTTTAGTGCCAACTTGTTTTGGGTTATTGAGATGTACCTTCGCAACAGTAACCCTACATGTTTAAAAATGATGATTGAGCGAGTGAGAGTACCATCTCGTTTTTTCCATTATCTGCCAAAAACCACCAAATAACACCTTTTCCATGAATGAAAAATATGCTGAAGTTTAATGAAAGTAGTAGCATTAGGCCTTGAATTAAATATGTCATTTATAAACAACAGCAGAAGAGGTGCCCTTCTTTTTTCCTCATTTTATTCCTTTCATGTATATGGCTCTTATAATATCACACTCTAAGACCCAGCTGCCACGATTACAGCAGTTGCCTTTCAAAGATGAAACCTTCTTCATTTAACCAATTAACCAGCAACCGTTTAATGTGATTTAACAAATGGTGCAAGCCTACAAAAAGCAGCAGCATCCATGGCACATTTAGCTGGTTTTGTGCCTGTGGAAAAGGCAGCTTGTTAAATACCATAGAAAACAATATTAAAGGTTTAAGATTTTTTATTTAAGATACAAATCTTAGCAACATTTATATTGAAATTTGCAACACAGTGTTTTGTTAGGGCTGTTTTCCTAATGCTGAAAATGTATTTCTTTACTAATGGTAGTAAGGATTTTAAAGGACATCATGTAACTTCTGAAAGAAAACCTTGAATCTCCAGTTTCACTCTCTCTTTTCTTAATATGTATATATATATATATACAGTGGGGCAAAAAAGTATTTAGTCAGCCACCGATTGTGCAAGTTCACCGAGTGTGCAAAATCAGGGTGGAAAATAAGTATTTGGTCACCTCAAACAAGGAAAATCCCTGGCTCTCACAGACCTGTAACGTCTTCTGTAAGAAGCTTTTCTGTCCCCCACTCGTTACCTGTATGAATGGCACCTGTTTGACCTCATCATCTGTATAAAAGACACCTGTCCACAGCCTCAACCAGTCAGACTCCAAACTCCGCCATGGCCAAGACCAAAGAGCTTTCGAAGGACACCAGGAAAAGAATTGTAGACCTGCACCAGACTGGGAAGAGTGAATCTACAATAGGCAAGCAGCTTGGTGTGAAAAAATCAACTGTGGGAGCAATCATCAGAAAATGGAAGACATACAAGACCACTGATAATCTCCCTCGATCTGGGGCTCCACGCAAGATCTCATCCCGTGGGGTCAAAATGATCATGAGAACGGTGAGCAAAGATCCCAGAACCACACGGGGGGACCTGGTGAATGACCTGCAGAGAGCTGGGACCAAAGTAACAAAGGTCACCATCAGTAACACACTACAACGGCAGGGAATCAAATCCCGCAGTGCCAGACGTGTTCCGCTGCTGAAGCCAGTGCATGTCCAGGCCCGTCTGAAGTTTGCCAGAGAGCACATGGATGATACAGCAGAGGATTGGGAGAATGTCATGTGGTCAGATGAAACCAAAGTAGAACTTTTTGGTATAAACTCAACTCGTTGTGTTTGGAGGAAGAAGAATACTGAGTTGCATCCCAAGAACACCATACCTACTGTGAAGCATGGGGGTGGAAACATCATGCTATGGGGCTGTTTTTCTGCCAAGGGGACAGGACGACTGATCCGTGTTAAGGACAGAATGAATGGGGCCAAGTATCGTGAGATTTTGAGCCAAAACCTCCTTCCATCAGTGAGAACTTTGAAGATGAAACGAGGCTGGGTCTTCCAACATGACAATGATCCAAAACACACCGCCCGGGCAACAAAGGAGTGGCTCCGTAAGAAGCATTTGAAAGTCCTGGAGTGGCCTAGCCAGTCTCCAGACCTCAACCCCATAGAAAATCTGTGGCGGGAGTTGAAAGTCCGTGTTGCTTGGCGACAGCCCCAAAACATCACTGCTCTTGAGAAGATCTGCATGGAGGAATGGGCCAAAATACCAGCTACTGTGTGTGCAAACCTGGTAAAGACCTATAGTAAACGTTTGACCTCTGTTATTGCCAACAAAGGTTATGTTACAAAGTATTGAGTTGTATTTTTGTTATTGACCAAATACTTATTTTCCACCCTGATTTACGAATAAATTCTTTACAAATCCTACCATGTGAATTCATGGATTTTTTTTTCACATTCTGTCTCTCACAGTTGAAGTGTACCTCTGGTGCAAATTACTGACCTCTGTCATCATTTTAAGTGGGGGAACTTGCACAATCGGTGGCTGACTAAATACTTTTTTGCCCCACTGTATAAATCACCCAGCACGCCCATGCGGGCGGTTTATCCTTCAAGCTCGGGTCCTCTACCAGAGGCCTGGGAGCTTGAGGGTCCTGCGCAGTATCTTAGCTGTTCCCAGGACTGCGCTCTTCTGGACAGAGATCTCCGATGTTATTCCCGGGGTCTGCTGGAGCCACTCGCCTAGCTTGGGAGTCACCGCACCTAGTGCTCCGATTACCACGGGGACCACCGTTACCTTCACCCTCCACATCCTCTCGAGCTCTTCTCTGAGCCCTTGGTATTTCTCCAGCTTGTCGTGTTCCTTCTTCCTGATATTGCTGTCATTCAGACCGCTACATCGATCACTACGGCCGTCTTCTTCTGTTTGTCTACCACCACTATGTCCGGTTGGTTAGCCACCACCATTTTGTCTGTCTGTATCTGGAAGTCCCACAGGATCTTAGCTCATATATATATATATATATATATATATATATATATATATATATGGCTCTCTGCTAATCATCTGACAGATATTGAGAAACAGCATGGCTCAGCAGCAACTTATATTTAAAAGCTGCTACTTAAATATGCGATTTGATGTACAGTATGTACAGTCTTGTATGTATCAGTAGAGGCTTTGCTTTGTTGTAGTTATTATTGAAGTGATCCTGCCTGAGAAAGAAAGGCCAGACCTTGGAAAGGTTTAATCAATAGAGGAATGTTCTCAGTAATGAAGTGTGTCAGCTTCTTAACAGGACTAAAACCTTCATCAAGTCAATGAGGAGGGGAGAGTTAAACCTGTGGCCCATCTGAATAATCACGCCGCCTTATTGACTGGCCGCCAGACGAGGCGAATGCCAAACACCGGCGTGGTCAATCACATGGAGAAACACAGACACACAGGCAAAGATTAGAGATTACATCTCAATAAACAAACACAAACAGAACTAAGGCACACATAATCAAATGCCACATGCAACAATCAACACACATAGAAAAGACACACATACAAAACACTACTAAATACTCTCCGTGATATGCATATTTTTCTTCATGGAATGAAACTGCAACTTGAAAGCAAGCAGCTAGTAGTAAAACAATATAACTGAAGGCTAATATGTTTTTTTTTTTTTTTTGATAATGTTAAAAGCTCTTTATCACTAGATGGAGGCTAGATGTCAAGGAACTGTTGATGTCGGTACGTTCTATTATTTATATTTTGACCCTAAAGTTGACACAGCTTGTACTTCACCTTGAAAACAATTGTTAAAAATGTTGTTTCCTTAATTAAAATTTGCCTTCTAAAGAAGAATGTGAAGCAGTTGTGTTGAATTTATATATATTTTTTAAAGTTAGTGCAAAAAGCTATGAGTGATAAAAGGAAAAAAGTATTTCCTATTTTAAAGTATAAGAATTGGTAATTTTGAAACACCTGAGAGTTGCAGTTCTTTTCGGCAGTTGAATCTGTGTTTCTAAGTGATTTTGCAATTGCTATGTTGTTTTTTGGCTCCAGAACAACCCACGACATGGCACTTGCAAAAGTGTTGTCCATCCAGTGATGATCCTTGGAGAGAGAAAGTGCTAGCAAGTTTACTTAGCGAGCTGCATCTATATTAACTATGCAGGTGAAACACACACTCCCATATGCCCCTAAGTGTTACCTATCAGATGAATACACAGTACTTGGGTCATTACTCAAAAAGTGTAATGTATCACACATTGTTTTTTACTTTGCTTTACTCTGTAAAATCACCTGAAATCTATTGTCACTCAATGATCAGCTAACAAAACAAACCTTAGACAACAGACCCATATACTGACACAAATCCTGTTGGGTTTAAGTCAACCCTGCTGGTAAACAGAACCTGTTACTGAAAGCAACCACACAGACACTAGTGTTTACTTGGAGAGCCTTGCTGCGACTCGCCTGTCCAAGCAACTCCGATTCCTTCACATCCGCCTCACTCTTTTATTGACAACAAGCAATTATTCATGAATATGCAATTACAAATACACGTGACATTCTTAAGCAGGCATATCTGAACAACATCAGTGTCTGTATTCTGTGTGTGTGGGTATGTGTAGGTGCATGTGTGTGTGTGTTTCCAGCCATAGACATACGACCTTTCAATGAACTTAAACTGTATGCAGAAAAGCAGAAGTAAGCGTCTTGCTAAACTATAAGAACAGGAACTTGCAATAGGTCATGTCTCAAATACACATTTAAAGGTGTGAACTCTCAAACTTTTAAGAAAACGGAACAGTCTGATTTTCCTGAGACTATTACCAATGTTCTTCTGTTCCCTTTCAGACCGTGTAATATTACCCAACAGTACCTTATTGAATATTTGTTTCATCCCCCCATCATACGCTGCTACTCCCTTTATTCTATTGCACAATACTACGTCACTTTCTAGAATCACCTGCACTGATAGTTAAGTTATTTATTCTCCAGGATATAGTTATACATATTACTTTGTTAGAGTTATTTGATACTATGTCTTGCACTATCTTACTGTATATTACTGTATACTACTATTCTTATTGTATACATTGTATATCTTATTCATCTGTTCCTCTGTCTCTCCTGCTGCTTTGAGCATGTACATGACAAAAGAATTTCCCTCGGGATAAATAAAGTTATTCTTATTCTTATTCTTCAAATGCTATAATGGAATTATAACGTCGAGACTGCTTCCGCTCATCTCATGGTACACAAGTGCACACAGACCTAATAAGGATAGGATACGTTTATCAGCATACAAATGATTAAATATTTCTAAGCATAAATGACAATTTAAATGATTAATTCTGACAAATCCCTACCCTAATAAGTACACAAATGAAATATTTCTTTTAGTTTATATGCATGAACACAACGCTGATAACACAAAGCAAAGTTCAAAAACACAACAAAGATACTTCTAAGTGCCACATAAACATGTAGAAATGGAAGCTGCAAGCCTGACTGCTTTGATACCTGTTAAAGATCAGACTGCTGGCCTCGAGTCTGCAAATACTCATCTTTATCATCCCTCTGGGTTCTTAACTAGCTTTCTAATTTAAGTAACAACACTAGTGAAACTGCCATGTAATAACTGAATTTAGTATGGTAGCAACTGTGATTACAATAATATGTTACTTTGTAATGCATTCAACCTAACATTGCTAATACGTTCTAGAATTTCACTTACCAAAACTGAAGTATAAAACATTTTTGGACACTTTAGACCTTGTAGAAATCCATGTTGCCATATAGTTCTAAAATGCTCCAGTTACACAAACACTGTTGATAGGTGCACTCAGTGATTCTAATTAGCTTAGGAGAGACCTTGTCTCTCTACTTGTAATGAAGAAAGAAAATGCTTATTTTTTTATTTTATCAATTTAGTTTTGGTATTTATCTACTGCTGTATGCAAGATTTGTTTGTAGCTATTGAATCCTGTTTTAATAGGTATTTCTTGCTTGGTGTGGCTAGCCTCAAGTGGCTACTGGAGGAACTGTAACTGAAAAAGCCACTACACCCGTGGCTTTGGACAGGATGATGTATATGTGCTTGAACCAACAAGAGTTACAGTGTGTGTGTGCGTGTGTGATAATGTAAGAACACGTCACCCGGTGCACCAGAACAGTGTAGGTCAACGATGCATTTCTTGATAATTTTTGGAGATTAATAGAGTTCTATAAAGAAGAGAAACAGAATCTCGATCTGAGGATTTGTACGCAAAGAAATATATAAATGGCTGGCCTTGTTCTGAGTTGGTATTGGCTTTGCTACTTATTTAGCTCTCCAGTGTTTTCTGTGATATCTTTTTCACAACAAATTCAATATTATCATAAGTAAAATGGGTTTATGACCCCCACTCAAATTAAAGAAGAAAATGAACCGTCTCTTAAAAGAAGCTGTTTGTGACAAAACCTCTAACACAGCTGCTACAGAAGGTGCTTCATGACACGGAAGCTTTAATCCCCTACTGTAAATTCACATAGATAAACATACACCCAAGATTGTGAACAGTGAATAATAACACCAACTGATCTGCATATGAAAACAGTGTGGCACATAAGCTCTCACTTTCTCGGCATGCAGTGTGCGGGTGCATGCACGCTCTTTCTCCCTTTCTCTTGCTTATCCACACATCCAGAAAAGCTGGTCATCACTCCCTCTGTCTTCACTCATCTTTCACCACCCTCCCTCTCTTTCTCCTCTCCCTGTCTTTCATTGATCTCTCTCTCTCATTGGACTCATCACTCTGCATTCTCTGAAGACAAAGAGCAACCGCAGGATGACAATCACATTAGAGCGCACAATCTATTTATGGCTTTGCTTCATATTTCAACTCTAGTCTCTCTCTCTTTTTCATGCACACACGCACACACACATGCGCGCTCACACTCTTTTCCTCTCTCTCTTTTCTCTCGTACTCTGTGATAATATAAACGCAGGGTTTTTAGTGGTAATGAGTTTTTAATGAAAAATGAATTATTTACAGTGGCTGGAGGACAGAAGATAAAAAAGAAGAGCAGGTGATATCAAAGCTGTGAAAATAATGCTGCAGTAAAGTTTATCAGAGTTTACTTTGGGTATGCTGATGACTAGATTAGAAATAGATTACTCTGGTATAATAGATTGATTAAAAAAACACATTTTTAATTGATTTGGCTGACTCGAGTTCGTGTAGTCTTTAGTGAAGTTAACTGCTGAGCAGTTAAGTCACTCGGAGGAGATTGATTGCCTCTGACAGTTTCAGAATGTAGTGTACAGCCTTGCTCAGGAGACATCACAGGTGCCAGTGTGATATGAGGTGCCAGCCAGCTAAATGCCTGTCTCTCTGATGTGGTGAAGCCTGAAGGCCGTCGTGTTGCTGCCAGCATTTTTACTTTCATTTTTTATTAAAATGTTTTAAGCATCATACAAGCCCTCTAAGACCAAAACTTTAATAGGGATTTTCATCCAAATAGGTCATTTAGGATGAATGTCAAATATCAGTTGTGCAACGTAAATTTCAGCTCATACATTTTTTGGGGGTGTAATAACACACATATATATATATATATATATATATATATATATATATATATATATATATATATATATATATATATATATATATATAATAAATATATTATTATAGATATTAATAATAATTTATTAAAATATCTATTTCAACATACATTTTGTTTTTAGGCACAAGTTAAATCCTAGCAATTGGTAAACAGTGTATTTGATTTCAAAATATCATGGCTTAATCACACTAGGATGAATGTAGGACAGCAACCTCCGTGCGACTAGGTAAAACGACTGGTTGTCTGGTGACTGCATTGAATTTTTTGCATTTGGTGACAGATTGCAGCTGCAACTTTAGCAGTCAGTTTGCTTAGTGTGAGTAGTCACACACCTGGTCACTGTCTTCAAAGCCACCATTTCAAAGGAAATCCCACATGATTGCGATCATTTTTGTCTTCCTGCAGCCTCCAGCCACTGTTTGTTTTTTTTTCTCCTTATCTTTCCTCATGTGGTGCATTTTCCATTGTTATACCTCTCTGACCTGTCTTCCCCATGTGATGTTTTTGTGTAATGTATGTATGGTCGGAGGGTAAGATGGCGCCGCCATTGCGTGCAATAGGTCGGCAGCCTTAACATGAAATTTCCCACTCGTGGGACTAATAAAGGTTTATCTTAAATCTTAAATCTTTCCTCATTGCGACCATGGCATTAATTATGTCTGCTCTCACTGACATCATGCGGAGCCAAGATGATGTGAACAAAAGATAAATACATTTTTGGCTCTCATGGATTACTTACTTACATATGCATGGCAGATAGCTGCCCTTCCCTGAGCCAGATTCTGCTGGAAGTTTCTTCCTGTTACCAAGGAGTTTCTCCTTCCCACTGTCGCCAAGTGCTTGATTATAACTGTTGGGATCTTTACCTTGCAATATAACGTAACTTGAGATGACTGTTGTTGTAACTTGACACAATTCATATAAAATTGAATTGAGTTTAACATGAGTATCCACCTTTCACTTATAAGTAGCAACACACATGAGAAATCATAACCCCCCCCCTCCCCCCACCGCCACACCCCCACCCAATTGGGGGTATTACCATCATCTTCAGCCTTCACACACACATCACTACTTCAGTGAACTGTTACTGTGCTAATACCTGAACAAAGCCTTGCTGAAAGAGGAGTTGTTTTTTTAATAACTCCTTTAAAAAACGAAAAGCTTAAGAGAGAGAGAAACATTATTCCAGTAAACACAAAGTCAAGGTCAGAATTTGTGCAGCTTTAAACTTTCGTCTTCTCCACAGCTGTGCACTGAGGTCTTGACTACTGATAATAGTTCTTTCGTTGTGAGAGTAAAGGACAAATTGTTCAGCATTTTCCTCTTTTTGGCTTTTGGCTTTCCCAACTCAAACTTGTGCCCTCACCGCCCCATTGACTCAGCTTTGCTGTAACCTGCGGCCTATTCTGTGTTAGGGCTCAGACTTGATCTTTATTCAAGTTCACAAGCTTTAGTTCCTCCACCCCTGAGTTCAAAAGGGAGAACCACGAGGGGAGATGAAGGATGGAAGTGTAGAGGGGACGCGCAGTGTGTGGTCCATCGCTGAATGAGGAAGAGAGGGTGGGTGAACTTTTGGAGATTTGCAAAGTTCAATAGCATGTTCATACCACTCCATTCTTTATTTAAAAACTGCAGGCTCCATCTTCAATGCTGCTGTCCACCTGGATGACATCAAGTGTGGCTAAGTTTTAAAAAAGCATTGAGTGTGAAAAATGTTAAATCACTCATTAAAACCAAAGTGAACACTGCTTCTAGAGTAGATTGTTGCCACACACTTCACATTCCTTTTCTTATATGGAAATGATAAAATTTTTAAGTGTGTATATTTGTTCTCCGCCATGCACACAAGCAGGTTTTCTTCCATTTACATGGACTGTTTCCAAACACTGAAGTATGTATATAGAGCTTTACTTTTTAAGATTGATTACACAACACATGCTCTGGCATTTCAGAATAATCTACTCAGTTGTATAAACAATGCTTTTTTTTATATGCTTGTACTGGATATGTGCTTGATGTATTTTCTTAAGTTTACCATAGGAAACCGGCAAAACTAATTCTATATTTTTCTGACGGTCAATAACTAAATAATTTCTATTGCAATAACCCTCCAAGAACATTTAAACTCATCAGTAGACCACACTGTTAGCCTGTTGTTGCATCCCCCAGGAGGATATTAGTTTTTCCCTTGTGAAATAATGCCTTGTGTTTTGTCTAGGCTCCACCTCCTCTGTCCTGATTGGGTGCTGATGCCTGACTCAACCTAATCGCCAATCAGAGCCCTAAATAATGTCTGTGGAGCTGTGTTTCTGGGCCTTCTGGCCATTTTGATTGCCATTGACTGTAGTCTTATGTGTTTGTGTTCAGATTGCCTGTAGGGGAGCGCTGCCTTTGTTTTGTGATCCATTGTTTTCTCTTGTTAATGTGCTGGTTAGGTAGTAGGTTGTATATTTGTCTTCTCTGGAGTTAGGTAAGTTCCTTTTATCTATTCCTTTCTATTAGGGATGTTTTGTTTGTTATGTTGGCCTTAGTTCTCCATGAAGTTAAATGCCAGTCTGAACCAGAGCTTTAAACTAGCAGGAAGTAAACCTTTAAAAGCTGCCATCTTGACTCCTCATTCACTATTTTAACTTTATGTTAGTCCTTCCTATCCCCTAGGCTAGCCAGGGGAGGTAACACTGGGCAAAATGAACACACGCTGAAATTTATATAGCTGCACTCAGGGACACTCACTAGAATAATAAACACCTACTGGAGTATTCCACAATAAACAGAGGGCTGTAATTGTGACCATCTAAAGCTGCTGAACTGAATTTGATAATTTATCAAACGTTTGTCACGATAAGTTCAGAGGGAAAAAACATCATTTAGCTTACATGTTGCAGGGACTCTGATCTCTGAAGCACTGATAAATCCAGACCCAAAACCAAACCCTAACTCAAGATGGGCTGCCACCCTCGTGGATAAGGTACGATCCCTTCATAAAATTTGAAACCAGCATATTAAGGTTCTTTCTTCAAAATCAATAAAGGATATTCACATAAATAGATGATATTGGTCATTTTGCTTCTTTTCGTAGTAGCTTTGCATATATTTGTGAGGATCTATTTTCTTCGGACACATGTCTGTGCCTGACATTCCCAACATTCGATAACACTTAAAATCATCATTTTCATAATGAATTCACTTTTTTTAAAATTCTACTCTGTGGAAAATGTATGGACTCAAAAGTGTGAAGTGCATGTATGTAATGTGTGTGTGTGTGTGGGGGGGGGGGGGGGGGGGGGGGGGGCATCAGTTCACTGCAGACATGCCATGTGATGATGGTAATGGTAGGAGCAGAGAGTAATGAAGGAATTGATCTCCACTCGGCAGTAAGCGCTTGACATTTCAGCCAAAGCCTTGAGCATCTCACCTCCCCATATACCCCCCCTCCCCCGCGCTTAAATACCTCTCCTCCTTCTTCTTTCTTTCTTTGACCTGTTGTTAACACTCAAGTTCATTCCACTTTCTCTTTTCGCAGTCAACTCTCTCCATACTTTGCCTCCATGTCGTCTCGAACTTTAATCGGTGTCTCTCTCCGTCTGCCTTTATTGTGATAATGTCTTTCGCTCCTGCTCCCCCAGCCTGTCACACTTTCAGGCACACTCCCTTCTTTTCTCTGACTCTGTCGTTGTTCTGTGTTTTCTCATTCAGTCATACACACATACACGCACAAAAGCACACACACACCCCAAGCCACTGGTCCCATGGGTCAGCCCATATTAGCTTACTTGTTAATACTTGGATGGCTCAGGATCAATACTTAATCAACAAATAATGGGATTCCTCAGTCATCCCATATGATCTTTCAATAAAGACTCGAATCTGTCTCGCCCAGACATCCCAGCCACACCCCCCCTCCTCCTCTCCGCTGGGGCATCACCATAGATGAGGAAAGAGTGAGAACGTGAGAGTGAGAGCTCGATCTCGTTCTCACCGAGCAGGTGGAAGGCTAGAGGCAAACTAGACAAATTAGACTTTTGTGTGTGGGCGAATACTTGTGTGTTTATCTAGACAGTGAAAGCGCCATACACACTGAGTGATAAAGGCAACCTTGCATGTCACATTTTAGGAGATTGGCCTAATGGAATTTGATTCCTAATCTGTGTTATTGCAGTTAATACTGTATTAAGACTATTAAACTAAAAAACACTTAAAGTTGGAGTTTAGTGCTTAGAATTGCTGCTACTTTTCAGTTTCTACTTCTTGTTCTTATACAGAAACACTCAGTGGAAGCCTCTGGTGTTGAGACATGAAGCAAAGGCAGAAGTGTGAAAACCTGAAAAGGTCACCTGAGGCTGATTTCAAAAGCAAATCCCAACTCTCAGGCTGTGTGATTTTCCTTTATATGTTTCATTTTTATTGGAGACACAACAGTGCTGTAATTCTAAACATTAGACACAGACAGATGTCCCAACACTAACAGCTGTAGATGTCTATTAGACCCACCTCTGCTAATTCCAGCCACTGACCTGGACTTTATGGTGTTGCTTCCTTATGAAGCAATTATTAGAATTACTAAATAAATATAATAGCCTATTACACGGAAGAAGTTCATGCTTAAGTTTAAGTGAGTGACATCCTGGTATTCTATTGGAAGAGTTGTCTTACAGTGTATATAGTCCATACCTGCAGCTTAGCTGATAACTTTGCAGTTTATCCTCTCATCTAAATGTGTAGTGCCCCTTACAGTTTTGGCCATTTGGGTCACAGTTCAGCCACACAGCCCAGCTTTTTGCTGGTGCAATATTTATGATAAGGAAACATCATCCAGGGAAATATTACTGTTGTAGAGAAGATAGAACATGTTAGTCTATGCTGTCAGAAATCTGAGGCTGTGAGAAGGCCTTCTGATGTGTAATGGGTAGAAGGATGTGTGTTACTAATGCAGTTAATTTTTCTCTGAATATATTAGTAGACAGGGCTTAAATAATGCCTGCACATGCACAGGTATTTTGGTAAACATAGCTTTTGTGTACACGTAACCAACATTTTAGGTCACTGCAAATGGAGCTTTTGAAAAACTCCCTCCAGGGGGAACATTTTCAGAAACTCACATTTACATGTGGACGAGGAGAACAGATATTTTATCTCTCAGTGTCAACGGTGCGTGCTTTTATCTCTTTTGACGTCAGCGTTATTGTTTGTAGGCTTATGATCGGCCAACATTTCTATAAGGTTAGGGTTATATCACCACCTGTTGCTTTGTGCGGTTGCTCTTGATACAGCTTGACGTCTTTTTTTTCTTCCTGTTCTTTCATGTAGACTGAACTATTTTTCAGAACAAAAGCATAAAATCCACATTTTAAAAGAATACCTGTATACGTGTGGATGGAGCCAGACAGCTTGACTTTGTTGGTTTTTAATTAGTTATTTTAGTCGCAGCTTTTCAGCTTTTCCTTCTTGTTGAACTGCAGACCAGGACCTACTGTCTAGAACAGAATCTCAAAGAAACATTTCCATTATCGAAAAATGAGGCAGTATTCAGAGCAAATGGAGCACTTACCCAGTATTTTTATGTTATTCCTGCTAAAATGCTTATTGAGTGTCCAGAAAATAGTGTCTCACAATGGCAGGTGGTTTTCAAAAGCATTCAGAGGACTAAAAATGAAAACAGATCACATTAAACTTGTTTTGCTTGTAACAACAGATTTAGTTCAAAGTCTTCATGAGATACAATGCATTTTTTCTACTCATTCAATGGAAATGATTAGTTAATTAAAGTGTGCATTTCCTACGTGTGGGATATAGACAGCATGTGTCTGCTGCAGAACTAACTTTCAACAGGTTTTTGTAGATCAATATCTAACAACTGTGGCCTAAAGGTATTTTTAAAAGTTGCTATTGTCTTAAAGAAAAGTATGAAAAAACCCACATTCTTGGCAGGGTTTGAACCTCACTGGGACACTGAAATCTAATGAAAAAGTAGCTCGCTAAAGAGCAAATGAAAACAGACTCTCAGACACATCTTGGACATTCAGGCTCTGCTTCACAGAATAAGAAAGTCAAATGAAGTTTAACTTTTCTGTAAAACAGGCAGCTGGAAAAAAAAAACGAAGAGTAACACAAAGTCAAACCAGGAATATTCATTTTTGAATCTATAGCAACTTATTCATTGTGCAAGAAAGCACCTTGGAAGAATCTAGGAGGAAATGAGTATTTTATTTTTGTGGTTACAGGTAAAGGTGAACTTAAAGTTAATGGGGGAAGTGCTTTTTCAAGGCAAGGAAATTTGATGCTTTGAGTTTAACCAACATATTTTTATTGATTTATAGGCAAAGTTCATAAATCTTAAATCACACACTCTAATATACTAGGGTTGTTGTCGTTCCTACGTCATCGTTGGTCCAGGGTCAACATTGCAATTCACCAGTAACGCTGTTTGAGGCGTCTGTTAGCATTAGCCCAGAAGTCAGCTAATGCTCTTTGAAACTATGATTGACCAGTGGTCAATGTGTCCCCTCCAGAGACATGGCAAATATCCATACGATAGTCAAACCTGTCCCATAGTTTTGTGGGCACTGCTGTTGTTATGCCATGTACAGGCAACTTTGTGAAACTCACAAACCCCCTCCTTCAAACTGTACTCGTTTAGGTCATTACTAGTGAACAGTGCGGTATTAAAGCACTCTGAATTCGGATGATTCTTTTTGACACACCCTATATGTCGTATTACCCGCTGACTTTCTCTGAAACACCAGACAACCTTTTTTCAGAGCAAGTTTCGTTCCAAATTCATTGTTTTTCTTAAATGCCACAGATTAGAAGATTTAGCTTTTCACTGTAGTTCTCTCTCAAACTTTTCTCTGTTTGATGTAGCGGTATTATAAGACCTCTTAACCCCTGACCTTTGACGTCCTGCAACCAATCTGCTTGTAATCTTTTAGTATGGATCCTAGAGTGTGTGTTTCTTTTTTTTAAATCTCGCTCACATTGTAAGTTGCTCTGCATAAGCGTGTCAGCTAAATGCCTAAAAAGGAAAAGGAAAATGTAAATGCACTGTACAGAAAGCTGTGTTGCTGTATTAAGTTGAGCAGCCTCCAACATGGGTGCAGCGTGATAAATCCCTGCAGCTTCGCATGCTAAACAGCTTCAACCTGGCTGCAGCCAGCCAGCTCCCTGTAAACAGGCTTTGTGTCACCATTGTCATATCGCAGCGCCATTAATATACATGAGAGTCTGAGGCCTTAAGATGCTTCACAGAGAGCGAGAACACTGGCAGCCTCCTCTCTCCTCTTTGTTACTATCTCTCTTCTTTTCCTCCATCCTTCCTCTACCCTCCTTCATTTGATGTTCTTTTTCACTCCTCCTCCTTTCTTTGGCACTTTTGCTCAGCTCTTATTGCTCGCTCGCTCTATCTTTGCACCTTCTCACTTATTTTTTTTCTTTTCTCATCTGCTTTGCAATTTTAGCATACAGGCAATTTTTTTCTAGACAAATGAAATCAATCACTTTTTCCCTCCCCCCGCTTACCTGTCCCGAGTCTTTATTCTTGCTTTTATACGTGAAAGCTAAATAAATACAATTCATTGATTTTTCTTGTCTAGATGTTAGGAGATTTAGAGGCACATACTTATCAAGTCAGAACTTGAGTCACATGACTTGAAATTACAAATAAAACTTCATCAAACTGAACTTCATTCAGGTTTTTGATTTTTATTGCCTATAGTTGATGATTGAGCTTCCCTATACACAATGTGAGTGTAAGGTTTTGTATCAGAAGTCTAAGATGCTTCTGGTGTAACTAAAATTTTTACCTGAGTTCACTTCAAAGTTAAAAAAGCCATTTGGCAAAAGGATTTGTCACATGACAAAAGTGAGGCCAGCCCCTGTTCCAAAGGCGGTTTATACCTTTCTGTTTGACGTGAAGACTTGAACACAATGGATTCCAGTCGTATGGCAGGGCATCTTATATCCATTCTATATTATATGTAATAACTGCATATTATCTAGACTTAAATTTGTAGATCAGACAAGCTTTTGTATGTCTTTCATCACGAGTGGGATCTTTTAAAATGATGCTATTTAAAACCGTCCATTTCTTTCAATTCTCCTTTTCCTGAGAGATTATTTGAACTCTGTTGTGTAAGTAGAGCATCGGGTAGATGACACCTCATCAAATCTGGATGTTAAGACTGTTAACACGCAATTATTTTGATTTCATTAAATATGTATTTTTTTATGTGCAGTATATGCGTTCTGAGAATTTATATGGAAACTGCTAGCACCATTAACACTTACAATAAAATCCTCTCTTAAAAAAGTGATTACAAAACAAATTAACAAGCACAGTTTTTAGTACAGACTTTAACCTTTTACAGAACAACTGAAACAAACCTAAGCAATATTGCAAATCTAACTGTACATTAAAACATTCAATAGCTGTGAGAGAGCAGTGCCCATGTAAAGCAGTTAAACTGATCAACCAAAGTAGTGATGCCCGTAAAGCCCACTGTTCTCAGTCTTAGTGAAATTTTTGGTCGTAAATTTTTTTAAAAGATGCCATTTGTATGATGTAACATATAATATGATTTGCTAGCAGCTGTTTGTGTAGCATTGGCCGTTAGCGGTGCTTCAAGCTAAACAACAATTTTACATTTTGGCTAAACAAGCCCGGTAAAGATAAGTAGTAGGAGGTGCAGGTGAGTTTTGTTTTTGTCTCCATGTTGGTATTCGCATAATGATGAAACATCACACTAACACTATGACTAGCGACTCACAAACCTTTTTCTATTTCCACCTTCGAGTACTCAGCCACTGAAGCTAACTAGGAAAAACCATAGCTGACTGATAGCTTGCTAAAATTAGCATTGTAGTGAATGTTTGCCATTGGCCTCCTCAACTTTTTTTCTTTTCTGTGCAGCTTTTGTTCTTTTTCTGTATATCGCTTTGCTCTGTGTGTGTGTGTGTCTTTACATGTTATTTCTCTCCACTCGCTCATCTGTCTTGCTTGTCATTCCTCAGCTCTTCCTTTTTCTCACACACAAACACTGATCCATCACGTAGCTGCTCTCTCCCCTTCCTTCTGTTTGTTCTTGCTCATATTCTTTCCATAAGACCCATCACCCCGAAACCAGGCTGGAACCAATACACATATTTGTGTGTTTCCACAGAATATATGTGAGGATATGTGTGTGTGAAGGTACACAGACGGAGAATGTGAATGCCCACTGTGGCTCGTCTGTGTTATAGACGCATAAATGCATAAATGTACGTGTGGCAGCATTTGTTTACAATGACTCCTACCAGTACTCTACAGTATGTTACATAACTTTGAATAATGTGGGAAAAAGATACTCTTTATCACTTCATCGGCTCTCTCTCTTTCTCACTCCCTCCCTCACTGTCAGATAGAGTGATTTATAGACGGTGTGTTTCCCTCTCCTTATCTCTCCCTCCTTCTCTGTCTCCTCCTTGCTTTCTTTCTATTAGTCGCCCCTCGATGCTGTGGTCTCCTTCACTTCCTTCTGTTTGTGTATTTGCGCCTGCAGCCGAGAAGTGTGCACCGGCTCATGGGAAGCAGGGTCAGGTGTAAAACTTGTCGAGGCGAGTTGCCATTCTGCCAGCGGTTTCCTCCCCGCTCAGACCTCGCCCATCAGTGTTCTTTCACAAACTGTTCTTTTTGGATACTTACAGTGGCCACCACAGGAAATGGATGCATGGCATAAAACAAGACCATAAAAAACACATGTTTCATATGTATACAAAAATTGCCTACAGAGAGTCTGAGACATAGTTAGTAAGTGGAGAGTCAGGAGGAAGAAAAGTTGTATTGATATTGCTTTCTCCATTGATGCACGCACTATTTTCAACCTTATTCTTGTGATGAGTGCTCTCTGTTATGACAGACTGCATTTAGTAATTTAGACCCATAATTGTACAACTAGTTATATGTAATTTATACAGCCACTTGATTGCTGTCCCTTTGCCTTCCTGTCACTTCCCCTCTCCATCCCACCCTAATGTTGCGTTAAAGAGACAACGCACATGTTGAGGTTACAGTGGCAGCCGTGGCATGTGTGTTTCTCTATGCATGATTGATGCCTGTGACTGTCTGTGAAGTGTTTGCATGGGGACACACTGAACTGAACTGAAAATGACCATATTTATATTTAACCCTGCCAATCATGCCTTGTATTTGCTGGGAAATAAAGCCCTAGCGTTTACTCTTACTTTGTGACTGTCAGCTAAAAGATTGACGTTAACAAATCCTGTGTTAAAATGCTTTCTCAACTACAAGAGTAGGAAATGGCTTTGAATACAACAGGTGCCAGATAAAAAGAGAAGAACAAACTTACTCTAAGTAACTGCCATAAACTCTTTTAGTAAGAGAAATTTCAATAATTACTTTCAATTATTGCTGCACTATTTACTGCATTAATGCTTTAAGCCACTTTTGTCCATGACTTTTGGTTAGATTTACTTGTAGCAGTACCAGTGCTACCAAGATTATCAATAGTAGCTCAGCAGGTAGCATCTTTTAACTGGAAGGTTGGTGGTTCAATTCCTGTTTGCTCCAGTCTAGGATAAGATACTGGCAGCGGTCCCCAACCTTTTTTGCGCCATGGACCGGTTTAATGTCTGACAATATTTTCACGGGCCAGCCTTTAAGGTTTCACAGATAAATATAACAAAATAAAATGACCAAGACAAAAAATGTGGTATTTTGTAAATATAATAATAAATGTGAATTCACTGTGTAATGGTGTAACTTTATTAGTAGCGTCCTCCTGAAATGCACCAACAACATTGAGAGTAACATCCTCCTCTCTGCCGCTTAAGGCTCTCGGGTCGCTATGGTAACGCATAATCCAAATTTCTTTCAAAATACGACACACAACTACAACGTGGGAAAAGACCCAGCGAAACCGAGTTTACGATAAAAACCCAGAAAACCATAAATTTCACACCCGAGCCTCAACTCTTACGGCCCGGTACCAAACGACTCATGGACCGGTACCGGTCTGTGGCCCGCGGGTTGGGGACCACTGGTTTAAGAGTAGACAGAAAGCACTTAAGCATAGAAAAAAGTCCTTGTGTGAATGACTGAATGAGGCATGTTGTGTAAAACACTGAATAAGAACCATACTCTCTGTAACTTTTGATCTATGTATTACTTTTTGTTTCTTGTTATTTCTATTTCTATACTTTTAAATTATGAGTTACGTTTAACTGTTTCATTCACTTTAAACTAACCAACTTTTTGGCTTACTTTTAGGGCTGTTATGATATCAGATTTTCATTTCAAAATGACTTTTGTTGAAAAAAATCACAATACTCATATTACTGTAATGGCTTAAGAAAATTTGAAAAATAAAAATCACTATAGGTTTAAATCATGTATAACATTGTTCGCTGATTGTTTTCTTGTTTGATAAACTCAAAATTCACAGAAGAAGAAGTTTTCTTTCACCTCCCCTTTTATTCATGAGGAGTCGGTCGTTGTGTAAGAGCTGCATATTTTGTTTGGGCAGATTTTTATGCTGGATGCCCTTCCTGTCTCCTCCCGGACTCAAACTGGGGCTCACATTACAAATGTGTAAACCATTCAAAATGCATAATACCAGTACCAGTAATACTTTGGTACTGTGGTATTTAAGCAAAGCTCAATTGGTACTCAGTTCTCTTGCAATGTTCTCACAGGGGGGTTAATTAAGTTTCAGCTTATAAAAATGAAACTATTTTCAAAAGCCTGTAAAAGCATTTCGCAATCAAATATGTTGGAAATAGCTCATAAGATTCCAGGAAATACTTAAAATAAAAAAAATTTCTGCCATAACGAGAGGTAACAAAAGTACAGACATGGTGTACTTAGAAGTGCACAGACTAGTGTTAAAAATACTCCAGTGAAAAGTACTGATTCAACTTCTTTACTAAGTAATAGTGGAAAAGTACAAGCTTTGAAATGTACTGAAATTTAGAAAGCCTTTGGAGTAGCTTTGGAGGACGTTTCTAGCAGCTATTTATGTGCAACTCTAACTGAACCTTGTGCTATATTAATGTGATAATAAAATAATATCAGTAGATGGGAATACAAACTGTATTTTAGGCTAAATTTTAATTCTAATAAATGCACTCAGCTTGAATCAGTTAAGCAGAACATGAGCAGAAAAAAAGAAAGGCATTTTTTTAAAAGACTCTATTTTCTGTTGCCTACATTGTAGAAGGTGACTTTGTGTTTAAACAGGAAAATGAGTACAGTCAGGAGTTAAAGTGGATTCATCAGGTGAAGGAACCCTAAAATCAGTCGTAGTGGCTCAGTGTGCGGAAAAGAATCACAACACAATAAGCTGTATTGAGCGGTCCAGTAGATTTACCTAACGTAGTCTGTGATCAGTTGACCTGCTGCTGCTGCTCTGAGGTTTACTGCTCTTTGCAGATTTACAGAATAAAATTCAACATGATGTCAGCAGATGTTTGGTGAGCTGTCCTGGATGATTTCCATCCTAATGGACAGTAGACTGTTTATGGTGTCCTTTTTCTAGATGGTATAAAGTTGGTATGAAGGTGGAATTCAGTCAGTTAATCTATGACATACCTTGGTGTGACCAAAAGAAGCAAAGCCTACAGCTGCGCTAAGTTCACCCAAATCATGAAGGAAAACATTCTTTTTGTATCGAGTTCAGTGAACTTTTTGACGCAGGTTTACATGCATATATAGGGACCTCGGGAGGCAAGACATCCTTTTTACCGGTGTTGGGTAAGTTACTTTAATTTATTAACTTAGTTACATTACTAGTTACTTCTATAAAAAGTAACTCTGTTACTTCAAGTTACTCTTTACTTTCAAAGTAACTAGTTACTAGGGAAAAGTAACTTTGGTTTTACTCAGAATTCTCTTATTAATGTGTTGCTTCCCTAACTGGATATCCAACAAGGATGCCAGTCTTCTAGCTTGCTTACATGTTAGCACTATCTTGCCACAAGTGCACCGTGCCACTTGTGCATATTTCCACGAGTGAAATCCCACCCCTGGACCGTCATCGACTGCTGGCATGATTCTAGCCTACGTCACAGTGTCACATGCGCTTTTTTATGTCGAACACGGAAACTGCAGTCGTGCTGCTTTCGATTGTACTCGGAACTCGGAAATTCTGCCTTCTGAGTAGGAAGATGTAAGTAACTCCAGACTGCAGATGAGCTGCATACAGGGCTGGACTGGGACAAGAAATCGGCCCGGCCGTTTTGACTAGAGACCAGCCCACCATTATAGGAAAAACCATAAAGCATTTGAATGAAAATAAACGCTGTTGTCACAGTGATGTACACTGTCTTGTTGGTATACATGTATCAATATAATAAATTTAAACCTACACCATCCTCCCTATTCTGGTATTCTAAACAGTACCCGAAAGTAGACTGCTTGGTTGAGTTAACCTCCTGAACTATCTACAACACATGGCGGAAACCTGAAATTAAGACAGCGAAGACTAGAGGTGAGACATGATCATTACTGAATATTAAAAATAATAAATGACAGATTTAGTGATATTTTCATAAACTATTTATTTACCACATCAATTAACAGCATGGCAGGGCAAAATATTTTTTCTAACATGGCAACCTTTAAAAAGTGAAAGGAGACAGAAAGACAGGTGAGAAAGAATAAAACTTAATTGACTTTTTGATGGCATTTTACACACAGTACTGGTAAAGAATCTAGAAAATGTGGGAAAATACTGGCATCAAATACAGTACTTACTTCTGGAGAAATTATGATGGGACCATGAAAAAAATTACTATGTACAATAATGGATTTCTATACATTTTACATCAGATTAAAACGTTTGTTGTAAGATTCAGATAATTATTTTTTAAAAGTGAGACATTTTAAATGAAAATAAGAAAGAAAAGTATTTCTTTGTGCCCCCCTCTCCCTGTTAATGCCCTACATGGCCCCCCTGGCAAAACTTTGTTAGACCCGCCCCTGCACAGTTACCAGCTGTAAAAAAAAAAGTATCCTGGTGTTATTTGTCTCTCAGAAACAGTTCATAACTTTAACTCATTCATGTCACCCAAAAGGTAAACCTGTTTGTCCATCACCTGTTCGGCTCTGATGATTCAGTAAGGACATCTCCTGGTTTCACATTTCCCTCTCACCACATATCCAAACCGATATTATGACCAGCAGCTTTTACAGCTGTGGCTCCAGCAAAAATCAGCTGATACTAGAAATGAATATTAAATAAATTCTAACAACAGCTGATCAAGCTTAAACGTGCTGCTGTTGTTTAGCGTGACCTCCGCTGGTTTCCTCTTTCTGGCACAAAGTGGGCGATAAACAAACAAGAGAGAAAAGCTGATCAGCTGATTTTTGATCAGTTTCATGATTGAAGTAGCAAAAGGAGAGGGAGGGGGAGAGAATTAGAGAAGAGGCAGCTGTGCAGCGTAAAGACACAGAAGAACTCCAGCTTTGTGTCTTTGTTTCATTGTAGCTGAAGTACGGGACAAATCGCGTTCCTTTTCAGCTCAATACGAAACGCGTAATACTTTCTCTGAATACGAGACGATTCCGTTTTTTACGGGACGGTTGGCAACTCTAATAACTAACCTTATGAATAAAATAAAGTTCAACATGAGTAACATCATAGCACCCGCCCAGCTGTATAGAAACTCTGTCATGCTAGCTAGTATGCAGTACAAGTTATTGTAACTGACTGTAAAAAGTCAGCACAACGAAAATAAACTCCACCTAAACTTGGTTTCTATCTGACCCAGATAGACTAACTTCTTACCTGAAGTTCAGTTCACCTGACACTCAGACCGGCAGCCGCCTCGGGTCTCCCCTCCTCCTGCCTCCCCTTTCCCTCATCCACCTGCTGGCCTCCACCACTTGCTAATGTTACTGAATCTATGGAAGCTCCGTGATAGCCATCACCAAACAATTGAGTTATTTTTACACATCTGCCAGCATCTGGCCAATCCACCACCTTTCATTGTTTATACCGTTACGGAAAAAGAAAAAGAAAAAAAAAACATTGGCCCATCAAAACGAAAAATTACCATCGGCCCACCGAGTACAGCTACGGCTGCATATGTGTTTAGTAGTAATTTGTTTTTGTGGAGGGCTAGAAAAACAGGCATTGCCATATTGGAATTCCGACTTCTCTGACGAGGCTAACCAGAACTCCGTTTACTCGCGCGTGACATCATTTCCAGGTCCATGTTCCGATTTCCGAGGTAAGTTGAACGCAGCACTCGAAGTAAGGAATAACGACCCTATCTAAATCCCAGTAACGATTAACGCGTTCTTGATTTTGGCATAATAACTAGTTACCATGCTCGTTACCACAATAATAACGTAGTTACTGTGACACGTTACTTAATAACGCGTTAGTCCCTACACTGTTCTTTGCTAGTTGAGATAGCTACAAAGTCTTTATAAATTAGCGATGCAATACTTTTGTAATTTTGTAAATAAATGATCAGTGAATCCAAGTCAGCAAAGCCCAAGTCAGTAAAACATAACAGCTTCATAGTCCATCATAGACACAAGTTTACCATGACAGTCATTGGTGATTATAGACATCGAACAGCCTCGAACCAGTGGATAATATCACAGTATTCAAACTTTTAAATGTCCTGAAATTGATCCTTCATGCAGTGCTTATTAGCATGTGATCCCCAGCCCTAACCCTCAACTCCTCTCTGAGTTTGTGTTTGTATCATTGTTCAGTATCAGTGCAGTGTGTTACTCTGTGTGTGCCTACCATCTGTTATAATCAGCCATGAATATTGCAGAGGCCTCGGCACTTTAAACGGCTTATATACCCTATGGATGTTGACATGCATGGAAGAAGTCATGTGTGCCAGAGATGCTCTCTTTGTGCGTTTACAGTTGGCCCATTGATTTATAATTAACACAGGGGTTACTGCTCCAGCACACACACAGCTGGCCTGCTCTCTGGGGTCACAGCAGTGTGTGTCTGTGTGTGTGTGTGATTGTGCAGAAAGTTTTTTTTAGTGTCCGAGAAGGGCGCTTTGCACTCAAATGTGTAAAACTGAGTGTTTGTGTGTGTGTGTGTAGGTGGGGCAAGAACATAAATGTGTATATATTCTGCCTGCACTCAGGAATCCAGCAGATAGTCTGTGTTTTTTGTTATTATTATTAAATAGGTGCATATTTGACTGAATAAACATAGGCACACTTAGGAGAGTGACAGACCACAGACACCTCAGCTCCATCAAATATATTGATTACAGAGCCCATGTGAATTAGCCAACCATGTCCTTTAGTCAGCTGCGAATACCGCTAGGCTGCACTCTTGGAACTAGTATCCTGTAAAATCCCAACACACAGAATTGTTAAATGTGTAGACAGGGATTCGTGGATCGATCTTATGTTTTTGTAGTAGTGTTATATGACTGTCACAGCCACCATTCACACAAGAATGGATAGCAGCAGATTCACTTTGAGTTATTTCACCTAATTCGGAAAACACTGGATGCCTTCACTTTCTTCTTACTAACTGACATGGATGTACTATGTGGATACAGGATGTAAACAGTGGCTTTCCTAATAAGGGAGTTCATATTGGTTAAAAATACTAAATGGCCTGTATTTGTATAGCGCTTTTCTAGGCCCTAAGGACCCCAAAGCGCTTTACACAACCTGTCATCCACCCATTCACACACACACATTCACACACTGGTGACGGCAAGCTACATTGTAGCCACAGCCACCCTGGGGCCTCTGACCACCACCAGTAGGCAACGGGTGAAGTGTCTTGCCCAAGGACACAACGACCGAGACTGTCCAAGCCGGGGCTCAAACCGGCAACCTTCCGATTACAAGGCGGACTCCCAACTCTTGAGCCACGATCGCCCCCGAAAAAATGACCAAAATAAGACAGGTTTTGCCTGCCACAAATCTTAATGTATGATTCATTTAAATACTCTAATCCCAACATTTCACAGTCTTAAAGGAGTGTTCTCCTGATGTGCTGCCTTGCTAATTAAGGGCTCTTTGCCTAAAAATTGTTGATAGCTGCTGGAAAGCTAGATTGATAAACTGTGTAGATGAATCTTGTAAGGTAGGTTGCTAATTCATTCTAAATAGCAGACAACAAACACAATAATTTAAACTTCAGAGACATATTTGTTAGAGAATTTCATGTTCCATGAAGCTGAAGTAGGAAATTTTACATGCAAGTCTATGGAGAATGACATGGTTTTGGAGCCAGCCTTAACTGGCCATTAGAGGAAGTAGATTTTTGGGGAAGATCTGTTTTGTCTTCATTTTTCAGCGCTGGATGATGCTTCATGCTTTCTTCAACTGCAATGATCCAGCTATCATGGGACCCCAGGAAGCTCTAACAATAGCAATGTTGCCGGACACAGTCTGAGGCAGCCATATTTATTTATTTATTTTTTAAATTTACTGGAATTTTTTTCATTACAACTCTTATCTTAATACTTGGTGATCATAGGCCCCAGTTTGTCTAGTTTTATTTTGATCAAACAGTAATGTAAGAACAGACACAATGATAATGATCAGTTGAAGTGAAAAAGCATGGCAGGTCGTGTAGCACTGCATTCTAGTTTGGCTTAGTCCAAAAAACAAACGTCACTGGTGGGAAATTTGACTTGGGACTTCCACCAAAAACAAGAGAACTGATTTTAGCATTTTGCATTTTATTATGCATTTTTTAGCATTTGTAGCGAGTTCCTTTAAAACCCAACAAACTTTAACATTTACAAAATAAGACACATTTTGGGATTTAGTGACTACCACAATCTGATCTAATGTACCTTTAATCTTCCCTGATAACAGTTCTAATGCTAAATTTAGATTGCGTTCATGGAGACTGAGCAATGTAACCCTACAAGACAGAAATATACAAACTGTAACATGGAGAGACAAGAAAAGGGGAAAGGGGACTATAAGTCAGTTATATATCAGAAATGTTTGGAAATGTGTTGGAAAAACAAACAAACAAACACTATCACCGATGGAAAGCTGGGACTTGTGTTTATCTTCGTGCTCCATTTATGTCATTGTTGTGCTCATGCCGTAGCGTGTTCTAGTGGGCACCTCTGTGTTCTGCAGTTCAGGGCTCACTATTCTTTTCTGCACACTATTCAGTGGAACAGTGTTTTCATGTTCAAAGCATGAATAATAGCTATCTGACTCTTGTGCCCTGAAGTCATATGGAATCCCTGTGCCTTTATTCTCCTAGCAACATGTCACCACACTGGACACAACTGTACATTATGAAGTGCTCTGAACTATCTTCACTTCTTTATTGGAGCTGCCAGAGTAGAACAAGCAAAGTCTATTTACCACAATTCATCACTGTAGAGCCTGTTCAATCAGTTACTTCAAGGAAGCACAACCTCTGAACAATAATGGTTAAAAAAGAATCTCTCCAAGGCCGTGGTGGTTAAAACTGTTGCTTGTTTAAAACACAAACACTGTCATATACTGGGGTGAGTCAAACAGCACAGTGCTGAGGTCCTTCATAAGGTTTGTGGATGAGTATATCTTAACCCATGAACCAAGCAGAATAGTTAAGAACTGGAAAATATGTACAAGAAACACTTGCTCAGTTCCATTCATCTCCCCTGCACTCTGATGTTCCTCTTAAAGCACCGAAATGTAACCATACAGAAATCAGCTGTTAGCCCTTAAAGACTAAAAATGTTCACTACAGTCACATCACAGGAAAAAAGATAAAAAGTTCGAAACCTTTGGCGCATGAGTCACTCTGTGCCAGATGTGCCGGGACCTCAACTAATGGATGTGTTAAAGGCCTGCAAAAATTGGTGTAGTTTACCATTTGGGAATAAGTAGCAGTGCCAGGTGTTATTTCATAGCCGTAAAGTCTAATTGAAAGTAGAATGGGAGGTTGAGCCTTTAGCTCTCTGGCCCCTCTTCAGACACCCTCTCTACTTTTAAGATTAGGCTTTAAACTTTCCTTTTTTATAAAGCTTATACTTAGCCCTGGATTAGGTGACCCTGAATCCTCCCATAGTTATGCTGCAATAGGCCTAGGCTGCTGGGGGCTTCCAGTGATGCACTGTGTGTTTCTGCTTTACTCACTGCTTTTACACACTCCATGTTTTTATACACCAATATGCGTTTAATTAATTGTTATTATTAATCTCTTGCTCTCTATATAGGTGTGTCTTTTGTACTGTTTCCCTTCCTTGAACCCGAACCTGTCCCCATGTCCAGTCCAGAGGCTGATCTTCCCTGAGCCTGGTTCTGCTCGAGGTTTCTTCTTGTTAAAAGGAAGTTTTCCTTCCCACTTCCTGAGTCTTTACCTCATAAGATATAGCACCTTGGAGCAACTGTTGTTCTGATTTTTTATGTAAACAAAATGAAATTGAAATTGAGCTAAATTGGTGAGGCTAGGGTAGATTAATGGGTCAACAAAACTTTGACATGGGTTAGCTTGTGTCTTTTAACTTTAACTTTTAACTTGTAACATGTTTAATCTTGAAACCTTTTAGCACAGGCCTGAATCTCTGGGCCTGAACCTAACCAAACCTTTATAATATAATTCCCACAATACTGCAGAAAGCCCCCACTGATGTGCTCATCCCTTGCATCAGATGACCTATTCTGTGTCATGGTACTGGGCCGTGTGTTTTGTATTTTGTTCTTCATTTATGCCTTTGTTCCTAGGTGGTTCTGTTAAAATGTTCCTCATTTGATTTCCCCATGTGACTTTACCCCGTGTGCCCCTCTGTGTATCGGTGAGCCCTCGTCTCCCCTACTTGTGTTTTATTCCATGTTTTCCCCAGCCCGTTATGTCTGTGCTCTCCCCGTGCTTTCTCTCTCCTCCTGTCTGCACCTCTCTGTACTTCCTGTTTTACTTTGACAGTCTCTCGTCAATATGCGTCTTGTTCTGTTTGCTCCTGCCGTGTCTTGTTATGATTATCTGTGTCAGCTGTGTTCCCCATGTGCTCCCACTTCCCTCGTTAACCCTCTGTGTATTTATGTCCACGTCTCCCTCAGTTCCGTGTCGCGTCGTCAATGTCTCCTCCCCGACCCTGTGTGCCTTTCTGTGTTCCCTCAGTCCTTGGTTTAGTTTTGCCAGTTTAGTTCTGTTTCTTTGTAAGGCCTGCAATAAAGCAGTGATTTTGAGTTCAGCTCCTGTCTCCGTGAGTTTTGCGTTTGGGTCCTCATCTGCCTCCACACAGCCAGTTCATGACATTTTGTTCCTTTGCAGGGAGATTGTGCTAACCTTCATGGACAGGCCAACATGATTTTATTCAGTACAGTTTGTTATAGTACTGTAAGAAGAGGAACAGCAGCATTTTGCTGCGTGCTGGTTAAAGTTAACATCCTCAGTCTGAGAACATTATTGAAGGTATGCAAATGCAAAAATCTGCTTGCGTGCCTGTATTTGTGTACGGTCAGTTCCTGCAGAGTGCATGAACTGTGTTTGGTGACATCAGAATAACCCTATTGTAGCCACTCTATTACTCAACCAGACACACACACACACACACACAAGAAGCCTGGCATGACCACTTAATCCTACTCAGTCCCCACTCTCCACACTACAACGCTCTGCACTCACTGTTTGCCCTCACTGCCTCTTCTCCGCCCCACTTCTTTTTCTCCCTTAATCCCTCCCTTTCCCTCTCCACCCCATCTTTTTTTTTTGTTTTACCTCCTCCACTTTCTCTGACCTGTCATCTCACCATCTGATCTCATCTGCTCCTTCTTATAAGGTCATCTTTCTGCTGCTGCATTTTCTCAGGGAGTGAGGGCAGCAAGAGGCCCTTTCTCTTTTATTCATCGCACCATCAGTAGGTGAAGGGCCTGGGTGTGTGAGGTGACACACTGGATTAGGGGGTTGCATTCAGTCTAGATGTGGGGTCATCCACAGGGGGTTCTCAGGGGCCACTTTGCAGATTGTCGCCCACTGATCTGTCATGGCCAGCCAAAACACATTTCAAAGCCCTTTTGATCCACCCCAACACTCTCCACAGGCAACACACTCACGCACTCCACATATGCATGTACAAGCACATTCATGCAAACCTTTAACTGGGTCAGCTGGAGTTCTGGAAGACAGTTTCACCGCACCATCACACAGTCCAGCCTCTGTATCCATCTAAAAACTCTCAACAATAAAGAAATGCCTCCTTTAAGACTTTGGAATACTCCGTCTAGAGAAAAGTGTTTCCTAATAGAAACTGCAACCTAAACAACATATTGGAGTACAGGCAAGAACACGAGCAAAGATTAGTTGCTTCTGGGAATTTGTTGAAAGATCTATTGATAATAAGGATAATCCAAACTTCCAACCTTTACTGAAGCATTTGTTTTGTTTAATTCCTTTCTATCCTTCATTATCTCTATATGTAACTGTTTAAATCACACCGTCTCCTAAATGTTGTCAGACACCTCTGGGAACCTTCTCCAAAGAAATTCATTGTGCATGCCTGATTTAAATCCCATTAATATCACTTGTGCTGTGCTCTTTTGCTATGACCACTGTGCATGAAAAAACATTACAGAAGACTCTCTTTCATGAGCTTACAATGAGCATTACCACATTTCAGTTGTAAAAACCTCCAATTGACAAGTTTTCTATTATATTATCCAAAACCTTAACTGCTTGATTAAAGTGTTTTCTTATTTCATTCATACCTTCACACTAATGATCATTATATTGGAGAGACAAACTTTAATTCACGAGTTTGGATAACATACTGAAGCAGTAAGAACCATAAAAATCAGCAGCTCACTGCTTCACAAAAGACAGGTGAATACTAAGAACACAGCACTGAATAAATACATTTCTCAAATACAACCATTTTTCCCATTTTAAATGTCCTGCAACACAAAATCTGGATAATGAAACAATCAGTCACTTACATTGTGAAAACACAAATCTGATTGTGTGAATCAGATTTGTGCGTTTTATCCTGGAAAGAGTTCATTGTTTAGCCCAGTGTTTCCAAACCACTGTGTTGATGTGAAAGATTAACTACTCTAAGCAAGTAGGGCTGGGTATCATCAGTGGTTTCTAGAATTGATTCGATTCTAATTCACAAGGTCCCGATTCGATTCGACCGATTCGATTTGAATTGGGAAAATTGTTGCCTCAGACAGTCAGAAATATTATAATCCTGATCATTTATCAGTACATATCCATATTTTTATATCTATAAAAAGAAAGCTGGCACTTGTGAGACTTTATAAACATCACAGCAGATGCCTTTGTGTTGAAGTAACATAAAAAAAGAAAAACATGAAGGAGATTTTCCTGGCCTGTCTTTTTATAGCAAATAACCACCTTAAAAATATTCTGCAGTAGAACAAAAACAGAAGAAAATCATGACTCAACATATGAACATTACCTGATGCTGCTGAAGTGAAGCAGAGCAAAGCAACAGAGGTTTAATTAGAGACACAGCTAAGCATTTTGCAATTTCACATAATTTTAAAAAATTTAAATTTTTTCAGTCTTGAACACAAGAACTGAGACTTTCTTGTCCGAAGTCAGTTTGGACAACGGTAGACTTGTGCATAATAAGAAGAAATCCAAGTCCAAGCCTTAGTCAGGTCAGCTACCTCAGTCACATCTTTGCCAAGTGCTGTGTAAAACAAAGACTAGAGTAAACAGTTTTCACCGACAAGAATTTGCAATAGCACGGGTTGAACCAGAGGCATTAAGGAGAGCACTTAAAGAATCCTTGGCAACCGTAAATACTGTAGTAGAAGTATGCTCCAGTTGTTTCAGTTATCTTTATGAGTTGCTGTTCAAAGGTAAAACAATCTAGATGCCATAAGATCTAACCCATGAAGCCATCAGCTCAGAAAAGGGAACAATATTTTGTTGCTGTCTTTCGTAACTCACTGAGCTTTTATAAAACCTCATAATTCATCAGTCCAGACATGCTCTTGGCAGCTGTGCCTTCTTCCATCCACCTTCCATCTTCCTCTTCATAGCTTCCATATTATGTCATCAGTACTTTTCTGTTTTGAAACCAGTCTAAAGGTGAGTACATTACAAGTAGTGTGCATGAGAGCCTCTTTCCTCAGTCCATCCATTTATATCCCCATCTCATGGTTTCTGTCGTTGGCTGCTCAGGAAGCCTGAATCCAAATGGAGAGTGAAAGAGTTGTTGGTTATTTACGATCTTGAGAATGTTCATATTTGTAAGTGTTTTGGATTTTTCTGGTGAATCAGTGCCACTGTATACAATATAAATAAATGTGTGTGTGTGTGTGTGTGTGTGTGTGTGTGCCTATAATGTGGCTTGTGGTTTAAAAGAGCCCTGGCATACTTAAAGGTGCATTACAGGTCTCAGGCTAATCCGTAGTGATAGCTAAAGTGCTCTGTGTCGTCCATATGAGACCGCACGTGTGTGTGTGTGTGTGTGTGTGTGTGTTCATTTTTTTTCAAGGGGAGCATTACACAGAAGACAGAATAAGATGTGGCCACCTTACACATTATTCAGCATAAATTTTGTATTGGGCCACAAGTCTTCCAGGCTTCGCATGCACAAAGAATGGCGAACGAGATGAAGCCTAGGAGAGAGGGAATTAGAGTTCACGGGAGGAATGAAGCCGAGAGGCAGGGGGATGGAACGGATGGACAGGAGGAGGAGGTTAGGAAAAGATTAAGAGAGACAGAAGAGGAAAATAGAAATACGGAAAGTGAAAGTTGGAGAAAATGTTTCTGGATAACCAACCAGGCAAAGAAGAAGGCCGTGGTGTAGTCAGAGATAAAATAACAAAACAAAAACGTATAAAGTAGCTTTATAGTCTTCATGTTCCCTACTTTTGTTACGCAGACTCTCTAGCTTGTTTTCTCCATTCTCACTCTTCCAGCTTCTGTTTATTAAGTGCCTTTTGTAAACACTGCCATGACTCCCTCTGAAGGTGCACCAGCAGACTTGCACAGATGATGTATGTATGTACTGTATATTTGCCTTTGACTTTGGGATGTTTGCAGTTTGTGCTGCACATGGTGTTTCTGTGCATAATCTATATACACTGGTATGTGTCTATGTAGAGGTAGGGTGTATACATTGTGCATTTATAACAATGTTATTGAAAGAAACGTGCTTTTACGACTATTAGTTATTTTTAATATCTTCACTCCCCTATAAATTGAGATTTTTGTGAAAGGTGTACAATAAACAGTAAGCAATGCGACATATTTTCAGTTCTACAGGCCATAAAAGCTGTTTAGAATTCCAAATTATTAATAATTAACTATTAAGCGTTACCTTTGTTCACCAACCAATAACTGGGTCTAACCAGCAGAAGAGAATTTATCAGTCTAAATAAAAGAAGCAGCATATAAGGTTAATAACTCTGTAATGTGATTTTGACCAAGGTTGTTATATATTTTATGTTAAAGTAGCTTATATGTCTTCACATTTCCTACTTTTGTTCTACACACTCAGGTTTGTCTCCTTACTCACTCTTTTTTATATATATATATATATATATATATATATATATATATATATATATATATACCCAATAAAAAAAAAATATATATATATATATATATATATATATATATATATATATATATATATATATATATATATATATATATATATATATATATATATATATATATATATATATATATATATATATATATATATATATATATATATATATATATATATATATATATATATATATTTTGGGTGGCTGTAGCTCAGGTGGTAGAGCAGGTCATCTACTGATCGGAAGGTTGGTGGTTCGATCCCTGGCTTCCCCAGTCTGCATGCCAAATATCCTTGGGCAAGATACTAACCCCAAATTGCTCTCCGATGCATCCATCGGAGTATGAATGTGTGTGTGAATGTTACGTAGATAGCACTTAGAAAAATGTGCTTGTGCGAATGGGTGTGAATGGGTGAATGTACAAGTTGTGTACAGCGCTTTGAGTGCTCAGAAAGAGTAGAAAAGCGCTATATAAGAACCAGTCCATATATATTAGGGACGATACTCGTATCGATATTGAACCGTTCGATACAGTGCTTTCGGTTCAGTACGCATATGTACAATACAATACAAATTTTTACATTTATTTTATCAACTTTTCTTCTGACGATGCTGTCTGTGTTGAGAGCTCAGTGGATCTGCGTTCGACTACTCCGCCTAGGCTGCACTGTCGAGCGCAGATCCACTGAGCGCAGGGCAAGCTAGCAAGACAGAAGCTAAGCTAAGGTCGTTGTAACATGGCAAATTTAACCTGCCCCACCCTCATTCAGATCTGGCCTTTGGAACTATTTTGGTCTTCATGTGAAGTATGACCCTGAAGGTAAGCGCGTCATGGACAAAAGTAAAACAGTATGTCGGATGTGCCAAGCAATGCTCAATTATATGGGTGGGAACTAGTGTGTTAGCGCAGTTAGCTCGTTAGCGCAGTTAGCTCGTTAACGTGTTGACGCTGTCCAGCCCCATGCACGGGGCGATCCGCGGTAGCTCGTTAACGGAGATTTGCCGTGTTGTGGCGTTAATGTCATTTCTGATTAACGCTGACAGCACTAGTGGGAACACAATGAATATGACTGCACATTTACGCCAACATCATCCTAGTGCAAAGACAAGTGGAAGCAGACAAACAACAAGCACGCATGTTACAAACTTTACCCGAGTCATTTAGACAGCCGTTAGCACATGATTCTCCTTATGGGGACCTGATATGTTTAATATGCTGCTGAGAGTATAGCCCAGAAGAAGCGTATAGTATAGCTTTTATTTTGAAAAGAGCCATTTCTCTGTAATAAACTCTCTTTTCCAAAGATGAGTGATTTCTCGATCAGATAGATTTTTTTTATTAATTTGTTGTTTCAGCAACATTAAATTTAAAAACTGTACTTTTGAGTTATAATATATATTTATAATTTTAATAAATGACAAATTAAAAAAGCATGAACATTTTTTTGTATCGAAAAAATATCGAACCGTGACACCAAAGTATCGAACCGAACCGTGAATTTTGTGTATCGTTGCACTCCTAATATATGTGTGTGTGTGTATATATATATATATATATATATGTGTGTGTGTTTGTGTGTGTGTGTGTGTGTGTGTGTGTAACTTTTTAGCTCCTTGTATGAACTAAACACCGTTCACCTTTTCCTTTCAGCTTTTCTGACCTGTACCTGTTTTTCATGTAATTCATGAATTATGTTTTCTCTTGAATGACATGCTATTCAAAGGTGATTCCATTGTGTACATTTTTGATCATATTTACCCATTTTGAAGCTACTGGAAATCATCAACAAATTCAAAGTAGGGGACTGAAAACACGCTGATGAATTTGGTGCGTTCTTGTGTGTTCTTGTGTACACATGCTGTTTGGACAAATGTGTCTGTGTTGAGAGCATGTGTATGTGTAAATGAGAACATACAGGGAGGGTGCATACAGGATGTATGTATGTGAGTGTAGGGACTGGACTGTGAAGGTTAGCCCAGGATGCAGCTGCGGTGGAGACCTATTTTAATTCTTAACTAGAAGTTCATGATTTATTAATTTACATTTGAAATAACAATTACCATGTCAGAAGGGATCAGGCCAAAGCCTTAATTGCAATGGAAAACACACTTAATATGGAACTTGCCCAAACCAAAGTACATGCATGGCATTCCCAACAGGCCCAAGATGACATCTCTCTTTCTGCATCTGTGACTGTGCATTATACAGTATGTATGTAAATCTGACCATGAATGTCAATGCAGCTCCTACATCAAGTGCTGCTCACATGTATTCAGGACAGATTCATCCAAATGTAAACCTCTTTAAAAAGCTGCTACAGCATTTTCTGTGTTCTGTCCTTCCAGATCTTTTCTTTGGTTGTACCCATCGGTATACCTGCTGTGCCAGCATATACAAATAGGTACGTAGCTTTGCATTAGGTATTGCAGTTTTACAGTCACAAATACAATAATTTGGCATTCTTGCAAAAAATGGAGAAAATAGGTATTGGCACAAGGCAACTGGCCAGCACCAACATCCATTCTTTTTTACAGGATGTTGTGTTGATTCTACAATATGTCTATTAAAACAAATTTTCCAAAGCAAACCGTGTGATGGACAGGTCGGCAGTCACTTTATTTATTTAATTTGATCTATTTCTTCTTTTTTTTAAATAATTCGCCTGTGTAGATTTTGTTTAGGGGTTGCAATCTGGCATCTTTGATTGACAGGCGTGCTGTCAGACGCAATTATTGCCTCCTAAGCCTCACTTTCTTTAATTCCAGTCATCGAACTGTGTTTGTGCTGCTGGTGCTTTTTGGACCATTATAAGGGAATTATTTAAAAAATAATATAGCAGGTTGTGTGGCACAGAGCAACGGAAAATTTTGTGCTTAAATTTTTCAGAATTGAGTAAAGTAGAATTTTACTAGTCAGCTAGTTAACTCTAATGAGAAGGGATCTATATATATATTTTATTCCTGCTATGCTCGTTTTTTAGCTTTAGCTAAGCACACCCTGTTGTTAATATATAATCACTTCTGGCTCTGACCCAACATGGTAGCGGCCAAAGTGCTTAAAGTTTAGACTTCAAAAGTCCAGAGGCTTCTGGTGAAATGGATTTTCGTATTTCTCGTCGTGGTATCCAAATACCTTTGACCTGTCAGGGATGTTGGGACGTCAGCAGCTTTTGGGGTTTGGTTTGCTCTTATTGTTTACAGTGCTTATTGTTGATGATCAAGTTACTCATAAAGGTACCCATGAAGATGCATATAGAGACAAAAGGCTGTGCTTGGTGGTTTCAAGATTTATATATCATGCTTACACTTGCATGCTGAGAAGTGAGTACACATTCATCTTTTACTTTTTATTTAAATGTAGAACGGCTAGGACACAAAACGATAGAGGAAAATGTTTCATTCGGGCTGTTCAGTTAGCGTTCATCTTTACAAGGATTACCAACTATCATTTAGCAGCTCTTGAACAACTATTTCCTTGTACAGCCTTAGTGCATGGTTGCTAATGGCATGTGTAATGAGGCTGACCCGTAAGCCCTGTCTAATTTGAAGAGCCTGTTAAGCGACTCAATGATTTTAAAGGTAATCTTTAAAAGCCACGGAAAGCTTGGAGAAAGTTGTTGGGAGGCTGTGTGAGAGCAGGGAGTTAGAGACGTAGAGCTTTTAAAGAGTTGGAGAAGAGCCGCCACAGTGAGACTTTTCAATGACTTGCTTTTTATGTATCGTAGGTTTGTATTATCCATACTCTGTCAAAGAGGGCACAGAGAGGAATGTCTCCACTTTAAATAAAAAAAGTGTTTTGTGTGTGCGCCTCTGCTTGCTTTTCTGTCACTCGCTCCAACACTTCAACACACACACAGACACCCAGAAACACTCAAATATCCCCTTTCCTTTTCTCATAACTCTTTTTTTCTGTCTCTCCTCTGTCTGTACTTCTGAAGGAATTCTCCATCCATCTAATTCCCCTCCTGGTTCTTTTATATTGAGGCTGGGCCGTGCTCGTATTCCATGTCAAAGGCTTTCTCTTTTATTGAACATCAAATCCTCTGTGTCTCGCCTGGCGCTCTCTTCTCCCTGCTTGGCACCATGCATATTCAGGAGCCGGCGGCCGTGCTATAAGGCCGGCTAGCCCTCCAAAATCTGCGATTGTGGGCATTAGTGCTGCAATAACGCTACATGAATAGCCAGCACGCTCTATATTTAGGTGTTAAGTCGACCGTGTTGTAGCCAAGATTGAGGGTGCTGGATGGAAGTGCGTGGGGAGAAGCATACTTTCTCCTCTCTGCTGATATTCTCTGTTTAATTCTCTCTGTGTGTTTCAGAGGCCTGCTCAGTTGGCTCTGAAGCAACTGAAAAGTTTCAGCAAAGCTTGGGATGCTTTGCTATAAGGAACTGCCCCACTGTGACACTTTGCATAGTGATTTAAGCTCTGCTGCTGACTTCAAGAGAGAGAGAAAGAGGAAAGACATGACTGCTGTGAATTGGAATCTAATATGCTTGGCTCACTGTGTTAAAATTAAAGCCACAGTGGAGTTAATAGAAACGTAGACAAGTTGGGTGTTTCTCTGCTTTTATTTATACACGTTTTTAATTTGGTCCAAATTTCTAGAAACACTTGTCCATGTTCTTTTTTTTTACTTCTTTCATTTTACTGTACATTTCACCTGTACTTGCTATGAAGTTATGTGACAATTGTAATTTATTTATCTATTTATTACCTTATTTTTCAAAGTTAGCATAATAGCCAACATTAATGGAAAATAACGACAGTTTCCAATTATTATTCTTAAAAACCAATTATTTGCTGAATATAGTCTACCTAATAATTATCTTTGCATGCATGGTTACAATGCAAGAGGAAGCTGTTGGTGGCTAAGATAGCATTACCTTTTGTAGCGCAGTTATACTACAAACCAACGAAAAAATGTTTCAAAAGAGGAAAGAAGGCTGATGCTAATGCTACTAATGCTAACCTAGACACAAAGAGAACTGAATGCTAACTTGCTAGCTAACAGCAACACATCTTTTCCCAGCATTGTTACATATGTTGCTGTTCATGTAGTATAAATCATCACACAATTTAGTCATTTTTGTAGTTAGAGCCTTGACAGTTGGCAGACCTTGTAAAATATAATGGCTGGCTAGCCTTGCATTTGTTATTTCTGGCAAGTAAACAACTTACCACATCCAGTTTAAGATTCTTATAAACAGTTTAATGTATTTTACACATAAAAGAACATGTGTAATGCCAAGTCAAAGTAACTCAGCTTGTGCTATATGTGGGGGGCTGAACTAAACAAAAAAAGTCTACCTTTAAACTGTAATATTGAGTATTATAATTTTTATTTGTGATCATCTTTTTCTTTGCATTACACTACAAATATTAACATATTTTGTTTTTTTCACATTTCACATTCCCACTACTCCCTCAGGTCTATGTCTCTTTCCTTTCCTGCGTATTTTACTATCCCCCTGCTTATTCTACAAGTTTGCCTTGTCAAAATATTGTTGCAGTCTGTTCCTACTGTTTTCTGGCCTCCCTTCAAGTCTCATCTCTTCTGATGCAAACTGCAGACAGAGACAGAAACTAAGAGGGAAAGAGAGAGAGAGAGAGAGAGAGAGAGAGCGGGAGCAGCTACCATGAGGTGAACCGGACCTGACTGGGAATGAAGGGAATCTTATGATTGGCAGAGGAATGAAAACAAGCATGGCTAGAAATAGTGGGGGTTGGACACAGAGTACATCAGAGAGCAGTATGAATATGAGAATGGGATTAAACAACATTAGGCAAGCATGATGGTGGCGGTAGGGGTGGGGGACAAGGAAGAAGGAGTCAATGAAGGCAAAAAAGAAGGGTGAACCTGACGGAGAAGCCTAAGGGTTAAGAGATTAAGTCAGGAACCTGGGAGACGAGGAGGAGATAATTGTAGTTAAGGAAGGAGGTGAATACCAGAAAATAAGGCAGGTAGAATACGTGAAGTTTAAAAGAAGTTTAAAATGACAGTAGGGAAAATGATACGAAGTAGAGAAGGTAAAAATAATAGGGAGGCTATAAAAAGAAGGTGGGAAGGTAAAGTAGGAAAGACAGGGCAGCAATTGGAAGGACAAAGGAAGCAAAGAAAGAATGAACATTAGAACAGATATGAGAAGAGGACAGAGGGTAGAAATGTTTTTAGAAAGGATGTGAAAAAATGAATGAAAAAGAGGAAAAAAGCAGAACTTACTGAGGATAAAAAGACAAGTGGTGGAGTAGATAGACAAGAATGGGTGTAGGTGAATAAGGGAATGAAAAGAAACTGAAGTAAACAAGGCAGGAAGGAATGATGAAAGGAAGGAGAGAAAAAAGACAACAGAGCCAAAGAGAGAAGGGGTATACAGCATAACTGCTTATTTCAGGGACTATTCCTCTTTAAACTACATTCCTGCTAAATCTCCCAGTGTGTGCGTACGTGTGTGTGTGTGTGTGTGTGTGTGTCATGATGTTGTGACAGCATCCAGCAACCTGGCATGCCTTTTTAATTCTACTGAGTAAATAATGCATCCACCCAAGTCCATAATTTATGTAAGTGGACATGCAATCAGTTCAGATTAACAGGCACGCTGTCCTTGTGTGTGTGTGTCTGTGTGAGTGCGTGTGTGTGTATATCAGTGAAGCAAAAGGATCACTAAAACATGGCAGGTCACTGACTTTCCTTTTTGGTTTAGCTCTTTGCCACTTCACCTCTCTTGGCCTCTGGTTTGCTCTTAGGTTAAAGGAAAAAACATGTTTTTACAAAATAAAATGCTACGCTGTCCTCTGTGTCTACATTTTTTAGGCTGTAGTGTTTCATGAGCCATGACCCAAACACAGTAAAGACATAGTTTAGGTGTGTGTGTGTCAAAAAATGTATCTGATGAGCGTCAGGTACAAATTACTATTACTATTGTATTAAACATGTTACGGCTATATTCATATTACAGTTAATCACACATTTTCTTATTGTCATTTTATTCTAATGAAACAGCCGCCAGTGTTGTTATGTCAACAAGTTAGCACTTGTAGCTCAAGTGGAAATGATGCTAATTGTTAAGTTACCATTAGATGAATTGACTACCTTTACAGTTGCAGTGGTTGAGAGCTCCAGGAGCAGCTTAATTTTAGAAAGGTCACTTTTGGATCTCAGCACTACTGCCAAATCATTCCTAACTTAATTCTGTAGTCTCCCTAACAAGGACAAAGAATAATAAACAAACAGACGTGGGAACACCGCATCCAAACATGAGCCCTTGGATGAGTTTCATTCAGATGATTTCGTTCTATTGGCTACACTGAGCCTCCAGTTTGCACTGGGCAGTTTGTAGCTGAGTGTGAAGCAGCTGGGATGAGAATTAGCACCTCGAAGTCTGACGCCATGGTTCTCAGTCGTAAAAGGGTACAGGTCGATCTATGTTCACAGCCATGAGCTGTGGTAAGTGACCAAAAGAATGAGCTTGTGGATACAGGTGGAAGAAATTAGCTTGATCTCACTGTGCTGCTACGCCTGCACATCAAAAGAATCCAGTTGAGGTGTCTCGAGTATCTGGCCAGGATGGCTCCAGGGTGCCTCCCACATGAGGTGTTTCTGGTGTGTTTTACCAGGAGGCGTCTCCGAGGCAGACATAGAACATCCTGAAGAGATTACATGTCTTAGCTAGCTTGGGAATGCTTGGTGTCCACCTGGCAGAGCTGGAAGGTGTAGTTAGGGAGAAGGAGGCCTCAACATCTCTGGTTAGACTGATGACCCAGACCTCAATAAGCACCAGAAAGGGATGAATGGAAAAAGGCAGTAGTTTGGAAGTTCAGTTGTTCAGTCACAAACTTGAAGAACACCTGTGAACAAACCACAGTCAGTCACAGCCTGTGACAGCAGCACAGTCTCATGGAAGAGCTAGTGTTAGCTCAAATACTCAGAAAACAAAGAAAATGAAAGAGACAACAACAAAAGAAGACAACAAAATTAGCAACAATATTTAAATTAAAATTAAAGTATGAATACCTGAATAATAGCTTGACCACATGTGCAAGAATGGAAGAGATAAATTTAGTCAACCTATTGTGGGAAATGAGTCTCTTTGAATGTGAGAGATAAGAAAAGTGACAGTCATTGAACTATAGTCAGTCATAAAGTGTTTAGATAAGTTGAGTCTGCAGTTACTGTCAGTGTGTTACTATCCACACTAGCCCGGATAGATTTGAAAACGCGTCCACACACTAGCGTTTTCAGTCGTTTTCACAGAGTTGTGCGTCCACATTGAAACGACCAGAAACGCTCACGTTCCAGTCCTGCGCATGCGCAAAAGCGAGTGAGAATTGAAGAATTTGAAGAAAAGCTGTCTGGAGCATGTACAAACTGATATTAATCTTTTTTAGGGCCGTCAAAATTGAGAACAATCAAAACAACTGCTGTATACTGCACTCCGCTATCTTTGTTTAATTGGTAACATGGCTGCATCACATGACTAAAATGTGTCATCGTTTTAGAAAGTCTACGTTTTCGAGCGTCCTCACTGTGACAAAATCGCTCCGTTTTGAAATGTACAGTATGTGTTGTCAAGAGCGTTTCCAAAACGCTGCATTTTTCCCTGAGGAAAACGCCGTCTCAGTGTGGACAGGAGGCCAAAACGGAGAGAAAACGATGCGTTAGTGTGGACGTAGCCTGAAGGGAAGAGAGCTGTGGTAAACTGGAAAGTTGGTTTGTAGCCCTAACATGCTGGCACTGGGCTGCCCATAATGCCATATGCTGGTTTTTAACACAATATCAGTAGTATTATATTACGGTACTCATAAGCCACTACTAAGACAGGATCATTTGACATTTTAATATGGAAATTTTACACATGATTCTTTATAATCTTTTGTATATAAAAGATGCTTAATGCACTCTTTAGGTAGCAGTTAGAGAGTTAGAGTTGCAGTATACATGTCTTATAAAGGCAGAAAAGTGCATTGTAAGTTTCAGAGCTAAGAAAGTGTTCAGGCCTCCACAATTGAGGTTATTCCTGTCAACTTGCTAAAACTAGACTCTGCATCACAGTTTCCTTTTTTTTGTTGTTGTTGTTGTTATTGTTGATGTTGGAACATTGCTTGAACATGTTCGCCTCACTGTATTCTGACTACCGATCTGCCACCCACTCATGCTATGTGGCACAAACACACCCTTCATGCCAAAGCTAGCAGACAGACTGTAAACACTGCAGGGGCCGCTTTCATGGAGCAGAGTGTGAATCAAGAGTTCAACTGAAATACACAAAAACAGTCACCTATTGGAGCTTAAAGTGAGCTTAAAGTTATTTTTGCACAGCATTTTTTAAGTGTTCAATTTGTTAGTGGTTTAAGTTAGCTTTAAGGCAAATCTGGGGGTTTTGTATTTCTAGAAGATGAGACGGATGAAAAGCAGGACAAAAACATGGAGTAAACAAGATGTTTTCTCCAAAAGACAATGACAGAGGAGGAAAACAGACATCATCCCTGTAGTCATAGTCTTTTTTTAGCCCAAGTTTGAAACACAAGACTGGAACCAGTGAAATACCTGACAAAACTTTTACTAACGCTACATCAAGTTCAGTCTGCTTTGAACTCTTCACACATTTGTGAAATTTAAGCAAAGTAAGTAATTCTAAATTACCCAGTTTTATGCTACTGTTATACTGACGCCTGGCCAATAATTATATTCACAACTACCTGTGGTTGGCTCATGGGGCTCATTTCTCATGTCCTGATACAAAACCGTAGAATTTTGAACTTGGAGCAACCAAATGGAAGAAAATACATATGGCTGCCTGTTTAATGTGTTGTATATGATTGTGTTAATTATCCACTTCTTATTTATCAAAGCACGTTTTATTGCGAAGTAAAACCCTTTCAATAAAATACAGTAATACAATAATACAGAGAAAACTCTAATAACGACTCACTATGAATAAGTGCTTGACAACAGGGGGAAGGAAAAACTCCCTTTTAACAGGAAGAAACCACCAGCAGAACCAGGCTCAGGGAGGGGCGGCCATTTGTCACCATGGTTGGGGATGAGGGGAGAGAGATAGGACAAAGACACAGTGTGGAAGAGAGCCAGAGATTGATAATAACTAATGATTAAGTGCTGTGCAAACACATTAAAAGTTAAAAAAGCTGAATGAAGAAGAAACCCTTAGTGCATCATGGGAAGTTCCCAGCAACCTAAACCTTTTGCATGACTAAGGGAGGATTCAGGGTCAGCTGATTCAGTCCTAACTATATGCTTTATCAACAAAAAAAGTTTTACACTAATCTTAAAAGTAAAGAGGATGTCTGTCTCCCAAATCCAAACTGGGAGCTGGTTCCCTCCCATTCTACTTTCAAATATCCTAAGAACCACAAGTAAAGTTGGTGGTTTACATGTCTGCATGCCAAATATCCTTGGGCAAGATACCAACTCTAAGTTTTTCTCTGATGACATCAGAGTATGAATGTATATAAATGTTAGATAGGAAGCATGTACATAGAAAAAGCATACACAAAAGTGCTGGTCTGAATGGGTGTGAATGGGTGAATGAGGCAAGTTGCATGAATTGCTTTGAGTATTCAGCTGGAGTAGAAAAGCATTATATAAGAGCCAGTCTAGTTACCATATTAAATTAATAATAAATAAATAATTTTAATTTATATAGCACCTTTCAAGACAGAATCACAACGTGCTGCACATAACATTACAAGTCATAAAAAGATTTAAAAAACACAAAAAAACAGGCAAAAAATTAACCAAAAGCAGTTTTAAAAAGGTGAGTTTTGAATTATTTTTTTTAAAAACAACTACTGAGTCCGCAGTTCTTAATGTTTTGGAACTTTTGGAGAGTTTCACCGTCTAGGGGCCACCCTTATCACCCTATTAAAAGATTAAGTGTGTTGCTGGCATGGAACTTAAAATAAGCATGCAGCTTTCAAAAAAACACATTTCTTAATATCAAACTTTTATTTACAGTATTTGTAAGTAATTGAAAACAATAAAGGCTTTAAATGATTTGCAGACTGATTAATTATTAATTACTAATTTCCACTTTGCACCCATATTTTTTAAACAAACCCATAAACAGTTTTTGCAGTTGTTGCATACTTTATCAATTCATCATGAATCTGATTGTAATGGAAACTGCCACATCAAAAAATATTTATAATATTCAAAAAAGATGGTAAATTTCAGTTCGCAGATGACATTGTCTAAAAGGCCTGCAAATGTCTAAGGTAGGCATTTCAAACTCTAACAAATGTTGGCCTTAATGGCAGACTCAAAATGTTAAAGAAAATTCATAAGGACTAATTTAGCCTTTTTCTACTATCACACTTTAAATTATTGAGCCATTTCCAAACCAGCACCAACCACACTGTGGTCTCACCCAGTCTTACTCCCAGTACCAGCTCTTCTCTCTGTTCTCCTACAGATTCTTCCAGGGCCATTCCAGAGATAGCTCTCCACCGGGCATTTGATTTAATCCAGACCAAATGCTAATAGGGCTGTTTGGTTGCTGGCCATCTGCCTGGGCTGCTGGTCAACTATGGCAAGCTGTGCTGAGCTGTGCTGTGCCCAGCCTCTCTGCCAAAGTCTGAGCTGCCCAGAGACCACTTCATAACCAGAGGACATTTGACGGCCAATCGTCCACATTGACTGGGAACAGAATCCACAGTGTGTAATATGATCAAACTGATCTTTTCATGATTTGGGGGTGCTACTTGTCCATTTCTCACTCCCACACTATTAAAATCCATATCAAAGAATGACTTGTAGAAAATTGAGCACTTGGTTGTCACTAATGCAGTTAGCGTCGAGCATTTATTTATCCAGGGAAAATCACTTGAGCTCTTTGTACAGTTGCTCACATACAGTTGGGGGGGTTTCAGGATTCCTACGTTTGTATAGAATAGCTGCACTGGGGTCCAGCACCACATTCAAGGGTTCCTCTGCAAACAATGACCTTGTCCTGACTTGTGTACATGTTTGAAATTAGTCTTAATTTAGTCACAATTCTTGGACCCAACAAGCACAGCTTAATAATCCTTCAAGTATTCTATAAACCAGTTAAAACTCTCGATTTGATATAGAGAATGCAGTTACCACAGTTGTGTATAAAGGCACACCTTTATGTCCTTTTGTGAAGGAACATATAATGAACTTAATTGGTCGATTGATCTGGCTGCTTATAACCAGACTGAGCCTCTAGAGTTGAAAATGAGGCCAATGCGGAAGTGCCAAATAACTGTAGTTCATCTCGTGGCCACTTGAAACGGACTCACAAAGTCAACCCATAAAAACTATCCTTTAAATGTTCAACTTCACTTTGATTTGAAGCCATTCATAAGAGATTTTTTTTTTACATACTTATCTGAGTTTTGTTAAGGCTTAAAATTAGGGGCAGCTAGAGCAAATTTCTGTCTGCCTGATTTCACTTTTGCCAGTCTGAGTCACTGAACTCAAATGAGAAAACTCCAAACTGTTGCAAGCATGGCTTCACATGGAAGGAAGTGCAATTTGCATTTGCGATTAAAAAGATGGACAGACAGCGGCATGCCTCACATCCCTCTTTCTCTCTCTCTCTCTCTCTCTCTCTCTCTCTCTCTCTCTCTCTCTCTCTCTCTCTCTCTCTCTCTCTCTAGTTGGTGGATTAGAAAACAGCTTAGGACAATTAGTCACTGCAAGGTTTGGCCGTGAAGTGTTGCAGAGTAACCCCCTGGACTTGTTTCCTTTTCTGACGGTGCCAGAGCCTCCCATACAATACGCAGCAGCCAAGGCCTACTCCACAGTCTTTTATCCTCAGTATGTAGTTTCACCCACTCTTATTGATTCTTTATTGACCTAAGGTGTCCTCCAGTGAATGCCTAGTGTTTTATTAGTTATAGTTGATTGGCACTATATCAGCTATCTGTGTCTGTGCGATGTACCAGTACAGATTATGGAGGCAACTCACTATCCAAGGTTGTTAGTTTTAGCTGATAGCTTAACAGTAAAATGCTTTCAGATTTCAAAATGCTTCCATATACCACTGATGGATGATCGATAGCTACATGCAACTTCTCTACACACTCTTTTGTATCTCATGGAAGGGTTTCACTTTTTACACTTAAAAAATGTTTCTTGTCTCTCCTAAAAATCCATCAACCTTTGAGGTAAGCTATGGATTAGTTATTTACTTTCCACCTGTGGCAGTGCTCATCCTGTTCCTCCTTGCACAAAGGAGCAGATACCAGTCCTACTGATGGGCCTGCTAAAGTCTCGTCCAGCTCTCTTAGAGCAGTTGTCTATGTCATGGTATTTCTTCCTTGCTTTTGAAACTGTGCTTGGAGGCAAACCTTCTGGCAATGTCACGTATTGATGTGTTATCCTGGAGACCAGTATGCTCCAGGTATTGCTTCATGCTGCCAATAGTAACACTGACACTAGCAAAATGTAAAACTAGTGAAAAAAACAGTCTGAAAAGATGAGGAAGGAAATAACCTGTTGTCACTGACCTCCACTGTGCATTACTGTTTTGGGGGATGTGTCGTATTTGCCCCTTTACTGAACTTTTTAATTTCATTAACACCAAAGCAGGTGAACCTGATTAACAATGCCCTCTGCTACTTAAATGACCAGATCAATATCCCAGATTTTTAATTGACTTGCAGTATTACAGGGAGAAAGCGAGCGAGACCATCAAGAAAATTTTAATATTACACAAGAGGCTGTAAAATGCAGTTTTTAAACAATGACTTTGTTTATCTGAGAAAATAAAACTAACCTATGTGGAAAAAGGAATTACCACCAAATAATGAATTGCCTGTTCAATCTAAAGTGAAGTAAGCTAAAAGAATCTCAAACAGCAACACATCATGCCACGAACTAATGAAAGTAAAGAACAGCCAAGAAACAAAGTCATTGACATCTTTCAGTCTGGAAAGGGTTACAAAGCATTTCTAAGGTGTCGGGTCTTCTGTGAATTCTGATGACAGCCATTATCCACAAATAAAGAAAATGTGGAAAAGTTGTGAACCTTTCCAGGAGTGGCTGGGCCAGACTACCAAAATGACTCTGGGAGTGCATCAGAGACTCATCACAAAAGAACCCAGAGCAACAGTAGACATGCCTCAGAAAAAACATCCTGATGATCCTCAAGACTTTGAGGAAAACATCCTGTGGACTGACAGGATAAAAGTTTGACCTTTTGAAAGGTTTGAGTCCTGTTACATCTGGTGTGAAACTAACATTTCATAAAGAGAACATCATGCCAACAGTCAAAAGCAGCATGGCTTCGCTGCTTCATGACCTGGACGACTTGCTGGAATTGATGGAACCATGAATTCGAGTCTGTAACAGAAAATCTTGAGGCAGAATGTCTTCCTATCCGTTCATTCCCTGTAGTTCAAGTGCACAAACACAAAAGCAAGTCCACCTTTGAATGTCTCAAAAACCCACAATGAAGGTTTTGGAGTGGCCTAGTCAAAGTCCAGACTTAAATCAGATTGGGATGCTTTGCCATGACATCAAACACACTGATCATGCTTAAAAATTCTCTCGTGTGGCTGAAATAAAACAGTGATGCATAGAATAGCGGGCCAATATTCCTCCACAGTGATGTGAAAAACTCATTGCCAGTTATCGCAAACGCTTGATTGCAGTTATTACTGCCGAGGACGGCACAACCAGTTATTAGGTTTAGGAGGCAATTACTTTGTCACATAGGGCCAGGTAGGTTTTTTCCCCTAAATAAATGAAATCATACATTTAGAAAAACCAGCATTTTGCTTGCTATTAAAACTTCATTAATGATCTGCAACATTTTAGTGTAACATATATTTTGTTTTAGATTTACAATGAAAAAAGGAGTGTTCTTTATTGAATACACGGTCTGAATACCTCCCTTGTCATCTACCTTAATCACAAATTTCATGATTTTCTAGAGTCCTAAAAGCCCACATACAGGTGAAGCGCTTAACAGCATAACTGGGCACTTTCATTTAGCATCTGTTTCCCCCCCCTCCCCCCAAACCAACTCTTTCCTTGACATTGTGGCACAGGCTACCACCACAGTGCTTTCTTCCGCTCAGCCAGGGTAAAAAGAAAAGAAAGAAAAAAGAAAAGTGTGTGTTTTGCACTGAAAATAGATCTCTGACTGGTCTTGTTTCATTCAATATGCAGAACACTGAGTCTGTCCTCAGAGAGATGGAGAGCTGTGCATCTTTTGTGTTTGTTATGTTGGGTGGGTGGGGGGTGGGGATGCAATTCACCAGATTTCCGTGCTTGCAAAGCCCTGTCTTTTGTGTATTTCGGTTCTTTTTCTGTGCTCCGTCTCTCAACCTTGTCCTCATTATCCATTTTCCTCCAGCATAATGGTGCAGGGGTTGTTAAACTTCTTCAGGCCAGGAACCAAATTTAGAAAATCCAGTCTTACAGCGGGATCTGGTCTAATGAATACTAGTACTTACAGTGTGAACTAGTATTCCTGGCACACGGGGACTCAGGAACAGGATCCTCGGCCACTGCAGGTCTCGACCTGTTGTACAGTTGAAGAAAAACTTGATGGTGATAAAAATACGCAGGCATGCAACTGTACTTGTATGTTGTCTGTGCGCATGTGTGCTTGTTCCTACATGGGTTCTCCTTGCGTGCTTGTGTGGGAGTGAAGGCTTTGACACTGCATGTATGGGTGCATCCTCCAGCACAAGCAGCTGCATTAATTAATCTGAAGAGAAATCTACGTGAGGACATCATTAACAAAGGCTCAGCTTGCATTTGTAATTGATATGTAACGGTTGCCCCCCGTGCTCTGACGGCCATGTTGCTCGAGGCGTTTTTGCGTGAAGAAACCCCTGCTTCGCTAAGACGCCCACTCTAACCGCGAGGACCTCTGACCCAGAGAGGGTGAGAGTCACAAACGCAGGTGTGCTGCAGGATTTGAAGCCTGACCGGAGGCCTGTTTTTTTCTTCACATCAGTCATCCTGTTTTAACTGTATCGCCCATTATACTAATGACACGGCGTGGTTTCAACCTTTGAATGTTAACTGGGCAATGGCAGCTTCAAAGACATTATTATTTCATTCTTTCATGCTGCAGAAGTAAAAACATTTCTTTGTTCGACTCTTGATCAAATGTCGCTTAGAAAGCCACGGAATAAACAACAAGGGAAGAAAGATAAAAACCTTCCGTATCTTGCTTTTTCACAGGGCCTATGACACAAGCCTACCTTTAATACCTCAGTAGAACTCATTACCCAAGACACCTTTGGGAAATTCATTTTCATATATCTACACAATCTCAATTACGCCACTTAATTGATATCTTTATTTGCTTAATTGGTGGCTTTATTCCTCACTGGGAGGAAGAGAAGTGTTTGCGTAGGAACGCCACACTTCAAAGACTGTTTTTCTATCATTCTTCCTTCGCCTCGTTATTTTCCACATGTCAGGGGTGTCACAACATATTCACTGAAATTTTAATGAAGAATGACTTGGGCATGTTTTCAGTGCTTTCAGTGAGAAGAAGCTGATTTGTTAGCTCCATCAGTGAATTCTCAGGCATAACAAACAATTAGTATGATGAGTTTTTGTTGAGTTCATTGATGATGAGTTCATTTGTGTGCGGTGTTGTTTTAAAAAATTTAAAAATATACATATATACATATATATATATATATATATATATATATATGTAAAGTGAGTGCTCGGGTAGAGTAGAAAGGCGCTACATAAGCGCTACAAGTGCATTTACATGTACCATATCATGGCACTGGAAGAATGAAAAACCCCCAAATTGTTGCAAGCGTGTCTTAGGAAGTGCAATTTGCATTTGTGATTAAAAAGTTGGACAAACAGTGGCGGGCCTCACATCCCTCCCTCTCTCTCTCTCAGTTGCTGAGTTAGAAAACAGTTTAGCGCAATTAGGCGCTGCAAGGTTTGGCCGTGAAGTGTTGCAGAGTAACCTCCTGGACTTGTTTCCTTGTCTGTCGGTGCCAGAGCCTCCCATACAATACGCAGCAGCCAAGGCCTACTCCACAGTCTTTTATCCTCTCCGTGTAGTTTCACCCACTCTTATTGATTCTTTATTGACCTAAGGTGTCCCTCCAGTGCCACCACTCCTCGTCCTCCCTCCTATCTGCCCCTCCTTCTCTGAGCGTAAGGTGAAAAGAAAGACCGAGCTTGACATTGATTTCTTCGCCGACTTTTTTTCTCCCTCTCTCTGTCTCTCTATTTCTGTTCTTGTGTTGACCCAGCATCCCTCCTCGTGCAGCCAACCTCTCTGAAAAGGCTGCAGCAGTGGACGCCTCGCTGCGGCGAGGAAAGGTGCTGAGGCAATGTCTGAATAACAGCTCCTACTTATGAAAAGAGATGTAATTCTACCTTTGATCTGCAACTAAAAGCCATAATGGTGCCGGTTCAAAAGTACAAGAAAAGACTTGAGTGCCACAAAGAAGGAGAAGAAAGAAAAACAGATTCCTTGACTAGAGGAAGCCTTTCAGAAAGAGCAAATACATACCAGTTAGAGTTTGGCCGTACAGACAGTAAAGAAGGAAATGTATTCCTTCCTAAGTCAAATCTGAATGAGGGGAAAAAAACTGGAGATTCTGACGGTAGAATAATTCAAACTAAAGAATAATCAACAATTACTCACATTGTCAAGCCAATTATAGTTCAGCCTATTTCCTCTATGGAAATGCGAGGAATATAATTACACAAACAAGGACACACGCACACACGCATAACAATAATAATAAGTCGGCCCCCTGGAAGGCTACACCCCCCCTCCCTCCTGCCCCTTTGGACAACACATAAGAAACCAAATCTCTCAAATGGAGAAATAAACAAAACAAACAAAAATACAGGAGATAAAAGAAGAAGCAAGACAATAAAGGGAAAGTGTCCCTGGTGGATTGTTCCACCCCTCCCCTTTGCTGTATTTTTTCTTCTCCTATTATTTTATTTGTTTGTTGCCTGGCCATTCATTACATTTTCTCTTTCTTATTGTTGTTTTTGTTTGTGTCTTCCAGATCTTAGTAATTCTTAAATGGTTTCGACTCTGGCTTTGATCTCATTTAGAAAGTGAAAGAAGCCAAAGCTTTGGAAGTTATTTTGATTAGACTGTTATTAACTTCTGTCTGTGTTCCTAATACTGTCTCTGAAGAATTCATTGAAAATCCTGATACGGAGAGCAGCGAGAACAATTTTCATTTCCAGGACAGTTTGTGGAGTACAAATCCAAACAGACATATTCTTTCTTAGTCCTCTGGTACTTCACTTTACTTCAGCTTTAATTAAGGAACAGTTTTGTTTCTTATTGTAGATTTGAAAGATTTTAAGGGTTTTAAATGCCAGTATCTGCGTCTGGTTTAGAAACATTACATGCAAAATTTCTATATTAAAGAAAAAACAGCAACAACAGGCCATATCGGATCTTTTTTTATGATGCTGAATGTTTTGTTAGCCTTCATGGCTCAGTTTTTACATCTCATCAGTGAACTCTAAAATTGTGGCATTTGTGTTGTACGGCATTAAACTTTTCTGGTTGTGTAAATTTTATAGGCTGTAAGCATAGTTTTTATTGCAACTTTTTGTTTTATTGTTTGTGGTTTTTAACATGTATTTTTGTCTAAAACACACACTCAAAACTTCAAAATACTCAAAATACTTAAAGCAACTGTTTGCTGTGTTTTTTTGTTTTGTTTCACTTTGAAGGATTTTAATGAATGTTTCAAAATGTAAATATTTGGTTTCTTTTAAATTCACAAAATCAGTGTAGTCCTAAATTCCACTACTTTGGAAAAGCACACATACATTTGTTGGATTAAACGGTAATTTGTTAAAAATGAAGACAAAAAAAAGTCACTTTCTCAATATTTTTCCTTTGTCTGTTTAGAAGGGACGATTTGGAGTATAAGAGACAAACATATACAGTTACCTGACTTATCTACCACTGGAGGAAATCGTGTCTGAAATAGAAAAGGAAAGTGGGAAAGAAACTACAGCAGGAAAAAAGTGAGCGACAAATAAAGTCTTTGTAGTTCCAATGATGAAAACACCTCAGTGACAGCCTGAAAGAATATTCTAGCATTTAAATGTCAGTTTAATGTCACATTATGGCAAGACTATAGAGCTATACGTCTTCACATAATTTTACATACTATTCCCAGCCTAATGATTAAAACTGGTCATTTCATTTATTTATTGTGATTACTCCAAAAATGTGTTAAAGGACTTTGTTTTTCTGTCCTATCTGAAAGCTGTGGAAAGCTTTGAAACAGCATAAAGGTGGACAGAGGTCTAAATACTGGGCAGAGTTCTTCGAATTTATAATACTGGATTTAATAAGAAATAGAAGGAAAGGTTTAAAAAGAAAGAAAATCAGCATTCAGGTAGCCAACAGTGAGAAGAATGCACAAGTGTATTTTCAAGAGTCTTCTCTTCAAGCCAAGTTCAGCAAAACACTTTCATTCTTTCTCAGAGGAGTTACAGACATGTGCAACATGTGTCTAAAACATTTGCTGGGTTCATTTACATTTCTGCCTTTATTGTAAATATGAAAACAGAGCAAAACATTTGTGATAGGCTCAGGAGCCTATCCCACTGAGAGGTTTCACTTTACAATGTATGCATCTCTCAAACATAAAGAACCTAAATATAGCAGAAGGTTTTGAAGTTGATTACACTAAAAAATTCTAAAAGCTTCTTTTATCCATTTCTCTTTGCAATAAACAGCAGCAACAGTGCAGCACAGATATCCCCTTTTTAAAATGTGATGAGCGTTTCTCCTCGGTGGATATTTATGCAGGCCTAAATGGTCAGGGCTGCTTATTAAAGCACCTTATTTGAACTAGATAATGTGATTACGATAAGATCAATTAACAGCCAACGATAACGCTAACCACGGGCCCATTGTCATTTTGATGGCATTTGCGTTTGGTCTGGTAATGTATGTCCTACGGTGATAATTAAGAACGACGGCTTCAGAGGCGGGCGCACTGAATGGGAGGGAAGGTATTACACCCAGACCCTTTCGACGATTAGCATCTCCACTCAGTCTCGCCCGCCACCAGCTTCAAGTGGAGCTTTTGAAGAAGCCCAAATTGATTCTGCATCTCACTGCTGCCGCCGTGCTCAACGATAATTTCTTGATGTCTTGATGTGTGTAATGTTTACAGAGCGCTGGCGAGGGAAAGCCTTAAGCAGCAGGCTGCTGTTGGAGACGGTGTTCAGTGAGCACTTTAATAAGGTATACACTGTGATCACAGGAGAATTATACAGTATCAGAATAGGATTCTTTCAGCTTGTACCGTGACAGGAGGGCACTGCATAGTCCTTTACAATCAAACTCTCTAAACAGCCATGCAAGTCGGGCAACTTAGGGTAAGACAACCACCTCAAGAATGTTGGTTTTCTTTTAGAATATCTATTCAATAAATATTCATTTAATATGTGCACAAGAAGCACATTTAAATTATATTAGACTTAAATTTAGGTAATTAAAACATAAAACTAAAATCACGAAAGGGGTAACTTCTAATTATAGGCAACAACTTAAAAACCTATGTTATAAAACTTAATGTAAATATCATATAAAAGGACCTTCTTTCTCCCTTATAATTGGCAAGATACCCCTTATTTTCTGTTGTCAGTGGACAAAGTCTTTTGTAAATACTTAAATTGTCTGCATGTACGAATCTCGTAAAGTTCTATTAAAGAACTGTACAATCAGAAATAAACAATTTATTTTATTTACTGTATTGTGGGTGTACTGCATATTTAGCCCAGTATCAGCTGGGCAGACTCCAACCTTTTCTCTTTCATTTGAAACTTGGAATGAGACAGTTAGCAAAATGGAAAAACTGGAAATGTAACAGGAGAGAGATCACAAGTTGAACATATCCATGCAGTCAGAAATGCTGTGGTTAGATGTCTTTGGATGCCTAGTACCTGTTCTTGTGGAAAACAGTTAGGATGTTAGGAGCAGTTCATAGTTGTTTAAGGGAATTACAAAAAAAAACCCTAAAAATGAGATTTTGGGTTCTATCCAGTTCCTTTTTACCTTTGCATATTCAGGGCGTTACTGTTCATGAGTGAAAAACAACTGATAATATTTTTCTCACTTCAAGTAATTCTGGATATTTGAAGATATTTGAAGGCGAATGTTTCCTGGCTTTGACTGAACATCTAAAACCCACAATTTGTAAGTCTAATTTTTATATAAACCCCGTCAAGCTGCACAGAGAAGAGAAAAGAGAATCTGGTCATTTTTCAAATTAAAAAGCACCTTTGATGTCAAAGACATGCACCTGGTGTATTCCTGGGCTAAAAGCAATAAGGTCAAGTTTATGGTATTGGAGTTGCAAAATACATTCATATATCATGGGCTGTCAAATATGTCTTTATCTGACAATACAGAATTGATGAGATGTCAGATGACATAGAAGCTATTTTGTGCAGATATCAATACAGGTGTGCACTGAAATTTTGGCTTGTCCTTTGGCTGCTTGATGGGACAAATATCTACAATCTTCAATTACAACACAATAAGGGCGATCGTGGCTCAAGAGTTGGCAGTTCGTCTTGTAATCGGAAAGTTGCCGGTTTGAGCCCCGGTTCGGACCGTCTCGGTCGTTGTGTCCTTGGGCAAGACACTTCACCTACCGCCTACTGGTGATGGCTAGAGGGGGCCGATGGCGCGATATGGCAGCCTCGCTTCTGTCAGTCTGCAGGGCAGCTGTGGCTACAACTGTAGCTTGCCTCCACCAGTGTGTGAATGTGAGAGCGAATGAATAGTGGAATTGTAAAGTGCTATAAATGCAAAATGTAAAATGCAATCCATTAAGACCTACCATAGAACCAAGACCGCCAGAGCTTATATTATATTTTTACATGCTGTAGTGCCATTTGTGGGAGCATTTCAAGTTACTATACATCAATACAACCATTATAGCCCAAATTTTAATAATATGTATGCATTAAGTGCTTAGTAATTACATAAATTGCAAAAAAAAGTGCAATAAACTACAAAAAAAATTAAAATAATTTTTTTAACATATATTTCTAATTCAAGAAATTTAAGAGGCTTATCCCTCAAAACTGTAAATACAAAAAAGTTGCACAAAATAGTTTGCAACAACAGGAAATTTATTTTGAGTGTCTTCATAATTTTCTTTTTGAAATACACCAATTTTTATATACTGCAGGAAAAACGAAAATAAATATTATAATGCAAATTTTCAAAAAAACTGCATATGCATCAAAATAAACTATTTCTAGCAGTGCAATCTGAGTTCTAAGCATCCCAGAAACGATACAGAAAGTCATAAAGTCATTACGTTACACAATACATTTCTGCAAAAATGACATCACTTCCTGTTTCGGGCAGGTAACGCCAAGTAGGAAGTGTTAGGAACAGCTGATCGGATCGACAAAGCGTGTTTCTGGAATATTATGTTTTTGTTACTGCAAGTGCTTTTCATGCAATTTTTGCAAAGCTATATGTCGAAGGAAACCGTGACCTAGGACAAGCTGATGGCATAAGATGTAAGTACAACTCCGGTTTCATATGCAAAAAAATCATTGCGCTAGCTTACGTGGTTGAAGTTCTACAGGGGTTTAAAAATAGTTACGCAAAACAGAGCGTGCCTGCGCCAACCAGCTTTAAAGGGTTAATATATTCCCAAAGTTATTTTGGGATATTTTGTATATATATGAGTATTCACTTTATTTGGTAAGTAATACCACTGATTTCCATATGTGTTTCTTGAACAATGTACAGGTAAGAGCATTAACATGTGGAGCATCAGTGTATCCCTTGGAAGCACTGTCAAGAAGATTTGGGCCTCATGGCAAACTACAATCATTGTCCGTTAAAAAATTATTCTAACCACTACCTTGCATCTTTAGTTGACATTTTCATCTTTGGATAGTTTTTATTGTGCACCTTCAGTGTCTTCTGGAGTCTAAATGAATATTTCCAAGTACACTCATCTCAGCTGTCATTGGTGGTGAGGGCTTTGTAGGGCAGGTTGAGGGAGAATAGATGCTATATAGAAAAAAAAGATAACGATGAGATGAAGGTGGTGGATGGGGGAGGTTTGATTGACAACCACAGACTGCAATTAGCATGTTCTCTCAAAGCATCTGTGTATTAGTGGTATATGTAATGTGTGTTTATTTTTGGTGTTTGGTGTGTGCAGTGATCTGGATCCATGATCTGGCGGTTCTGATCCGACACTCAGGGATGGGTAGCGCTGGGTGTGAGGTGCCACTGCCAGATGGCATATATACCCAACCCTGCCTCTTTTGCTCACATGCATGCATACACACACCAGCACCAGCAGTCTGATGGAATGGTCTTGATTCTGTCAACCTGCCAAACTTCGCATCAAATGCATGCTGTGAAACCAGTGTAAAATTAATTACTCTTTGTTTGTTTGACGGCTGGGAAATAATGTTGAATTTTAAGCATTAATAAAATTTCCTACATGTTCGGCTCCATGTTCAATATTACTACTGCAGATGTATTTAACAAAGATATAAGCCATTAATACCCACTTGATTTTTTATTTTTTTTTGTTATGTCTTTCAGACATCACACGAACCTTTCATTTTAGAACATTTCCCTTTAGTTTTCTCTGCCCTTTCATCTTTTGAACGGTAGGTATGTAACTTATAAATTGATGTACTACAATGTAGCTTTCCATTGGAATGCTATTACTACTAATAATAATAATAATAACTAATAACTAACTACTTAACCTAACTCAAAATAACATAACAGCATGAAGAATGTCGATTTACTCAGCCATCCATGTTTTGGACACATTTCTCCTCACTGCTGGAGGTTACCAGGGGATCACTGACTAGTCTTTAAGCCTTTCTGACTGGAACTTTAACTGTTTTACAGCAACCGCTTGTAACCGCTTGCAGCTGGTTGGGGAATACAAATTTTTCCATACTGATTGGTGGTTTCCAGGTGATCAACTGGATGCTAGGCCTGTAATGACTCGTGAATGACATGTGGCCTGTGTGACTCGGGCCTGTACAACAATTGGATGTTTTTTTTTGTTGTTGTTTTTTTAAATTTTGTATAGACAGTGTGTCATAAAGATGCACTCTTTTTCATTTAATTTTATTTAGTGTCCAAAGCAATACAGCAACCAAGTTCCATAGAAAGTCCTAATAACTTACCAATACAACATGAGTTATAATAACTTTATTTTGATTGTGATCTTTTTTGGTCAAATACTGGCAAAAATAACACGCCAATGCTATAATAATAACTTCTATGATGTGCAAGTTAAATAATGTTATTGTGCTAATATGCAAAAGTAAAGGACTGAACAATAGTGATTGTCTCCTGGCTAAACAATAGCATATTAACAATAGAAAGCAGATATTGGGACTACTTATAAGTTTAGCTTTGCTTAGCCATTAGCATCACTGAATACAATAAAAGTGAAAGTACAAAATGAGAACGTTCTTGAACTAAATATCTAAAAGCCTTAAAATAATGTGACTTTTGATTTTGCTGTTTTAAGGTGTCATTTGTAAAACCATCATTTGTTCAAGTGATTTACTAGTCATTGAAAACATGCCTACTGAGCCTGCTATAAGCAAAACGCTAGGTCCTGGCAATATGTATGGGACTGATATATACTGATAACAGCCAGTCCATTGGCTGCTAAGATTTGAAACAACTGTTCAGACAGCCAGTGCGTATTGCTTTTTATCTGCTGCCAACTGAATATTCTGTACTTCCAATGGACAGTAACACGATGCAATTCAACCAACACACCCTGGAGCCCCTTGGGTCCTACTAATGGCTTGTACCACAGACCATCATTCTATTTTAGTGGGCAACATGAGTGACATAAATAAAGTTGCACTGACATGAAGACTCTTCTTTGAGACTAAGGAGCTTTTTAAAAAAGATATTTTTTTAGAGTTTGAATATTTTATTTCTTTGGAATACTGCAAACTACATTTTTCTGCAGCAAGATAGACAAGGCGATTCATAGTGAGGAAGCTTTACGTTCTTTTTTTACAGTATGTACTCGTTACTTATTTATACCTACATGACTTAAACCGGTATTATCAGAGGGCATGTCAGAATAAGGTTAAAAGAAAAAAAAAATCATGGAAATGTGCTGTTCCCTTGTGCTTCCCTTTAACTTTGAATCACAGTCTAGCACAGATCATACATATGTACAGGACTCCTTACTCCCCTGCGCATGCAGCAGGACCATCACTACAAATGAATGCTCCCCTTGATATAATTCTCATCAAGGTTCAATCAATTTTCTCTTCCTTTGCCTGCAGCAGTATATCAAAAGGGTTCTTCATCAGTCTCTTTTGCCTCTATTCTCTTCTGCAGCCCCCTGTCGTTAGTGCTCTTCAGATTGAGACAGGGGACTTCAAGGATAAGGGTTTTGGGGTGAGGTGTAGGTGGCTGTACACTGAGGCTGAAAGATGAAAATGCAAGGTACATTTTTTTGACCAACTTGCCAGACTTGGGGAATGTAGAAGCAGGAATATAAACCCTGCAGTGTGACAGCTGTGAATGATTCCGAATGATTTGCTGATAATGACAGGTTTTTGTCCGTATAGTGGGTTCACGGGCACAAACATAAAAACAAGGCGGACTCGGAGCCATTGTAGCAGGCTCTTGGGCTTACTAGTTGGTGAATGTGGCTGCCAGCAGGAGAGGTTGGCTGTGTTTCAGGGGATGAAGGTTAGATCAGAGGTCACCTTTGCTTGGGTTATAGCTCAAATGGGGTCACTGGCCCATTCTGTCACCAGCATACACACACACATATTCATCTGGGCTAGAACTGTAGGAGGTGATTGCTAAATGTTTTGGCAGCCAGGTCAGAAGACGGCTGTCTGCTGACCGGGCGGTGAAGTTATCTGGAGCTCTCAGTGATGAATGACCACTTAGTGCAAGGTGGTATGACCTTGTGCCGCATTGTCACCTGGGGTCCCACACCAGTGGACCATGCACACACACACACACACACACACACACACACACACACACACACAGACAATAAGTACCTAAACTAAAAAAAAGCTTACATTAGTGGGGGCTGCTATTTCAGTGTTTTGGATTATTCACAACTAAAAGAAAAATAAAGACAAAGCCTGCAGTTTACCAAGTTGAAAAAAACGGTGCACAAATCACCTGTGCAAGGAATTCCAATGCCGGCCATACATATTTTTTTTTCATTATTAATTCCATTGTTGACTGTTTTATATTGCAGCACTAACAATCAAATGAAATTTTTGTCCCCATCAGGGATAAAAAACACAGGGAGGGCCATATAGACCCTGCATATACATATTTTAAGACAAAATGTTCCTTTTGGGAGGCAACAACTTTTCTAATTAATCTAAATGTGAAATTGAGCCCAAAGCACGTATACATTAATATCTAAAAAAGTTCAACCAGGTACTTATAATGCTACATATTGTTTTCTGCTCTTTTTGCATTCTCAAAGCGCTTTCTTACTACAAACCTCATTCACTCGTGCACACAGACATTCATTCAAGTGTTAATAATAATTAATTACTATTAAAAAAAACAACCTCAGTTTGTTTGGATAATCCACAGTAAGAATACCTCTAACAAAAGCATTTATGCAGTCTTCTACACATTTATACACAGCTTCAGTTACATTTTTTGATTTACCCTATGATTTAATGGCTTTGGGACATTTACAGACAGCATAAACACACTGCGTTTATGCTGCACTTAGTCATCTGTGAGCTTTGGGACCCACAACCTGCTGCATTGCCCTGTCCCCATCGTCCCGATCTGTTGGGACCCAGATGGGAATATGAGTCCAACTGTGTTTGTCAGCAAGCCCAGATAGGCTCGCTAACCTCATGCTCCTCGGCATCTTACTTCCTTCCTGTTCTCACATCACCCACCCTACTCTCTCCCTCAACCCAAAAAAGCAATACTACACACAGTAATACCTCTGTTGGTCCCTGCTGCGTGTAGTGTTGCTGAGGTTACCCACTCAGAAGCCTCACACAGTGGCTCAGAGCTGGAGATGGGGAAGGCTGGACTGAAAGTAAAAGGAGAAAGACAATCTGATGGAGAGTCCCTGGGTGATTGTGTTGTGTCCACTCCTGGTGTGACTTCATTTAGATTTACATCAGCTGCCAAATTAGAATAATCACTTCTAGAGCACTTCGAGCTTTACCTCATTTCTTTCTCACTTCCATTTTCTGGCTTTTTCTTTTTCTTAGGTGTGTTGCAGAGGTCCCTCTCTTTTGGTTTCTCAATTGTCCTTGGTAATTTCTCCCATTCATTTTTCCCCCTCAAAGATACATTTCCTTACTAGCTGTGAAGCATTATGCTTAAAAAACATTCCCCTGTCATTCCACAGACTGTATGGAATCCAGTAAATTACTGGAAGCTATATTTGACCAAAGAAAGTCGTCTGAGTCTGTTGAAGAATATAACATGGACTGTCCCGTGATCTTAACATTGCTTAAATGATGTTCAATGGTAAGTCAGCATAAAATAATAAGCAATTTGATAACCCTTAACTGACTCTATTATCTTGTGTGAAGCTTGCTTTCTTTTTGGAGGGGGGGGGGGGGGGGGGGTTACATCTTTTGGAGATTCATTTATTTTTTCTTTGGATGTAATCTGTTGTTTGGTTTCAGTTTTGGGTGCTTATCTCAGCATGACATTCCAGATGATACTCCAAATGCACACCACCAATGCGGCATTGTGATCAATACATTACCACCTTATAGGGGTTAAATATTCTAATATGGATATTTATCACTTTTCTCTACCTCATACTAGAGAAATGTCAAGTGCTTTGTGACACGTGGGCTATCTATGACCTTCATGACCTTTGATGTAACCCACGTCAGGTCTGTTTTGATTCAAGACAGTTTTGCTCCAGGTGGCACGATTGAGTATGTGCATAAATAGCAAGGTATCATGATGCAAGTTTTTGAACATTAAGACAGATTCCTTAATCAGCTAATATCAGCTAATTAAAATGTGATCTCATTCTTTAAGACAGGTGGGATAACAAGAACAAGTTTTAATGCCTGTTGAAATCAGTCCAGTACCATTACCTAACATTACATATCCAAACAAAACATAATAACAGGAGGTGCTTTGATTATAAAGTCAAGGGAACAAGTGGAAAGTCTGAAGACATGATACAAAGATTAACCAAACCAAAGTTACCAAACAGATCTTTATTCAATTTAGATTTCAAGCAAAAGTACATCCTGCATTTACATGAAAGCCATTAACTATTCATCACCAATCTTCCATAAGTCCTCTGTCGTGGTGCCAGATGTGGTTAGGTTTTTGCTACAGAATTAGACTAGATGGGCTGTGGCCAAAGCCTTTTTTCCCCTTCCCCGTGAGGTGTCAGCGATGTAGCTTGATTTAACAACTGGGTCAATCCCAGAAGGGGCCCATTGAATGTTTGTTTTATGACTTATGAGGTTTGGTTCTTGTGCATGTGCACACATGCGAATAACAAGGACAACAAGGCACAAATGGACAACAGCAAACACACATTACAAAACTGCAAGAGCTGAACACAGAACAGAGGGCATCCAGGCAATGACTGTACAGTTAGGACTAAAGTTTGACTGTGTTTTAGCCAAACAAGCAGATTTGATCAGCAAATGGTAGATGATGCCAGGCATTCATTCTGGCCTTAGAGTTTCTCTGTCATGAGCTTTTGTATTTAAAAATGTCAAATAGGTTAAAATATATTTTATATTTAACATGACACTAACCCTAACGCTAGAACTGCCCATGAACACCGTAGATGTAAGAGGTTAAAACACAAGCAAAGCTGGAGACTAACACTAACACGTATTCTGAAACATTTGGGATAAAGTGACATAGACACAAAAGACACAAACCTACCAAATACAGAAACAAACATGCTTGGACACACACACAAGAGTGGACAACCCTTTTTTCCTAAGCTCTCCCTCCCTCTCACACAAATACGGAACAATCCTCAATAGTCCTACTACTCCTAATAATGCTGGATTGTTGTGGCAACAAGGCTTTAAGCTACAAATTGACTGCTAGCCGCGGGTGGGATCATGTAGCAGCTTACTACTGCTACTCCAGCACTGTCCATTCAGCCAGAGGAGACTGTTAGACAGATATATGGCCACTTAATTGGCCCATGATGGCAGTGTGGTGGAGTGGTGATCGCCAGCGGAGTGCTAGACATCAGGATGATTAGGGGCCTATGTGTGTATTTTGTGCGAGAAACTGTGTGTGTTTGCGTGCATGGAGCACGAAGCCAAGCTTGTAGTCTCTATCTTTGTATGTGTGAGATTGTATATATGTGTGTATGTGTGTGTGTGTGTGTGTGTGTATAAAGAGACTGCTCAGCCCAGCAGGACAGCACCAGGCCTGGACTTATTAGTCACTCGTCTCAAGCTGTCAACCCACACAAAAGACATTGGACGATTAAAAAAAAAATGAACAGCCACAAACATATTCTGCACACTGCTAGTCCTCTGCTATGTGTCAGGTGTTTGTGTGTGAGTGTGTGTGAGAGAGAGAGAGAGAGACTGTGTGAGGTTTATGGTTTTCAATGTGTGTGTGTAAATTGTGTATGTGAGTGTTTTGATAGAGGCCTATTTTCCCTCCGAGTCCCCTCTTTCTCTAAGTGGAGAAATCAATGCAAATAAGGGAAGCGAGGAGGATGGGAGGAGTGAAAACGGTGGAAAAAATGGAAAACAAACAAAGGCCTGGATTTAGGAGACAAAAAGAGAGAGAGAGAGCAAGAAAGAGAGAGTGAGAAGAAGTGTGTGTGTGGGGGGGGATGGGATGAGAATGCCCATTAAGGTGGGAAATTGGAGCCCTTTGCTGTTAAGCATTCCGCTTGTGCCCATATTTCCCTGATGGTGGTACGAGATTCGCCAGGCCCCGAGTTATCCAGATGAGACCGGCAAGAATTAAAACGCCATATGTTCAGGACGGCACCTCGGCGCAAATCAAACGCTCCTGTAATTTCTCTCAATACAAAAGAGGCCCCTAACATTAGGCTTGCTCCGCTTTGCTGGTTTGTTTATTTCCACCCTGATTTTGTCGTGGTGATATGGCGATTTATTCCAACTTAGTGCGCCTTCGCCTGCTTTATTGGTTTTGTGTAGACAGCATGTTAGGTTAGGAGTGACTGACAACTATGGGATAAAAATTAATGCATCCCTATGACTTTTTCTCAGATAGTTTCCTGGTTTGTCACTTAACTCTATATTGAAAAATCTGATAGTTACAAAGATAGATTTTGTTTTTTGGAATCACAATTATTAATAAATGTTAGTTGCTAAACATTGTATTTTTAATCCTGGGAAGTTCACCATTTTGTCCGACTACTACAGCTACTTAACCTCTTCATTTTTTAACATTCACCAGGTTAGAGTTAGGGTCAGGTTCACATCTACCTCTTTACATTTGTCATTTTAAAACGTAATTTTAGGATAAGGCAAATATATGTAAAACACTTGATTTGAAGGGTCCTATCTAATTTCAGAAACATTTGTGAGGTCTAAATAGGTCAGAAGATATAAATGAGGAGGTATTAACATAACCCTAACCTAGGACAGGGTGTGTTATATCCCCAGTCTAGGAGTATCCTAAACATAACACAATGTCCCAACTCTTCCCAATTCCAAGAAAAGTAACCATGTAAAATAGACATAAATATGCTGCTTCGCTCTCAAGAATGCACTAATAAAATATTGGAATTTTAACCAACAGAATTAAAGTGCCAACCTCAAACAAGCTGTAACATTTGGCAGATAATTTTATTAAAGCAGGAATTTGGTTGAGTAGTCCACTCAAGTTACTCAGATTAAAGATTACTACAGCTACAGCCTTCTGTATCAGCAAACCTGTCACACAAGCTGGCAACATGTAACAAAATCCAAATGGAAGAGGTTTGTTTGTCTGTTTTTTGGTTTTTGAAATAACCCCCAGTACAAATGTTATGAATGGGGAAATTGTCCATACATCTCTAAATCATTTGTACAAACCTTTATACGTGCTTTTAAAGCTATAAAGTTAGGCATTTTAACATGAGACTTTATGGGGATTGATTTGCTTTTAAATCCAACCTCAAGTGGCCATTGGAGGAACTGCCTCGGCCTGCACTGGCATTCGTTTTTAGCCCAAGTGGTCGCCACCGGGTCGCAATATGGATGTCTTTGTAGTTTGCATGCACAACAAATGGTTATTCTCCAAAAGTTGATTCTGTTCATCTGGATGTAGCATTTGTGGGAGAAACGTTTCGTCACTCATCCAAGTGACTTCTTCAGTCTCAGCTGACTGCAGGTTTCCCCAATCTTATAAACAGTAAATTTGCATAATGACTGAAACCAGCCCACTGAAGGAACAATGGGCTGGGAGGTCACTTCCTTAATCATAATTATGCAAATTCTCATGACCATTGATCAACAACCACTGACCAAAACCCACTGATCAAAGCCCACTGATCAATGGCCATGAGTACCATTCACAGCGAGTTGGCTGCAATCACAGCATTGTAAGATGGCGAAAGATGTACCCTTAGGCCCCCTCCTCGATTCAGAGATGGTCTTTCCCTTTTCACGTAAATGGCTCCTTGACTCCGCTCAAACCAGCATTCCTCCCTGTCCAGGATGTGTACATCCTCATCATTGAAAGAGTGTCTACTGGCCTGTAGGTGTAAATAGACTGCAGAGTCCTGGCCTGACGAGGTAGCTCTTCTGTGTTTGCATAATTAAGAATAAGGAACTGACCTTCCAGCCCATTGTTCCTTCAGTGGGATGGTTTCAGTCATTATGCAAATTTACTGTTCATAAGATTTGGGGAAACCTGCAGTCAGCTGAGACTGAAGAAGTCACTTGGATGATTGACGAAACGTTTCTCCCAGAAAACGCTACGTCCAGATGAACAGAATCAACTTTTGGAGATTTACTTTCCTGGATGATTGAGGATGCATCAAAACAAATGGTTATTGTTTCCAAAGTTGCCTCTGACAGTAGTTTTTAATATACTGTTATCACAAACTGGCTTTGCAAAGCCCTCCAAACCACCCACCACACCCACCACCTATGTCCACCACCACATATTTCAGTACCACCTTTATAACTGCCTCCCTTTTGTAAGTATAGCCCTGACTCACAACAGTAATTGTGTGTTTTCAACCTCTGCTGCCTTCGACTAATTTAACCACAGATTGAAATGAAATGACCCCCCCCCCCCCCCCCCCCCGACACACACACACACACACACACCAAACCCCCACACCCCACCAACCGCTACCTCTACTACACAGACGCCGTGCCGAGTGGCAATCAGGAGTCTGAATGAACTGTGTTTCCTCAGCAGACACAAGGCTGATTCCAAAGCTAATAGTCATTGTTTGAAGTGACACCACTGCCCTGGCATTTGCTTAACCTTCTGTCTTATGCACAAGGCAGAGTCAATGCACAATCCCTCCTTAATTAATATCTTCCCTCTCTTTCCACTCTGCCACTCCCCCCACCTCTATTTCATCCCTCTACTAACAGAGAAGGAAAAAAGAAAGATGGATAGTGTCATTTTTACATTTTCCCTGCTAAAACAGCTATTGTTTGCACAAATATGCCTTCCTTTCTGTCTTTTACAGTTCAATAGCCCACGGCACCGTAGTGGGACCTTCTCAAAGAATATATGTAAGTGACATTTTAACAGCTTTTTAACAGCTTTCACTGTTATTATCCGTAAAGTTTAATTTGATAAGTAGCAGTTTTTAGTTTTTAGTTTTCCTGATGGAGTCTGCCTTTCTTGGACTTCAAAATGGACACACTGGACACTGCAGAAAACAACAACCAAAATATTTTCATGATGCACTTCCATGATATTGTCTCCTGTTCAGATTACCCAAACCAGATTTGGAACTCATGGCAAGTCTAATCAGATGGTTCCTTGCATATTACTATGTGCACAAGAATCTCACAAAAGAAATCACACAAGAATCATCACATCAGGAGTTTCTGAAATACTCAAACCAAACTGTCAAACATGCCTAAATGCTCTGAGTTATTCGTTAGAACACTGACTGGTCACTTTATTAAGGTGATAAAGTCCTCCCAACAAGGATTATTACCGTCTCCAGCCATTTTTATTTGGTGACACATGCAAAGAGAGCAGCAGGGGTGGGTAGGGGTTTGAAACATCTCACCTAAATAGAAAGCTCCATAAGGGTTAGAGTTGAATGTGCATAAAGGTTTTGGGAGTTGTTTGTGGTTAGCATGTAGATCAGCTGATCTACCAGAATCACAGCTGAGCTTGACTTTGTGCCTGAACTAACCTGATGCTCAATTTATTTAGATTTTGACTTTTCTAAGGAATACAAAGAAGGCCCCATCTACATTTTCCTTAAATCCTTGGAACACAGATTCTTTTGTCACTTTCCAAACAGAAATACTGAAAAATAACTTAAAGTGCAAATTATGAATGCCAAATGAAAAAAAAAATATGCCAAAGAAACATAACATGAAATAAACCAAAGGAATAAAAAGCAAGCAAAGTTTTAGAGAGTTCCAAAAAGGGATCGGACGAGAGCCTCATTTATTTGTTTGGCTGAGCTGTAATCAGATCAACAGTATTACAAGATCTGAGATCAAAAATAAGATCAAGTTTGGGCGATGTAGATGCCAGAGATACGTCTTTTTTGGTATATAAACACAAAATATAATCCACAATATATTTAGTCCAAGAACTCACTGGTCTTAATATTGGTGTGACACTATCTCAAGATGGCCTTTACACTCAGACTCATTTAACTGATACCATCCAGTGATATTTCAAAAAGTCAAGTTAAACGTATATTTTTTCCCCACATTCATCTATGCAGGGGTCCAATAGGTAGTTAAATTTGCGTACTCTGAACAACATGAAATTTAAGAATAAAAAACTCACATTTAAACAATTTTAAAGAATCCAGCTCTGCAGTCTTATTGTTTCAGACTCGCACTTAGTTTCAAATAAAGTGAAGTTAATAAAGTAAAGTTACAAAAGAAAAGTGAATATTGCTGGTGACATTCACACTTCTGCTATTCTAGCAGTACTTCTCTCACTCAATGAGAGAGATTCACATCCTGCAACAAAACAGCTGAGACAGAGTTATTCACTTTGGTGCAGTTGGGCTGATGGACGATCTGGAGATTTAAAAACTAGCGATGACTAAATTCTTAATTTAATCACCAATTTGTCAATTGCTTGAACTTGACTTTTCAGCTACCCTGGTAAACTGCCCTGCTGTGCTCTGCACCTTGGCTTGCAGTTTGCTATTCTATGATAGCTTGTAGCATTTTACATTTTGTTGGCATTATGACATTTTTGTGATGTGTACTCTTGTTTGATGTATCACCAACAACATTCTGCACTAATTCCAATTCAACTGCTCTAAATGAAAACTTGTGCATTTTTTCACAGCATTATTACTGTGATATTTTGGCAATAAATCTGTAGTGATCAGACAGGCTGGCACTACTGTTACTCATCAGGACTGGCGAAGGATCCTCGCGATTACATGTATTGGTTTAAAACAAATGTTAGTGGAAGGAAGCATGCTATTCAAGCACATGGTGCATTCTGCACCACTTGGCAGATGTCATCAAAACTGACCTACAATGGGAGTCTTCAAGACAAGACAAACAAACAAAAGATCATCAAACACATACCATTGGCTAAGCTTGAGGGTAAATGGAAATTCAAAGATATACACAGCGACACATTTCTCTGCAGGTGTCATGGAGGATGGAGGATTTACATTACAATTGCACAGATTGGCAGATAGCCTTCTGTGTTAAATCCACCTTTTTTTCAACACCCCAAGACTTCAGTATACCCCGAGACTCACACTCTAGACTCCACTCTTCTAAATAAGAATCAATGTCTAGTCAAGACTGAAGCCTTGCCAATAAGACCAGGAATAAAGTCGGAGGTAAACAATGCCATGACTGCTCTTGGTCTCCAACAAACACTCTGAATCCTAATCCCTCTTCTCTAAAGCTCTCTCCTCTCTTACTTAATTCTATCCTATTCTTTTTTTTTATTTATGAGTGCTCCATCAGACCAAAGAGCAAATGTAATCTACTCACAGAGAGCAAAACAGTGACAATGTGACTAATCAAAGAAAAGAACAGCTGACTTGAAACTGTATTAACATATTACAGACACATTATAATCATTATTCCTACACTGAAATTGAATCAGTCATTTCCATACACTGAATGATTGAATGTGGTGTGATTGTAATAGCTGAAAGCTGTTTATTATTCTACTCTAACAAGCTTTCAATCCTTGGAGTTGTTATGCAAGAATATTGCACCTTGTCCTGATTATAAGGATTATGATGCAGCAATTTTAGAATGCTGTCGTGATTAGAGTTGGACTGAAATGGGGCACGTGCCAATATTCATACTTTTGGAATGCAGTTGCTGATAGCTAGTTCTCAGGCAGTCCTAATGGGAAATTTGAACTTTTGCACATTTCTGCTTCTGCCAAGATTTAACTCATGCCACGATAACATTCAAAATTAAGCAGCGTACAACACCTCAACTATTCGATCTGCATTCATAAAACTAAACTATTTTCCATCATGTCATCTTTGAAAAAGAGAAAGACGCAGCTTTCCAAATATGTTCTGTACATGCATTGACTAAAGTGAAGCTAAAGTAAAATGGCCCGCAGTTCCAGGAACCATGTATCACCTCCTATACAGCCCTATACTGTGAGCGACCCTAAATCTTTTACCCGTGGAATGGCTGGCCTTGTATCACAGTGTAACTTCAGTTCTACATTTTCACCAATTTGTCAGTATGTCAACAAAAACTATTTTAAATATTCTAAAGAAACTGATAGCCTAATTCCTATACCGATTGAGCATGCCTTTTTTGTTCCTACACCCGATCTATCATTTACTGAAGCTTAGTGAGGAACTCTAGGTACATCTTTACCTTCAGTTATTGATGGGACTGCAATGTGCTGCAAAAGTTTAATGTTTAAGCAAAACTACTTGGTAATTGGCTTCATCCAGACCGTTAAACCTGTCTGATCCACTGAGTTGAGTGACTTGTCTACTATCATTACAAGAAACATTGGTTTCGTGGAGCAACATGCTGAACCGTTTTTACTCTGCACCACTCCACTCTTCTCTTAGAATCCTGACAAAACATGATGTATCTGATATCCCTGTGTTGGTGTTGCTCCTGCCTCATCATAAAGATGTTTGTCCAGGATAATAACTGTCTATTGTCCTGATAATAACCTTCTCAACTGGGTATACTTGTGCTTCCTCGCAACAAGCCCCTTTCTCATTTATCTTTTGTTTCTCAGAAAAACACTTTCTGGGGGACTTGGGAAGGGAGGTACAGGAGGAAACATCATTGAAAGCAAAGTTTTTAATGATTTATTAGACAGAGTAATTTGATATATAGAGACACACCGTATCAGGAAAGTTGTATTCTGCTGGCATTATTTCAGAAAAACGAATAGGATGATTATATGGAAAGTAGAGAATTAACTTCCCACTGGATAGAAGCAAATATATTCAATTCATGTTTCTTGCAGCACCTCTCAGTTTAATTAACCACCAGCAACAAAAATTTTCATGTCATTATTTTCTGTTCGCAATATATTTGTCCAGAATATCGAAACCTAAACGACACTTTGGATATTAGCAAGTGGAACAGTGCAGAAGTTTAGCTTAAACATATCTTTTTAGAACAGTGGTTCTTAACCTGGGTTCGATCGAACCCTAGGGGTTCGGTGAGTCGGTCTCAGGGGTTCGGCAGAGCCTGACATGCACGGCTCATTTTGTGCACCAATATCCCATATCTATGTCTTGAATTTGAAAAAAATCATATTTTATTTTTCACTAAAGAGGGGTTCAGTGAATGCGCATATGAAACTGGTGGGGTTCGGTACCTCCAACAAGGTTAAGAACCACTGTTTTAGAAGGAGAATGGCGTATTCAGCAGATTAAAAGTAAAGTTTTGTGTGTCACTGTTACTTGTTTGTGTAATACTTCATCATTAACAGGAATCTGTGATCTTCTAAGACCATAAAATGAATGAAACAGCAAACCCTCGCCGTTTGGTATCGTGGCTAAGCTTGCGTTGTATGCGTCAAATAGGACAGGACCCATCTGGACAGCGAGGTCAGTCATTTGCTTTGCCTGCTGTGTTTGTAGTAGCCCATTTTTTTCTCTCATTCACTTTCTCTCTCTGGGGGTGTCCAATGAAGTGGTCAGCGGTTGACAGGTGCTGCCGTGGCTGACAGGCCAAACACAGTGTGCAAGTGTATGTGCGTGTGTGCCCGTGTGTGCGCGCTCGCACGCGTATAGTGGGCACTGCTTTGGGGCCTGTCAGCCCTGTGCTGCAGAGCATGGCAGGAACAAAGCCACAGGGACAAAGAGTCAATGACATCTCTCTCTCTCTTTTGCTGTATGTCTCTCTGTCACCTGCTTTTATTTCAGCTGCCCTCTCCGAAATGTTGCCATGCAAGTATGAAAAGTAGAGAAATGCAATGTTTTTCTCGTAACAGAGCGGACCATTAGGGTTTGAATTTTGTGGTGTAACCCAAGACAATGAGGGATTATGGTGTCATGGTGTGAAGACTGAGCAAATAGCTTGGTGGGTGGGCCTGACACTCATGACACAGAGAACTCTCGAGGGAGCGCTGATATGTGCAGAGAGCCGTAGTAGGACAGCACTTTTTGTCTTTTTATTAGCAAGGCTAGCGACATGTTGGCTCAACTGTTTGGAAAATGTCACTTTAGCATGCTAACTTTTGCTAATCAGCGTTCAGTGGGTTTGTGGGCTTAAATGATTGGTAGAACGTTTTACTTTGGTTTGGACATTTTGGACAAAAACCTGTGAGTGTGGCCTGCTGGACATAACATAAGTCATAAGTCAGTAAGATTTGCTCTATCTTAATGCATTTGTAAACAGTCTGGTATCTGCTAATTTATCTCTCTCAGGCCTAAGACGAGTTCTGACCAAAACTGCTACATGGAAAGAACTTGTACCCATGTTTAAATATTCCACACAACACAAGACCTGGAGGATTATTTCATGTATGAGTCCTCTTAAGCCAAAGTCACTGAAGATGGTTTGATGGCTTTACTCCTCTGCAATCCGCAGATCACAAAGAGCCCTAAGACTTGATATAGAGACTGTCCTACAAAACCTCTACACCCAACATTCATGGGTTCACGCTTCCCCCCTCTGAATCTAACAGTCGGCCATCAGGGCCATCTTTCTTTCCGGGGCCTCCCCCAACCGGTCTTCCTGCGGGACAGTCAACTCCAGCTGGATGATTTGCTTTGACACCTGAGACAACAGAGCTATGTCAGGCCTGAGTGTGGCAGTTATGATGATGTCCAGGAATCTCCGTTGCCTCTCTAGGCCAACAAGGACTTGTCTGTAACTTCCTGTGACAGACCAGCACCCTGCCCTGCGCCTTACTTTGAAGAGGGGAAGAGCTGCGGGCCCGACGAAGTTGATTGTGCGCTTTGTTGAAAGTTCCAGGTTGATAGCTGCTGATGCTGTGGCGGTGGTGGTGATGTGGTCACGGAACTAACAACACCCGTTGTTTCCCCAGATCCTTGCAGAGCTGCTATGAATGTGCTCCTGCTAGGAGAGGTTACAAACAGGTGAGTCAGCCAGGCCAGAGCTGAACAGATTCCCTTCAAATTCCTGGTGAGGGAGGTAATTGTGACTGTTAATTCAATACCAATAATTACCAGTAATTGTTACTGAATTGCTCAAATGCTTTGAGAAATATATTTTGCTGGGCTGAGAAAATATATCCTCCAAACAGGTACGACTTCTATAAGAATGACTCGGACAACCTGTCTTTAAGCACTGATGGGTTGCTGGACACATGTTAGATATTAATGTAATAAACATTATTTATAGTTGCTGAAATATTTGCTCATGGTTGGCCTGCAGCTACATCCCCCTTTATAATACAGCACAGCTTTTATGCCCGTCGGAATATTCTTATGATGCAGACTTCCATTTCCTCGTCACACTCCCAGCTGCACTTAAGATATGGCTTAGTTGCTAGTGGTGGATCCTCATCAGGCTTGACCAAGGGAGTGTGTGTGTGTGTGTGCACACACTGCTACTCACCATGTTGGTATCTAAATTAAATTGTCTTTATCTCCTACAGAAAAAAAGGAAAGGGGAGGATGGGAAGCGCTTGGGAGTGGGGGTGAAAATTAATTTGTTAGATCAAAAAAATATTTAATTTTGCTGCACATCAAACAAACTTTGTCTTCAGACAGGGTGTACCGAGACAGACCCGCCTTTTTCCTTCTTCTTCTTCCTCTTCTTTTTCTTCATCTGCTTCCTCTTTTTTTTCTTTAATTAAAAAAGCATCCTATTATTACAGCAGATGAAAAGGAAACATCTATTCAAACACTACAGTCGTACTGGACTACCACTAATCTTTTGGTAATTATTTTTTAATTGAATCTTTTGAACACAAAAGCCCTGAACAGATGCTTGCATTACCGTGGTCCCACATCATGCGCCACGCCATGTATACGAGATGATGCCTGCCTCGCCACAAGCGAACAGCAGAACAACATGGAAACGGAAGAGAGGGGAGTCGAGGAAGGCAGAGAGGAGAAAAGGACTTTGATGGAAGTAGGCGAGAGGATTGGGAGGTCTGGAGAGATGAAAAGTTTTGAGTAGAAGAACAGCTCAGCACCTCTTTAAATGTCTGAACATGCACATGTGTTTGTATGCACACACACACACACACACACACACACACACAAACACACACACAGAAGAGAGCCTTTCTGCAGAAGTGTACACTTGGATATAAACCGAGCGGTCAAGCAGCTTGAATTTTAACTGTGCTTTCTTGCCTCCGTCACTTTTCCTCGCAATCCTTCTTTTGCCTCAAGTCTGGACATCTCCAAACTTCAGCATCTAAAGAGTGCTGATTCTGAGCACATAATGATCGGTCTTAAGAGGATGGAAGAGGGGGCGCGTTACTTGAAAGAGAAAAAGCCCCAAAAGATGAACCCAGTCTCAACTTTCCAGCTTTTTCGCCTCCCGGAAAGGACCTTAAAAACACCTTATTACCACAGTGTTCCCCATTTCACTGACATTTGATACGGTTCTGAATTTGAGCGAGGGATCCGGGATGATGTGCGCAAAAGTTCTCACTATGAGATGCTTGAGAAGCGCTTAAAAGACATGTTGAGGGAGATGCAAAGAGGGGCTTAAGGAGCAGGCAAATAGGAGCGGCTCGGAGAAAGAGACATCTTTAGCTTGGCTTTATGCAACACTATATTGGCTCTTAATCATGTCGAGTACCCGTCAGAGCTTGCCAAAGCAGGTTCAATCACATTACTCCTTCATTTTATGTGTGTGTGTGTGGGAAGGAGTGTTTCCTCTGGCTTTTATGTGCTTGCGTGTGTGTCTGCATAACACAAAATGCCGGCGAATGTGAAGGTGTAAGCATGTACTTACACTGGCTTGGTGGAGTTATGATCACAGCATTTTGGGCCTCATGATAAATACACTCATATATATATGACATCAAAATCTCCCTCTCATCTTAAACAGTTTATTTTTTCATCTTAATATATTTTTTAATAGTAGTAATAAAACAAAAAAGGATTATGGTTTTGTTTTTTATATATTGTGAACTTAGACTAAGTAGGTATACAGCAGGGGTGTCAAACTCAAATACACAGTGGGCCAAAATTCAAAACTGGAACAAAGTCGCGGGCTAACATTAATATTTATTGAAAAAAAAATCTTCCTCCAGATATAAGAATGAATCTTTTCTTATGGACTCAAATAAGTTTTGCTGGAAAACTGAATATGGAACAAGCAAAGCTTAATACTAAACAATATATATATTAGCTGTATAATACCAGTAGGCCAGCTCTAATAGTAATTTGGTATGGCTTCGCGGGCCAAATGTAATTAGGCTGCGGGCCAAATTTGGCTCGCGGGCCAGAGTTTGACACCTATGGTATACAGTATTTGAGCAAGGCTTTTTTTTAAGTTATAGCTACAGGTTACATGTCATGCACTGGGAATCTTAAAGTAAATGTTATTAAACAGTACACAGTCCTGTGGGAAGCATTTTTATCATCCAAACAACAGGGTCAAAGCGTATGGTGACATACACTGCACTTGACAGCAGTTCTAGGGATAAAGGCCTGAGAATGCATTGATACTGATAGTGTCCTCAAAAAAAAGCAAACATACCTATGTGAACCAAATATGAGAACCAAGTGACTTTAAAGTGAAAACTACACTTACCCAGTTATCGGAACAGGTGAAGAAAAAAATACAGGAAGGCCAACAGTCACATATTCTGATTTTGATCAGTTAGAGTTACCCATCATCATCAACGACACCTTTGACCTCAAAGGTTTAACTGTCAGACCAGCTCCATCAATAATACGAGAAGCTTGAGAAATATGGGCCCCAGATTTGGGAGAGACAGCTTAAGCGAAATGTGCACACGTATGGACGATACGTGCGTCTCCATTAATTTTCTAAATCTTCAAAGCTGGCTAATGACAATGAAGTGTTGACTTGAAGACAGATAATGGTGATAGAAAGAGAAAGATGCTGTTTGGGATGTGGGATGGCGAGGCGCGGGTGGTGGGGGTGGGGAGGGATTGTGCGACGGAGAGGACCGAATGAGAGATCAACAATGCCATAAATAACCTTGGGAGAAGTCACCTATCCTCCCGCAGGCGACAGCTCGTCAGGGAAATGAATGGGTTGTCACTGTCGTCTTTGTGCCCATAGCTGAGGGCACTGAAGCTGGCACCGCTGCACTTGCAGACACAAACACAAGTGGGGAAAAAAAAAGCTTTTCTTGCTTTCATTTTTTCCTTTTTTTAACGTCTTTGACCCCCCCCCCCCCCCCCACACACACACACACACACAGCACAACACAAACACACAGGTTCACAAACACTCTTTGAAAGCATGCATCCACTTAAGCAAAATTGACACGCCAAAGCAAGGAGTAGAGTCGATGGCGTGCACGGGAATGTAGAAGCTCGCACTCTCTCCAGCCCACTCACTCAGCACTCACGCTCCTCTCAGTGTCTCCGTCTGTCTTCCCCTCTCCATATATCTCCATTTGTCTCTCTGGACTCCAGGTGTGTTGCTTGGATTTCATCCCTGCAGCATTTTATTCTCAGCCGGCACAAAATTTACCCACAGTTCAACAGGCTCCGGTACCGCATCGCGCGCGCACACACACACACGTAGACTCTGCGAGGGAAACCAGCGTGCGTGCGCGCTGCGGCTTTTTGTGCTTCTCAGATGAAACAGATCAACAGCTCAGAGCTATACGCACATTGTTTATCAAATTACAAACACCTTCATTACTCGACTATTTTTGCCAGGAGAGATTTGTTCAAACATGTTGTGAAATTAGTGCAGATGTTGTCGTTATTTGTTTATTTACCTGATGTGTTTTATTCATAATAACAATGCTGTCATCATTTCTGATGGGGATGATACACTTTTCTAGTCTGCCTTCAGCTGTTCTTTAGAGATCACAGTAATAAACGCCTCAAAATTTGACATTATTATTGAACATTTAAATAGAAGAAGAATGTTTGGGCCTATTTCTTCTTCACATTTCCCTTTGAAGTAAACAACTGGAACTAGCTCCACCTTGAGTAGCTATAAAAGTACTACTTACACATGGATGGGTTACTTTTGATAAAAGTACAAGGCTCAATTTTCTTATAAACTTCTATTTTCCAGTTACAAATCTAACACTTTACTGATAATACTTTACACTTTTGTGTTTCCACTCAGTTTGTATTTTAGGTTTCTTCTCATTTTGGATTTTACCCAGTGTAGTGTTCATAATAACATCACCAACCTTGAGTGCACCAACATTATATTCATCTTTAGGCAGAGATCTGCATTCCAGGAAACTAACATTTTTTACATCCAGCAGATCCATTAAGGTTTACGATTAAGATTTATGTTTTTGCCAAATACTACACAAGCACCATTTTTCAGAAACTGAAAGTAATTTTGGCCATGCAGCTTTTGTTTTTCTGTTTGAGTCATGTAGGCAAAAGTTTCATAAAGAGACAGTTGATGTTTGCTTAACCCTCACCTCTGTTCTGTGGCCCAACCTTAACACTAACTTTAAAAGTTATCAGTAAATGTAATTTGTGCAATTTCTTAAAAGGAAATAGTTTGGAACAAAAACAATCGTTTTAACTGACATGAATAAAAAAATATTTACAAAAAAAGTGTTAAGTGTTGCCTTTGTCAGAAAATTAGGGTTAAGGCTTTTACACACTGGTGATGTAAAATTAATTTCAATATTTCATCCAACAAAAATAGGTTTCAAACTCTTCTTCGCGTATTCATAATTATTCTTAGCTCACAACAACTGCATCATTTCAAAGGAAAATCCTCATTGCTTGATGTCGACTTCATTTCTTCACAGTATATTTTTTGAAGATGAAAAAAATGCAGTGCTTTCAGTGTGTATATACATTACACAACAAATTCAGATCTGAAAAAAAATTTGAGTTTTTGTCTTTCTTTTTGCCACACACTCAGTGTGTAATGGTCTTAGCATTAACAAATATGATGGGTTAGCAGTCTGAACATGTCTGAACATGCATGTAAATACTATCAGTTTGTGTACACGATTTAAATATGTCCCTCACTATGGCTTGAGAAATGAACTCCCAGAAATACAACAGTCACAAAAATCTCTTGCACACAATCCTTGGCATGAATTGCCACCTCTTACACACAGCCCTGCCCCCAGGCTCTCTTTGTAAATACCAACAGCACTTTTTTAAATTTGTGCTATCGCAAGGCGTTAGCAAATCTGGCTCTTGATCATAATATTGTCCTAAGTAGATGTCACAGAAAAAACAGTATTGAGCAATTTTCCTTAAAATTGTAATAATACTTATAAATCATGTTCTAATCTATAATATGTCATTGGACTGTTTTCTGATTAAATGAACATGGTATTGTTTGTTTTTGGTTGCAGAACACTCGGCTTTGTCGTGGTATCCGTCCCTTCTGAAAGAAAAGCCCACACCTTTGCTTAATATTTTGAAGTCTGCTAAGCCCGAGTGTGTCTGCATTTCTAAAGGTTTGTGTGCATTTCTCTGTGAAATAGTTGCTTTGTCAGTGAACAAGCTGACATGTCAAAAATACATAACTCCAGCATTATTCCACGTATTCACATCTGAAAAAAAGTCACAGGCTCCTTTTATACGGGGAATGGCTTCACAATTCATTTCAATTTCCTGCAGGGCCCGAGTGACTTCAGAGAGCGAGTAATCTGACGAAGAACTCCATTTAGCCTCGCACTTACATCTTAACCCCAAAACCCGATATTTCACAAATATGACTCTATTGCATGCGAGGAACGCTGCCTGTCGAGTTGATTTAATTTGAGAAAGGTCTGGGCGGAACATATTGCAGCCCCTCCCTCTCTGACATCAAACCCTTGCCTAAAGTGGCGCTCGGCACAAGAAACAGGACTACTTACATCACAAAATGGGCTCTAAATGCAAACAGGCATAACTAGGGACAGCCAAATCATACACCCCACCCCACCCTTCATTTTCTTTTCTTTTTTTTTTTAACCCCCTTCATGTGGAAGAGAGTTCGGGGGCCTTTTTTTCTTCAAATTTCACACTGTGTTGTATTGTGCTTGGATAAAAATGAAGCGGAGAAATGAGGAGAAAGGGACAGAGTGAGAGAGAGGGGATGGAAGAGAAGAGAGAAAAATCAATAGTGAGGACATAGCTGGGGGGTTTCCATATTACATTTTGCATAGACGTCGGCTGTAATTTGCCTTTGATCTCAGTCCCAAGATGACTCACTGAAGCCATCTTCCACAGCCAATTGGGGGTGCGGGGAGTGAAGGGAGGGCGGCGGAGAGGCAGGGAGGGATAGAAGGAGTGGGTGGAGGGTTAAAGATGGAGAGAAAAGAAAGAGAAGGGTGGTGTGTGTGTGTGGGAAGGGGGAGGTAGTCGACCACAAGTCCTAGATGCCAGGCCAGGGCTTCATACATTCTGCTGAGATGTCTTTTTTGTTACAGATTGGATGTAATGCAGATTCTACTTGCTGCTCATAGAGCCACATGTGAGTCCAGTATGTCCAGTTCACCCAGACAGATGAAAGCACTGTGCCAATCAGCGTTTTCTCTGTCATGGGAACATGTAAAAGTTTTCAATTACAAGTAAATTAAAAGTCCTGCAATCTATATTTTTATCCCTTATAACAATTAAATGGTATATTTCAACATGTTCACATCATTATTTATTCAGAACCAGGCCAGTCTTCATATACACTGCTGTGGCACACTGGTTCTACTGGTCTGCAATTGGGGCTTTTCTTTCATGTTTTTTTTTTCTTTCATACAAATTCAGTTCATCTTTAGAATATTTATTTAACCAAAGTGTCAATTGTCACGCGTTTACATTTTTTGACGTACGTAACAACGTACGAACGTTTTTACGTTCATAACAAATAATTTACATCAAGTTGCTTTAAATTATGAACATCAAGATAAAAAAAAAAAATCATACAAAATGGCCCCATTTCACATCATTATTTATTCAGAACTAATGAATCATTATAATTAATAGATTAACATATGAGTGACACTTTAATATAGTGGGTTTAAGTCTATGGAGCCGATTTGAACTCTTTTCCACTCTCTTTGATCAACTCATAAAATGTGATGCAGTGTAAAATCAACAGTCAGTCCAGGCTGTCGAGGCAAATATATACACGTGGATTCAGTGTTCAGCCATACCACAGTGTAAACACACTCTTGCTGTCTTTTGCTAAACTAAAAAAGTTTTTTGTATCATAATAGCAATCCAAGACTTTTCAGTTAAATTCTAATCAAAGTAATTCTAATCTGTCATACTTTTTGTATGAATATTATTGTGTAATATTATGTGCTGCTAACAAAGTCTTGGCTTACCTTATAAGAACAATCTCATTCTCAAATAAAATATGTTAAATTCCAGTTTAACCCTTAAATTTCGATGACTCTAAACTAGCAGAAACTGAAGCTACTCAAGTCAAATGCCTTGATGGGGAAACACTATAAACAGTTTCAGATCATCTGGCTGCAGCGTTTCATCGCTCAGCCAAGAAACACTTCAGTCTGAAGATGAACCAAATCAGCTTCATGGGATACTCAAGCACAGTATTCTCAGACTTGCTGTAAATGTATTGAATGTAAGCAGTATGCTGACTACATGGAACAAACGTACATCGAAACAATGTACTGAAACTCTCGCAGTGAGCAACAGACGATTTAAACTCAGTCTGGGTGGTGGAATGCTATGAAATAATGAATGAAGACATAAAAGTAATTAATAGATAGAGCTGTCTCTGAGAGAAAGGAGAGGAGGATTCGTCATCTCTTCTCTACACAATGCCATTGTTCCTTGCGACATTCACCAGCCGCTGTGTTATTAATGATCCCGCCTTGCAGAACATACATTTTTCTCTTTCCTTTCTCGGTCGGAAACTTTTTTGGAGCTTTTTGTCCTTCGTCCTTCATCTCCCATCCCCCACCACTATTGCCACTATTGCCTGTCACCATCCGTACCATCCTCTTTTTTCCATATAAAATTGTTCAGGTATTGTGTCACTACGCAGTACATTCTCTCTAGAGAGGCAGGTACGCTCAGGAGTATTTTGAAGAATGGGAAATTTGGCTGGAACTTTTTTCCCCCAAGATAAAACTTTCGTTCTTTCCATTGCTTTGGTGTTTTGTCAGGATGCTCCGGTGTAGCATTGTTTCAGTGTAACATTGTGACTAAAAGGATGCTTCCACGCACATCTGACATTGATGAAGTTGCTTTTGTGATGCCAAAAGCTCCTCAAATGTAGCTGAATTTTGGTTTGTTTCAGATACAGTCTAAGCAAAACACAAAAAAGCTGATTGAAAATCATCCATCCACCCTATCCATCAGAAAAGAATGCCTAACACTAATCATAATTATGACCCTAACCTTAAAACCACATTGTGAGCTTTCAAATTCATGAGGACTGTTGGCTCCTTCAAGTATACTGGCTTTCCAGTTTTTGGGCCTTACAAAGTTGCTTAAACAAGTACGAACACACACACTCTTCCCCATTAACCCCGTGGCCAAGTTTACCATTAGAGTTAAACCAGTTGCCTTCAGTACAATCACGCAAATTATATAATCTGTTCTGAGTCCTTCTTTCTCATCATGTAAGCCCAGAATGACTCCATGAAATCCTTGTAGTCAGACAGGTTCATCTTCATTTTTTTAAATAGCAAAGCCAGCGAACACCATCAGGTCAGGTAAGCCTTCACAGTTACAAACACAGGGAATTTATTTTACTTGCTGTCAGTAATTACAAATAATGCTGTTTTAGACCAGCTGCTGTTTTTTCTCTTATTTTTCCACTCTTTAAAGTTAAAGAAGTCCATTCAGTGTTAAATTGGCTACGCGTGATGCTCTAGTAAGTTTCCACCTATCCTGCATTTCTGTCATAATTTGGCCCTTACTTGTCAAACATACTGGAGTGTGTTTTTGTTCTCATGCTAGCACCCAGTTTCTTGGTGTGGGTAGCAGAATTTGATATTATTTGAGGCTTATTCCTAATCGCCCAGACGGTAAATATTGCACATTTCTTTTGCGGTGGGCTAATGGGCATGTAACTTTATAGGCAAACATGTGAAGTGGTATTCCTCCAGTGACTGGGAGTTTAGAGGTAGTGCCAGGCACTCCCCGAAGAAGAAAGATTTGTCAGATGGCACCGTCTAGCTCAGCTTATGAGAAACAGACCTTCAGGAGAGGCTAAGTGTCCAATCTCTTGTGACTAAGAACAGTAAAAGAGCACAATCATCGGTAAATGGACTATTTCAAAACCAGAAGCATGGCTCGCCGTGTGTTTTGGCATCGTCCCCTGTTGAAATGTACACCTTCACCATCCTTCGCCAGGAGTGCACTGCGGATTATTGCTATTATTACACTTCATAAATCACCTCCTTTCACAAGATTGATGATTTTCCAGTCCACGCTTAGCACGTTGCGGCGGATCTTTTTCAAAAAATTTGTTTTTTTCTCCTGAAAATTCAGGTCCATTTGGCTGTCGATCTTCTGCGCTATGGCTGAATTAGCATGCAGCCTCAATAATCTACCCCCTCGTCTCTCATGGCTCAGTCCACAATCCCTAATGATGAAATGAATTACACCGTCTATTGTCAGAGTGCTTTAATCATATTAGCTTCTGCTAAAATGACAGAGCATTGTTCGGGGCCCCAGACAAAAGAAGACACATCTAAGGTACAATGGACTTCGGATCTCTCTCAGTGAATTACATTAATTCTAAATAATGTCACGTTAAGCTGCCTGTCCAATAGAGGGAGTGAAAGAGGTTTGACTGGGATGGCATTTGTACCTTCATCACTGCTCCTAATGAGACACTAGCCTATAATACTGACAGATGTTCACGGACATGGAATGATTTTTTTTCCCCACTTAGAAATGGGTTTATTATATCTGTCCATCTTATTAGAGTTATTTGTATAATTGGTCCTTTATTTGTATTTTTAAGTAAATTTTATGAATAAAATACTTAAAAAACATCTTGTAAAAGTATTTGAAAAGTTTAAAGACACAGATGTTCACGTCTTACACCATATGGCCAAAAGTTTCTGAAAACTGTTTTCTACATATGTTACTTTTTGATGCAGCAGCAGCTACAGAAAGCCTAACCTAACCCAGTGTGCGTACATTTATAAGGGCTACCCACACTGCAAGAAACTAATCCAGGGAGACACAAATGACAACTTAAGATGAAGTGAAATAAGCAGGTCTGGACTAAAACTTATCTCAACTCAAAGGAGAGAAGAGGAAAGAATTACAAATGAGACCAAAAAAATACCTTTGATTGACGACAGGATTGTAAATATGTTAAATAGCTACAGTTGGTATTCGTAGCTACAAAGTATTGGGTGATGAGCAAATCACTGCATGTGTGGGTGAAGCCTTAGGTTGCCTTTTTAAAAGAGACGCATTCTGAGAGTTATTCAAGCAGATATCCAGAGTTTATTAGATACAAAAGGTGATTTTAGCATCTCCCCGTATCATACTGAAAGCAAACACAGACTCGTGTGCAGGCAGGCTCATGCTTTTGCTGCGGGAGAATTGCTAAACAACTGACCGAGCGCTTAATTCAATCATTTCTACCGGGTACTAGCCCACCCCTGTCGCTGTTCATTGATGAAGGCTCTTTAAGGAGAGCAATATTTAGCATATCTGGCTAAATGGTCCTAACAAGCCCCAGCTTGCACCGTGTTAAAAATTAATAAATAATAAAAGAAGGAGAAAGTGTGAGGTTGCCAGGGAAATAATTTGCCTCTCTTGAACTGATGATGGCATGCACTTTATGCAAATTGGTGTCTTGGGACAACAAAATCCCTCTCAATACATATGCAGATTTCATAAAAGAGAGAGAGAGAGACCTGAGTAAGGAGGGAGGAGATGAGAGAGCGCGTCTGGAGGTAGGAAAGGAAGATGATAAATAAGTCAGCATTAAAGTGAAAGGGTGTATGTGAATTTCATGTTCATAAAATCAATGTAAAGCTCTAAATCTTTTGATAGTAAGATAAAAAGATTTGTGTATGTATGAGAGAGACGGTGTGTTTGCAGCGTACATCAAGTACGTAATGCTGCAGGCAGTGTGTGTGGAAATCACCAGTAACTGCAGTAAATCTCAATAACAAAACATTATTTGTCCCTCTAACTTATAGCTGAACTTGCCTACATTTTTATGCACTGTCAACATTTTTGTTATCAGCTGTCACTTCATTGTATAATTCTATCATTAGAGGATAATTTGGCTTATAGATAATTATGTCATGCCATACTTTTAAACACCTGGACTTTCCATGACTACTTAATATGTATGGTCCTTTCTATATAATCGACTAAAAATGTGGAGTTGCATTTTGGTGAAGTCTGGTCATAGACTGTATATAAAAAATGAATGTGACATCTATTTATTTCCAGACATTCTGAAGCATTGATATTAGTTTTTTTTTTAGGTAATACAGTGTTACGTTTCCCTGAGGGGTCTAGGCGGTGAGGGGGAAGTAACAAAATGTGTCCGGGTCAGGAAAAAGAATCAAGGAGGCAAAAGGGTTAAATTAAATAGTTTTATTAAAGTAGCTCAACTAAAAGAGACGGACAAGCCGCTATCACCATTTAAGGAAAACAAACAAAACTCAAGCGTTGGTCAATAAAGTAAAAAGTAAGTCAAAAAGAGAGCGGCTCACTAGCTGCAACCACACAAACACACAGCTCACTAGCTGCAACCACACTAATGGCACTCTGGCCCAGAGTTCACCTTTCCCTGGGGTTAAATACTTTTAATTACTGACGAGAGTCAGCTGCACAAAAGAAAGGTGGCAACTACGGCAGGAGAGATGGTCGGACACGCCCACACAGACAACTTCAGGAGGCGGCCCTCTAGGGCCTTAACAACAGTAATACATTATAAAATATTTATAATAATTGCCGTGATACAGTTGGTCACACAAGCCATAAATTACCAGATAGGAACTGCTCTGGAAGGAACCAATGGCTCAAACACTGTGGAGAACTCCAGGTCAGTTACTCAAATTACCAGAAGCTAAAGCCGGTAGAAAACTATTCCCTACAGTTAACTCGGTCACCACACTGGTCAAACAAAGCAACCGTATCCCTAAAAGTGTCTACACCATGCTGAGGACGTCTCACAGTAGGTCTTATGTACCTTTTACCAACCTGATGAATGCTGCCTCTTCATGAGGAGCTGCACATTTGTACTATCCGATCAGCAGCATTATTGCATCCCTTCAAACTGGGTAAAGCAGCACATTATGTTTAATTTGTGGGCAAAAATCATTGACAAAAGTCTCATGCAAGAAAAAAAAAGATTTCCCCTGCTTGTCAGAAATCAGGAGACAAAAAGATACCAAGTTTAGTGGTCAGTAATTAGAAACTATTAATAATACAGCTGTCAGCAACTTGTCATTACAGCAGCGCTGCTGTTTGACAGAAAAAAAAGCAAACACAGAAACATTTTTCTAAAGAAAAGCGGTCATTGACTAAGACGACATATGTCAAGAGAATATTACTGATGATGATGTAGCAACCATAAAAGTTCTGTTTTATAAACTATATCATTAACATGGAATTACAAAAAGGAACAATTATTGATAATTCTACTAATTCTACTTTTTGGTCATTTTTGTGCTTTTAACATTCAGTTTTATACATTTTTTTATATTCTTGTCTCTATATAGGTGTAATGAGAATAAGCATCCCTAATATGGTCATCTTAGACACACAGCTCTACCTTTGAGCACAGGCACTCATCCATCTGCTGTTTAAACTTTTGTTTGTAAGGAGCAGCCAATAAGAAGAAAAAAAGGGGGAGCTAAAATAATTGGCTTCAGAGGATGAACAGAGTGGCTGCACAAAGGCCTTTTTAGTCACACAAATCCATCTCTAAAAATTACCTTAAATTGAAGTGGCAAGGATAACACCACTTAAAAGTACTTACATATTCTTTTGCATTGTTCACCATGTAACACCCAAAGAGTCATAACCCTATGACAAGCATAATTTGATATTTATATATAAAATCAATGGCATGAAAAGTTTCCTCTGTATTTTAAAAGAAACACTTCTGGTAATATTAATGTGACACTGTGTTTCTGAAGTGAATGTTAAATGTGTCTGATCACAACAACCAAATAAAATGTCAAGTAAATAAAACACGAGAATATCACAATCTCACTGTTAAGTACAGTTTAAGTCACATTTAGATATGTAATCAACCGAATAATTTTATTAATGTAAAACTAAAAGAAACAAAAGTTTGAACATTTGACTTTACATTTGGTTAGGTTACCTTTAAATGTTGCTCAGAAAGTGGAAACTTTTTAGGAGCTATGATTGGTCAGACTTCATAGATATCTGGAGCTTGGTATACATGGTGCAGTTATTTTAGATTACTAGCTGCTAAGAAAAGCAAGCTGCGTCTTTCAGACAGAAAATCACAAGAACTTGGAAATGCTTGTCAAAATCAAATGACTGGAAGTGGACAGATGTAAGGTCATCAATGGTTACACTCACGCGCAATAAAGAGGATGTATGTTGGTATCACAAGAGAGCTTCACAATTTGTTTTGCTAACTCATCTACACAAGGCATTTTGTAGTGTATATCAACCATGGCAGTTTGTGTTGAAACAACAACAGTAATCTCTGATTTCAACTTTTTCCTTAAAATGATCAACAATAATATTTATTCTAAACGTGGCTGTAATATTCTATTGCAATAACAATTAGCTTAGGTGTTAAATTAAAAAATGTTCAGTTTAATGTTTCACCTGGTTTGAAATTCTCACTAAAGGACGTTTATTAATAATAATAATAATAATCCGTTTTTTAAAGCAAAATACAGTAAGAAAAAGTTCCAGTATGCATGGAGAGAAAGACTCACTCTACATACATAAACACACTTGCTCTGTTTCCTCAGCCTGCTCCCCAATCCCTCCCCCACTCCCACTCCCCACCACACCCTGCTCTCGCTCTCTGAGGAAGTTTTGAATCCTGTCATTCCAGCACTTCTTTCATGTGTGCCTCGACTGCGGGCCTCTCCTCCTTTTGTATTGTTTTATTATTTATGCATGGGGAGAGATGGTGGTTGGTTTTTGCGAGGGTTTGGGGTGGTGGAGGTGGTGGTGGGGGGGTGTCTTAGGCATAAGTAGCAGCAGCAGTGGCATTACGACAGATCGGTGGTGTGTGTGTGTGTGTGTGTGGGGGGGGGGGGGGGGGGGCTAATTCATATTCTGTTTCAGCAACATCTTTGAGAGCCAGAGAGTTCAAACATTTTCTAAGCAAATGTGGAGAAAGACAGGGGAGAACGGAGGGGAAAGGCAAGAAGAGAGGGAGGACAAGACACAAGGGGCATGTGTGAGGTTGTGCGTGATAGTGTGATTTTGAATACACTTGTCCATATGTTTGAGTATGTATGCTTTTGTGTGTGTCTGTGTGTGTGTGTGTATAGCATATACAGTATGTGTTAGTATTCAAGAACAGATGGAGTTAAGAAGAAGTGCGTGATGGAGCAGGTTCAAGAGAGGAAGCAATGAAAAAGAAGGAAGGAAATGGGAACAATACGCTGAGGAGTGGCTACAGTGTTACAAAACTTTCTGTGTTAGTGCTTAAAATAGATGTGAAAGAGGCATCGCAGGGTGGGGACGGGGGTGGGGGGTGTAATGAGAGACAAGGGCTGTTGCTGTTACTGCCCCCATCTTCCGCATATGGATGCCCATATGTAGTGTATATGTCCATTTACTCTAGGTGTGAGTGCATGTGAATCACACTGTTCACAGATAGAAAAAGGATTTTCCTTGTGAAAAGTTTCAATAGGCTGTTTGACAAAACTATAAATCCCTGTAGATATTCGGAGAAAGAGGGCAGGATCTGCAAAACAATATCAGGCTTTTGACTCTTTTGTAAGTTTTGCTGCTAGCTCATATTCATATATTTGAAAGGTGTGGAAAAGGTGTGTTTTTAAAACCTAACGTAACAGGTGCAGACTTTAATTGGAGATTATGTATCGGAATTCCAGGAGTGGGACCACGCCTCCAAACACGCTCCTTCCAGTTCTCATCTATATATGTTCCCCCAGTTCTGCAAACTGTCATTCCCGTTTACATGCCCCACCCTCCCTCCTCGTTTCAATTCTTTAACTTCTTCACTTCACATAAGGATCTGTCAGGCGTGGGAGCCGTCGCCAGGCCCCCTTCAGGCCTTCCACAAACCGCACCTCAATTCATGTCCAAGCATTAACCTTTACCTACTAAAATGCTGTCAAGCCTAAAATGAGGATGTGGGCCCAGCTAGTGAAATATGTATGTGATTTTAATTGGTACTTGATGATGCAGCATGCTTTTTAATGACAGACTATTAAGCCAGACTAACAGCAATGTGTTAGGTCAGATGGTGACCCCAAAGCCAACCCTATGTCTACATGGGTGGCCACTTAACATCCACTACTGGCTACTTGCAGCCCATCTAGGTTTTAGGGTAATGGTTAGGGGTAAAGTTTGGGATTTGGTTAACATCCACCCCTTTTTATAGAAATTTCCTCTACTGTTATCACCCAAATTATAAAGCTTTAAACAGGAAAATTACAATGCCAAAAGTGATTCTAGTTTAGCAAGTGGCTAAAACAGCACCTAACCTAACCTTAGACCTGTGAACAGGTGGATCTCAAGAACGTGTGATTTTTATTTCAGATAATCAGGTAAAGTTCTGTGGTTTTCACATTGAATGTTTCATTGACATAATGCTATAGTCTGGCTACAAAGTTCCATGGTTTCCTCAAAAAAGCCTGACAGCGTGGGCACAGTGCATGTTGCGTGCTGTCTTGAAGCCCCTTAAGTAGCGTTGTGATAATAGAAAACATGGCATCAGAGCTAACAGAAAGCGTCAAGTTGATATTTAAAGAAAGAAAACACAAAGCTTCTTGAGCCTCAACTCCTTTGGCTAGACCAAAGGTTTCTAAGGGGACAGTGACTGACACACTCACACACTGCAGAGACTTTTCAAAGCACAGTCAGGGAGACTACAAGTTCAATATATTATGATGTGTTCACTGAGAAATAGAGGCACAGCTTCTCCACTCATAACTGATTTTGCTAAATAAAGAAGTCAGACTCTAAATGTAAAAACGTCTGTGAACGAAGGCTGAAAAAGTTCCAGAAGATGAGTAGAGCATTTTTACAACAACAGAAGATGAGTAGAGCATTTTTACAGTTTCTTAGGGGAGGAAAGATTATAAATGCTTGGTCTGGATTAAGACAAACCAGCATTTCAGAGTGGATGACGAAAAAAAGTCCTATCACCTCCCTCCACAGTAGGCAAAGCAGCACGTATGGAGACTGTGCCAAACCTTGTCACTCCTTATAGCTGTTCTCCGGCCAGTTTACACTCCACTTAACTAAAGCTGAAGCCTGCTGGGGCCCCAGGGTGCCCCTGTCTGTGCCAGCCATATCAATAGTCACCATGGCTGGGCTCAGCTCTGACACTGTACTCGAGACTATTGCACCACCGCCTTAACACCCAAACCATCCAGCCTAATCACAATCAGTGGCTATATGAGTACTTGTGTGTGTGGGTGTGTTTGCTGTGTGTGTGTGAGTGTTTCTCCCCACTTTTTCACCACATCTTCAGCACATGCCCTTAAGCATGTGCAAAATGGCTCAGTATCAAAGACTGATGATTGAACCGAAAACATACTCTACTCTGAGAAAAAACACAAGACCCTCAGTGTGTGTGTGTGTGTGTTTGAATTTGTGTGGGTGTGCATGTTTGCGGCAGATTTGCGCATTGCATGAACTAAGCATGTGTGTGTGTAACTGTGTGTCCACTGTAAAAACAAAGAGAGGCAGAGAGGCAAGGAGACATTTGCTGAGATGTATTGAATTTCAATAAAAAACTGCAATGAGGAGTTTGAAGCTGAGGCGATTTTTCAGTCTCTCATTGTTCTGTCTCGAATTAGTCGTGGTACACTCCATTTTCACCATGCCCAGCTAATCAGATCTCCTCCTGTCCCGTGGGCTTTCCCCTCATTTGGTATGTCCCATGAGTCATGTGCCAATCAAATTGCTCATCAATGTCTGCCTTTCTTTTTTCTTGGTCTCTTGCTCCCTTCCTTCTTTTAAGCCATTTCATTAAACTGTGTCATAAGAAAAGTTAATGAAGCTGGCTAGCCATGTTATGCTGAATATCATGTAAGGGATAGAAAAGGTAGCCTAAATCCATTTGATTGAAATCATGTCAGATGTAACGGAATAGATGTCAAGATTGTCTGGCCTGGATTTCAGCTGCAATCTTACTGTGAGCTACCAGCATTTTTCTTTTTCTTACAGGCACAAATAATGCACATCAGTAATTGATTTAAGTCCACAAAGGACAAATGGAGTCTGCAAAGCACCAAAAGTACTTCATAAACCCACAATATAGGGTTTGGTTACAAGCAGCAATCCAACCTCCAATTTTATTTTACTTGAAAGAAGCAAGCCCTTTTTCCCTACCAAAGCCATGAATATAGGGTTGCCAAGTGTGATAAAGTATCCCTGATCAGAGTTCAGTTGAGGCACTGATGGTAGTGGTGATGACTGTAAGGATGTTGGGGTATAAAGCTGTGTCTTTAGAGTAAGTTACACAGGTAATTGGAGAAGACCTCTATATCGACTGTTGTACTGTTGTAATGTTTGCTGTGAAGCTTCATGCAGCATGCCTTTTAAATATAAAGACTTTTTTGGTTGCTATTACTTTTAGTCAAACTGTATGTCATGAGCACATATGGCATGTACAACATGGGCATAGCCGCTGTTGCATCACCCGCTGGTTTTTGGACTCATGTGTTGGTTTTATTGGAGGAAGAAGTCACTACAGGTGTTGATTGCAAACTTATTAGGTAATGCCAGCAAGCTTTGTTAGCAGCCACAGGTGCAACATTCTTACACGCTAATTATTGCTAAAGAACTGATTAATAAAATACTGGAATTTACTCACCAAAGTGCACGTAGGTCTTACAAAGCCTCTTATCAGACTGTTTGTCACAGTCAGTTCCATTAAAAGGACAACGGTTGCTAGGTCCAGTTCAGCTTTTGGCTGCAGCTGCCTGCATTGGCACTTCCGTCAGTGGAAACAGCTTTGTGTCTGACTTTAAGCCTTAAAAAACAACAAATTGCAGTTATGCAAACAAACGTATGCCCTCTACAGTTGTTACAGTGAACAACATACAAGCCAGTTAGTTCTTTAGCGGATTCTTGGAATTAATTTGTTGTCATTTTACAGTAATAGCTATATGCTCCACAACAGAGCCTCATCAACACCCTCCAATTAATTCATTTATGCCACACACCCAAGAGGCCAAGTCAAACACTCGTGAAAATGTTAGTTATACGAGTAAATGTAAATGCAAGGTAAATCTAATGATTTTTTATCCACTCTCATTCTGTCATTTGTACGACACAACATACATTCCTTGTAAACTTTACAGAATGCATTATTGACCAAGTTAAACATTATATTCTTTGATTACTGTGTCGTTTTACAGTCAGTCACAGATGTCAAAAAAGTCTGTAATATTTCTTAGCTTGTTAAAGCATATTATACAAATATTTTTTTTTTGGAACATAGTCCACTGCAGCTTTTAAGACCAACCCCAAGTTAATTAGTCAGGTAATTATGTCTTTAAAATGTATGTATTCTATACATACAGTTTTAATGGTAACCACTGAAATTTAAGGTTAGCTCTTTTCCTATTTATTTAGAAAGGTGTTTTAAAATAACCCAAATAACTGCCCAGAGACGTTGCTGAGATAGCTAGCACGTCTCACAGCTTACTTCTGGAAGCCCGTGTTGCAGCTGCGTGTGGATGGTGAAGATCTTTAACAAACAACAAAAAGTGTCAGTTTTGGAAATCATTGCACTTCTTTTTGAGTTGCATCCACATCATCTAAAGGCCAGCCTGTTTCTGCAAGAGTGAATATTTGCAAGATATACAGCGTGGGGAATTTGTCTTGAAAAGCTGCTTCCTTCTTCATAATGACAAGGTCAAGAGAGTTGGCCTCGCTATATGTGATTTTCCTCATCAGGCATAATTGAGCTGTGTCTGTGGATATGTGATTTAAGATTCCCCTTTAAGGCAGGAAGAGAAAGTACAACAATGACAAGGTTCTGTATTCTGGGGATCTACACTGTAATTTGAACAAAAAACTTACCTTCTAATATTACTGATGAAATGATTCCAATCAGAAAATAGGTGAGAGGTAGAGTTATTAGGGTGATATTTTAGCCACATGCTAAACAATAGTTTGAGACACTGGAAGATGTTCCATCTTCCTTTTTTATATTAGGCATGCCAGGTAATTTAGAAACTTATCCATAAAAGATCACTGGTGAACCATTTAGGTTTAAGGTGAATATTAAACAATACATTGTAATTGCAAAAATGCATGTTGGCCTTATCTTTGTCATTGGGTATACTAAATAGGCAAGTTTCATAAAATGAAGCTGATGTTAACTTAAACCTGCCTTCATCAAAACTGCGATGAATGTCCCAAATTTTCCAAACATAAGCTGACAGAACTCTGCTCTATTCTTGCACACTTTTGGGTGGCATGATTAAAGTCTCACCTCTCGCACTGCTCCAATAATTTCAGATTAATTCTCGGGCTCTTATAATTTCCTGGATAAAGAAAAAAAAAGTTCTTTCTCTACAATTATACTGTTGGAGGGAACAATGTCCCATTTGGGATTTTAAGCCATTTACACAGATGATTCCAGTAATGCCATGCAAATAGAATTTAATTCAAAGTTAATTCGCCTGCATTACTTTTTAATAAAGAAATGATAAATTATAATCTCCTCTACAATTTAATCTATTTATGCTTCTTCCGTCGCTGGAAAGTGTCCACTGCTTGTCTCTTCATTAATTGTGAGAGAGAAAGAGGGGGAAAAGAGAGAAAGAAAGAGTGAAAAAGTAGGAAAATAAAGGGGGGTAGCAGGTAAATTTGTTATCTCAGCGCCGAACTGTGTTTGAGAAAGAAATAAAGGGTGTAATGAATTGATTTCATATTTAGTCTCAGGCGTGTTGATGCACATAGATCTCTAGTGGTCTTTCTGTGCCTGTAGCCTGCAGTATTTTCTTTCCTTTCATTAAGGGTGAGATTCTGCCCTTTGATAGTGTTATCGATTCTGCCTCCGAACACTGTGGCACCCCTGTGATGTTGCTCTTCAGGTAGGGAAAAAAAAGAAGAAGAAGAAGCTATTATCTTTGGTGTTATCCCGTACTAGTGTAGTGGCGATTCACTAAAGCGCTTTAGTTACCAGTGAACCGTTTTCCCCACTCTTTGTTCTTCCTCACTTTTATTGAATTCGAGGGATAATTACAGATTCTGGCGCTGCCACCGCTGCCGCTGCCGAGGCCTGCTGTAATTTCAGCAGGCTGAGAATTTATTGCTTAAATCATTATGATTCTCTGCTCCCGTCTACTGTGTTTAAATTCTATCTCGCCCTCGATCTGCTCCAAATGTGTATGAAGAGGTGCAGAACTCTCCGTACTTCAGCTTAAGTCCAAGTTTGACCTTGTAGTTTTTATCGTTATAACCCAGGAGCGAACATCATGTGAACACTGGCAGCTTCTAATCTGATACTTTGGTGACCTACGTTTAACTGCTGACCCTCGCCAAATAATATCCACTCTGTCCTTACTAGCGGCTCCCTTTCTCTTTGGAAAGATGTGGATGTTCAACAAGAGACGATAGAAGGACTTTCCAGTTGAACCCCCCAAAATTATATTGTGAAGTTTTCAGCTGGTACAAACAGTAGCAGGAGATTATGTGTGTCTGCAGTTGTTTCCCATTTCAGTTTTTGTGGCAGTAGTTTTTTCTGTTCAGATAATTTGTGTATCTTTTGTTCATTATTTTGTGTCATTTCATGTCTTTTTTAGGTTCTTCTGTTTCTGTAGTATGGTTCTCTTTGAATTTTTTTGTTGTCTATTTATAGATGTTTTGTGTGTCTCTGTTGTCATTTTGCATCTGTTTTAGACCATAGGCGCTACACAGACCTTTCCAGAGGTCTACATGTGTACTGTCACCAGGGGGCATTGAAAAGTGATCCTGTTTGTGCTGTTGTTGGTCTTTTAGTTTAGTCCTCGCTGTGGAGAAGACAGAAGTCGTAATCTACAAAGAAACGATGTGGGGTTAAAAACATTTGCTGAAACAATTATTGAAAGCAATGAAAACTGTGTCTGTGACACCGCCCATGCTTGATGCTGTTGGTGTTTCTTCTGTCTTTGATGAACTCTGCCGTCACCTCCTCAAGTTTGTAACCAATCAGCACTCGATCTAAAAACATCTTCCACAAACCTGAATTTCTAATGGACGCAAATCAAACGCAGGGCCATAAATCTGCCTTTAGTTGACTCCATCTTTTTTTTCTTTTTGGTTTGTTTGTTGGTTTGTTTGTTGGTTTGTTTGTGTCTCTGTGGTCATTTTGTTTCTTTTTGTAGTTGGTTCTGTCTTTGTGGTAACTTTGCAGTCGTGGGCCTCTTTTGAGTTTTTTCCTTTGTTTTTTTATGCATCTCATTTTTAGTTCTTTGTCTTTTATTGTTAGTTTGGTCTTGTTAGGGGTTTATTTGCATCTCTTTCTGGTTTTCTGGTAGTCTTCATTATTTTTTGTCTCACTCACAATATAAAAAAAACCCCTTCATGACAGGCCATATGCAGGTAGAAGCTTTTAAATCAATTATGCAAAATAAAAAAAAATACAGGTTCTTACATTGTTGTGACCCACTCTTCTTTAGACCATTACTTCAATTCATTGAGGTTTGCAGACATTCATTTATACAAATCTCTGTTAAGGTTCCACCACAACTTTAGAATTAGGTCAATGTCTACACTTTGACTGGGACATTTCAACACCTTGATTCTTTTCCATTGTGTTTTGATTTCAATTTCATTTCGGTCAAGGTTCAGCTGTTGGACTGATGGTTTTAGTTCATGGTCAGCTCCATGACTGCAAGGTTCCCTGGCTGGAAGCCACAGAGCAAGTGCAGATCATTGCCTCTCCACCACTGTGCTTGGTAGTTGGTATGCTGAGTGTGTTTAGTGCCAAATGTGGCTCCGTCCAGTATGGTCAGACATCGCCACTGTGATTTTAACTGTCCAAAGGACGTTCTTCCAGAAGACTTGGGACTTGTTCATATGCAACTTTATCCACCTAAGCTGTGCTGTGTTCTTTTTAGAGAAAATACACTTTTAACAACACTTCAAAGCAAGCCTTGTTTGTTCATTCTTTTTCTAATTGCACTGAAATTTAAAATTTAGCATGTTAACTGATGTCTATAGGCTCTGAGATGTAGCTCTTTGGTTTTCTCTAATTTCTCTGATCGTTGTATGGTTTGATGTTGAGCAGGGTTGTCTTCATCTGGAAAGACTGCGGCATTGTGTTACCACACATCTGAATGCCCAGGACAAGCAACCTACCAAAGCCTTTGCTTTTATAGAGGATTCTCTAGATGTTATAGAGCTCACAATTGCTGACCACCAATTAATCAAGTGTAACTTATATGTAACTTACCCTCTTAATTCTTAGCGGAGTAGTAAGGGCGTACTTAGTTTTTCACAGGACTGCAGAGTGTCCTGTGCTCCTGTAATCAGAGTAATTTTGGTAGACCGGCCACTAAGGTTCACCACTGTTCCAAGTTTTATCCATTTAAGGATAATTACATGTTTCTCATTTATTCTTGAGTTTCTTTAGATCTGGGCATGAATATTGTTTCACTGTAATTGTACTCTGGTACCCAAAAAACATTATAGCACTGTGAGTGGATTACAAAACCTGTTCAAACTCAAACAGCCAAGTTGGGTGAATAGGTAGGGCACAGGATGGTACCAACACCAAACCATGCCCAATATGATTGGGCCCCCCTCGTGTGCCCTTACTAATAAAACATTTGGTAGAGTGTTGTCACTCTTGCTATGCAAGACCAGTTTTAGTCCTACCTTAGCCCTTGCACTGTTATGCTGCTTCCTATTTCTGGTATCCTATATTTTGGTTACAAATATTGTACTCCTCATTTTAAAGCTTTAATGACAACTTTGATTTTTGAACTTTAATTGTGATTCAATAATGTTAACTACTCTTTATAATAAAAATATATATTTGCATTAGGTCTAAAGACTGTCACTACAAAGATTTTCATGCCAAAATTATAATTATCTAAAGAATTCTCAATTATTAAAATTAAAATTAAAAGAATTCTCAAGAATATCTAAAACAGACAAAGGCCATGAAGGAACAGTGGCCTATATGTTGGGAATGCAAATGTACATTCACAAATTTGTTACTACTTTACTCAATAGCGATGTCAAATGATTTTCTTGGCACTGAATCTTTTTTCCATCGCAGAAAAATTTATATGGCCTAAAATATTTAAAGAAAGACAAAGATGTAGTCTTCTATTAGTGTTCACAAAATAAAGAAATACATCATTCACTATCATCACAGCTCCCGAGACCGTGAAGTAATTTAGACATGTGGCTGATGGCACTTAAAAAAATGAAAGGAAAAAAAAATTACACATGGCAGCCAAACCAAGGACATAAGATCAAACCTGATAACGCAACAAAGCTCATTTTCCTCAAAGATCCTAATTGATTGGTTGATTATGCTTTTTCTGTTCCTCCATCTCGGTGGGTCTTCTTTAATAGCTCCATAATGACGCTACGGAACTGGACGTGTAAGCCTCAGCCAATTAGAATAGTAATAGGCTCTAATTAACTAAAAAAAAAGGATTTTCAATAAAATAGGAGGAGATAGCGAATTTGATTACTCATATTCATTAACTTTTTCCCCCTCCCTTCCCTTCTGCCATCCCTGGAACTTTGCTCCCTTCATTTTTATGAATATTTTATCTTGTGTGAAGCATTACAATACATGCTGTCCCTGGCAAAGGCCAAAGCCGTAACAGCAGAAAGCCTTTCTTCTGCTCTCATTCAAAGAGCCTTCCTTTGTTTCTGCATAATGAACAAGTTGCTGATGGTGGCAGAATAAATTTTAATTAGACTTTTAAGGAGGAGACTTGGAAGGATGATAGGTTGTTTTAAATCAAAACTTGACAGTGTGAAGGCTTTTTAGGAATAACCCAAAGTTAGTTGATGAAATATGCTAGCAAGTGCAAGCATATTTTATCGACATCGTCCGTATGTGTGTGTGTGTGTGTGTGTGTGTTTGTGTGTGTGCGCGTGTGTGACAGAGATGTGTTGTGCCAGCAGGTGTCTGTAACGGCACATCAATAATTTGCAGCAATTCTAACCAACTCCCTCCTTCTCCCTCCTCGTTTCTGCTTCTTTCTCCACTCCATTCACTCTGTCTTTCTTGCCTCAGGTCAAGTTAGCAACACTTAAGGACTACAACACTGTGCCCGAACACCATATGTTGTCTTTGTGAGTGTGTGTACCTACCTGTTTTGCTTGTTCCCTTACCTGATGCCTGCCGTCGCTTGCAGCCAAAGCATGTCAGCTTTTGAGAGACAAAAACAAAAACAGAGGCGAGCAGAGAGGGGACACCAGGTACACCAACATGTGTGTGTGTATTACTGTGTGCGTGCATCCTGCAGGCTGCTTCGCCATGAGACAGGGCCATATGGTCACCCCAGGCAAAGCAGGTTGGGCCTGTTTACCTGCCTCACTCTGGGTCATGTCAGTTTCGTTTTCAGCGTAGCCGCAACGCGGCTCAAGCACTGCTGCCAAAACACCACATTTAACTGCCCTCCTCCTCCTCTTCTCTCTCTTCTTTCCATCTTTTCTCTCTACTTTTGCAGTGTCTTCACAGGGCTTGATCTTTTTCAGATTTACAGAGCAACAGACTAACATTTTTTAATCAATTAATAAAATTATGTTTGTTTGTTTTTAATTATTGTGTAACATCAAAACATGTAAATCTGCAGGTGCTTCTTCTGACTACCCGTCCAAATCCCAAAATGTCTAATCGTTTGAGAATGCAAAGGAGAAATAGTAACCAAGGAATGCTGAAAATGTCTGGAATCTTTTTTTCACCAGTAACTTTCTTGTATTAAATATTAGGAACGTTGTTACAGTGTGATTGGCAGCATAAAAGATGAAACATTCTGAGAGGAGGTCACAACGACATCCGTGATGATTACCTCAAAAGAGGTTCCTCAAGAAACTTGAGTTGGTTTTAGTTGAATGAAAAATATAACAATAAAAAAAATGGCCATCAATGAATAAAAATGGGGAGAAATATGGTAATTTGCTGCTTTGCCTTCCTTTGTTTTTAAAAAAGATGAATCGCATGATAGAGAATACCAAAGGAAAAGAGTTTTACTTTCTTGAAGTTAAATGCACGTTATGCAACTTAAAGATCTTAAAGTTGTTATATGTTATATATGAAATATAACAGATATTGTTTGTTTATTTAAGAACTTTAAGAGATTGACACATATCACACTCTTGTGCCCCATACACCGCACAGCTACAGGAACACTGGTTTTATCAGTATTTGAACACTGACGGTTGCCAGGAGTTATTGACTGCTATTGGAATGGTTGACACACAAACATTGTAAAGTATCGACAGGAATTAAAGTTTAAACAAACATAGCTAAAAAAATGCTACAACACTACTACATTTAATTATTTGAAGTTAAACATTAATTAATAAATAAAACAAGTTGAACAAACTTTGCCTCTAGGTAGCTTGGCAAAACATTTTAACAGACAATTGTAGTAAAACTGAACTGTACGGTCACTTTTGAAAAATTCTTACAACTGAATAAGACAAATGTTGCCACAGTAAGCAAACGTATAAGTAAACAAACAATAACCTACCTATACTGAAAGACAAACAATAATATTTAAAGTGTTTGTGGACCTTTTTTGATTTGTTTTCAAACCTGTTTTTTTTATTATGACGTCCTTATTGACAAAAAAAAAAAAATCTTTATCTACATTTAAATACTTTGTTTTCTTAAAAAAAAAAAAGAAAACAATAAAAACAAGTCGTTTCAATGTGGGTTGCTACAGGAACATATTTATGTATTTTTGATTTCATTTTTGGAGTTTGTTTTTATATATTTTATCTTTTGTATTGTTTTAATAAATCTTTTTCAAAAAATATTCAGACCCTGAAACAATAACATCACTAAAAATAAATAATGTGTGAAAGGACTTCCTTGGTAAATTCACCATAACAAACATTTTCACAGCGCTAAATCTCCAATCATGTGTCAAATACTCACCGCACTTCTGCACCAGCTAATATCAATCAATTATACATTGATTTTTTTTTTCTTTCAGACACACGCTGCCCTCAGTGGACACTTCCTGTAGATGCAACACGTTTAACAGGAAACAGGTAGGTACATACGCATAGGAAATCACCTGTTTATTGAAAATGTTGACCCTTATAATTATAATGTGTCTGAAATTAACATGGAAAATAATCTGGTTCTGACTCATCATGTCAGGAATTATTTTTGTTTCTTTTTTGTATTAATATATTAATGTTGATTAAATATATTTGGGTTGTGAAAGGTTGGACAAACTGAGAAATTTGAAAGAAATCACCTTGAGATTTGGGAAGCGATGACACATTTTTTTTTGTTTAATTACAAACACAGGGGTTAGGGAATTATTTGTAAAACAGCTGTTTGAGTTATTCATCCATTAATAAATACTGAAATGTAGAGCTGTTTAGTCAGTTGAGAGATTATCATAATAGTTGACACTTGCTTTTTCTGTCCACTGACTAATCGGGTAATTATCACAGTAATTTTGAAGCAATAAGATAAACATTTCGTGGGTTAAGCTTCTGATTATAAACAGTAAAATCTTTTTTTTTTGTTTAGAACCGTTGATTGGTAAAATATCTGATGCCATCACAAGTGTTTTAATGGAGGAGGTGGGGGGTGATAGTAATGCTAAGAAGAAGCAGTTCAGCATTACTATTTGAGTTAAACTCTAAAAAAAGTAACTTATCAGTGGTAATAAGACAGTAGCTATGTAGTAGAAACATAGAAAAGGAAAGCTGAAGTAGAAAAGCAGGAACTGAATGAATGAATGTTATTATTTACATCATGTTTCTCTGGGTGTTTCTGTGTTAATCAGAATCTTTGCTGCTTTTGGGGTTTTTTTGTCATTCTTGCATCGTAAAATTCAAACACACCAGACCCACCAAACTTGTCTGGGTACCTAATATACCATTATGAATTTAGCACTACCACCATACTCAAGGACCACTACTAAAGATAAAGAAGGTAAATATAAGGGACCTTATAGCAACAGGATGTTGGTATCAGTCAGTACTGGCCTTGTTGACTGATATCTGTATATTGGCAAATAAGATGACATTTCCAGGTGTCAGTGGCTGACATTTATCTGTTTTGTAAGATTTGTTTGGCCCTGGATAAATATTCAAAAATCCAAAAAGAATTTCTTTGTTCCTTTGTTAAAAATGAGAACTAAAAAAACAAAAAAACAAACAAATAGAATTTGTTGTTGGACAAACTTTCATTTTAAACCTCAGTATCAGGGTAGAATTTAACAAGCAGTGCATCCCTGGTTTGATACATTCAAAATCAAACTCGTCGAACAGAAGTAAACTCATATCATCCACCAGGTCACCAGTGAGCAACACCCTTACATGCAATTTGGCTTTTCAGTTCTGTTTTATGATTTTCATTTGGGCATATAAGCATCCACCACTTTTTTAACAGAATTTTATGTGGAACACCCAAATGGAAAAGAGAAACTGCAGTACCAAAATGTACTTCATTGGAATGCTAATGTCTAAGAACTTTGTTTCTGACGTTCTTAAAAGAAAACCCAAACCCTCTGGCAAACTTCCAGTGACCTTCTGGATATAAAAAAGTTAATATGTTTGTTGTTGTTTTTTTCTAAATTCACATTTAAAGGAAAGTAGCAGGCATCCTTCTCTCTCTTCCACTCTCTCTTTGCCCCTGTTAACCCCCCGCTGTAGCAGCAGTTGCCGGCACCTTGGCTGAGCATGATGTCCGGCTGTAGCAGTAACAGGTGCCTACATGTTGCCTGCTGGCATCGTGCCGCCACCACACTACAGCAGCCATCTTGGCAGCATGTTGGGTCCTCACGCCCAAGCTCGCAGGCTGTAATCTACCTAATCTCACAGCTGCCAGTCAGTTCAGAGTGGTCATACACACTGATAGTGACTCTTCCTATACCGTGTGTGACGAAGAGTGAGAACAGTAATTGATTACATTTTTTTTTTTATTCAGTGAAGGTTCGTTTTGGATTCTTCTCAATTTGCCCCATGATATGGTCCTTTTTAAATACACACACACACACACACACACACACACTGTCTGGAGACTCCCTCCCCTTTAACGTCAAGCACATCAACTACACAGACCAGTCCTTTTTTTTTTCCTCACTCACTGCCACCCGCTACAGTCCTCCCCCCCTTCCCCCACCGCCACACCACTGCCCCTCAAGCTTACTGTCACCCCTTGCCCCCACCCCCGCCTTCCGCACCTACACTCTCACACATACACACATGCACACACACACACGCCCTCCACCCTTTTTCTATTTCAGATGCAAAGCTGGGGCCGAGGCGAGACGTGCATATAGTCACAGCGGCAATCTCATCTATGTCCAATCTGTCATGCCACTGCCTTTCATTATTCTCCTGCGTGGGGGGAGAGATAACGCCGAGGCATATTTTATGGACAGTTGAGAGAGAGAGAGAGAGGGAGAGAGAGGGAGAGAAGAGAAAGAGAGACTGATAGGGAAATAAAGAGAGAGAAAGATGCCAATATGGTGGAGTAATGGTTGAGAGATATGAAGGGTCCTGCTTTGGCCAGGGAAGAAGTGTCACCCTGCCTCATTGGTATCTAGGTCAATGCAAGAGAGACAAGGAAAAAAAAGGAAGAAGAAGTAAATGAAGTGATGAAAATTATTGAAATGGAGGTTTGGTGCGGGGCGAAGGATGGAAGGATGAAGAGGGAGTGCCGGTCAGTGCCATCTCTTCTCCATTAAAAATGGACAGCCTGAGGGCCTCCAGGCAGGAAGAAAAGGGGAGGGGAAGGGGGGTAAATAGGCGGTAGCCATTCTTCATGGCCACTCGATGGCCCCATAAAATCAGGGCTCGTATGCATGCATGCATGCTGCTGTTGTTGAATATGGAGGAGTGAGGGAATGCGAAGGGGCCAGCAGATGAAGGAGGAGCGCGAGGGACGGGTGAATGAAGGGATGGGTGAATGCACCGGGGTCAGGTATTCTCTTCTGTCACCCCTGTTGCTGGGCTGAGTGGCTGACTGGTTGTCTCTCTGCTCAGCGCACTGGAATGATTGGGTCCTGGCCTGCAGAGAATGGGCTGGCCAGTTTTACATATATACATATATCATGGTCATTGTCATGCTGTGTGTGTGTGTGTGTGTGTGTGTGTCTGTGTGTGTGTGTGTGTGTTTCAATATGCAAATAAGATGCCTTTGATTTCGTGCACGTGTTAGTGTCCATGCATCCGTGTGTCGCCGCAGTCGTGCGGCATCCAGATGTCAGTGCAGCCTCACTCGATGTCTGTCATTGAGACAGTGGGGGTGGGGTTAAGGTGACCTGTTTTAAATATAGACAGTGTCACGACAACATGCCCGACTCGACTTATAAAAGCCATTTGCATAATGTTCCTCCCTTATCCCTCGCTTTCTCCCTCAATTTTTTTCCTTCCTCCTGGGAGACAGGCAGAGCAGACGCATCGTGTTTTGCCTTTGTCTCGGCTGTTCAAATGCAAAAAGATGTCATGTCAAGGCTTTCTTCCGTGCACAACCTGCGTCGCACAATGAAGAATGGGACGAAATACAAACACAGAAGTGCTGCGCATAAAGACAAAATAGGTTCCCTGTGTCATTACATCAAATGCAAAAGACTCACCATGGAAGCCTGTCAGTACAGTATGTCCCCGCTACATAACACCACAACTATAAACTAACTGAGAAGACTGTAACTCAAATGACACCAATATTCACACATCTTTACACCTCTCCCTGCATATTTTGCTCTTCTTTCCCGGCTGCTGGAGGTGTTATTGCCTTGCTGTCTAACAAGCCGAGGCCTTTGAAAAGTATTTGGAAAAAAAGGTTAAAAAGATGACACTGATGGGGCATTTTTAAACAGACCTCATAGACCTTGGACTTTGATTTCTGCTTAACTTTTGTAGCATACCTTGTCCTTCTCGAGCGGATGTGCGAGCAAGCCTTGTCAGCGTGCCCTTCAATTTGAATGCGTACTCCACTCTGGCAAACTAATTAATTATTCCCCTCTTCACCCTCCTTTATTCATCCATTTGTTTTTTTTCCTCAATGAAGAATACATGCCACATTCCTTCAATACCTTTCCTTCTCTCAGACTCAGCGCCTATTCATTAGGAATTCAAATTAATCAGTATTTACTGTAGCGCTTGCCAGCTCTGCTCTCAAGTGCAATTTCTATCAACAAGGTTGAGTGGGCTTTTGTTTCTTATAGCCAATTGGAATAAAGCTCGCTCTTGCTTTGTCCCATTTTTTTAGATGTTCAATTGAACACATCAACTAGTTTGGCACATAAGACGGAATTGACGTTCTCCCAGAATGCAATGCTACAAGGACTTTTCATCTGACATTCAATGAACTCTGAAATTAAGGCGCAGTAACAGTTCAAAAAGCAACCCAAGCTAATTGTCAGGCTTTTTTGGGCAGAGGGCTATCTATCAGTAGTACATGGCCACAACAAAAAAAAAGTTGCAGTTTGCTTTAAAAAGTCATCTTTTGTTTCGATATTGCCAACTAAAGCAGTCTTTCAGCACTTTAGTAAATTAGCACTTTTGAACTCCGGTCCACTAGTTACTTTTATTTCCCCTATGAATACTGATGCCGAAGCATCGCGCAGTAGTATTCAGATCCAGCATGTCACCCATTGTCAGAGAAGTTCTGTGTCACCGAGGGTCGCTAAGGCCAAGGCATTTAATCTGTGCAGTGTTAAAATCACATAGACATCGGTCAGAATTAGTCTTAATGTGTGGGCGTGCTTGGAAAACATCATCGTATGTTCTGTGTCATCAGACTCAACGAGTGTTAAAAGCTGATCCTTCCTGTGACAGCATTACACTCATGTGTACAGTATATTCAAAAAGTAATTGTGTGGCAAGAATCTGTTTCCTTCCCGGGGATTCTGTCAGTGTTGTTTAGTCAAAGCTGCTGGTGACGTCGGTTATGGCTTCACTGAGACAGTTCTGTCATCCTCGGTTTTTAAAGGGTCTGTATTTGACCTCAAACAATGATATGTATTCGTTTTTACTGCATAAACCCAGCCAAGAAATCTTCAATAATCTAATAATTTAATAAATATAAGCAGTGAGTGACAGTAAAAGTGTGTGGACAGAGAACAGCAAGTACTAAAACTGTCTGAAGTGGATAGTATTCTTTTCTCATTGTCTCCTTTCTTGGAGTTCAGGTCATCCACTAAATGGGATGTAGGTGGTTCGATCCCTGGCTGCTCTGGCGCCAAAGTATCCTTGGCCAAGTTTCTCTCCGATGTGTTCATCTGAATGAATATGTGTGAATGGTAGATAGAGTGTTTGTATGAATGGGTGTGAATTGTTAAATAAGGTGTGTTGTATAAAGTGCTTTGAATGCTCCAGCAGAGTAGAAAGGCACTATATAAAAACCAATTTACTACCATTTATCAAACCAAGGAACACCATCACTATGAACTATGTGAACCAGGTCTACTTGTTCACCTGTGCACACCTGTCATTTTGCCACTTACTAATTATGTTGTTGTACTTATGGAAAAATTTCACAGCCAGCTTCCTAAATGGGAAACAAAATCTGACAAGTGCTCTTGTTAAAACTTACTAATACTTTTAAACTACCTGCAGAGAGATGGTTAGAACTGCTTTGTAGCTGACAAATGTTGTCATTTGCCACTTCCTTGTGATTGAAAGATGAAGAATTTAAAGTTAAAGAATTGTTTCCTTCTAGTGCTGCAAGCCCAGCTGTCAACATTAAAGTCACTGAAATAGAATGATCTGAATAACTGAGAATCTTCATAAGCCTGAGGAAATCCATGCTATTTAGTGGCAAAACTGATATCGAGGGTTTCTTTTAGGTTTTTTTGTTTGTTTGTTTGTTTGATTCCAGCTAGTTTCCAGTTCCTGGCCCACTGTTTAGCAGTCTCATCTCCTTCTCAGTGAGTTTGGTAAGTACACAAATGCAAATCATGGTAAAGTCTGCTTTAAAAAAAACAGGATTATGCTTTAAAGCTAAAAAATAGTCATGTAACACTCCAGTGCTTTCTTTTATCTCACTGAAAAGTGAGGGGAGTAAAGGTGCTTGAGTACATGTTTATTTTATGGACAACTTCAGATCTACATACTAAATACCTTATATTGCATACGTCCATGGATTGTATGTAATCATCTCTGTTTAATGCAGCTCTTCAGAGAAATGAATGCAGTGGGTTTTTGGTCAGTGGTTGTTGATCAATGGTCATGAGAATTTGCATAATTATGATTAAGGAACTGACCTCCCAGCCCATTGTTCCTTCAGTGGGCTGGTTTCAGTCATTATGCAAATGTACTGTTTATTAGATTTGGGGAAACCTGCAGTCAGCTGAGACTGAAGAAGTCACTTGGATGAGTGACGAAACGTTTCTCCCACAAAACGCTACGTCCAGATGAACAGAATCAACTTTTGGAGACCTTTAGGGGCTGCATTTATTTCATTAACCCACTAATTGTCACCTTGAAAAAATTATGCTCATAAATAACATTTTTACGGCTTTGAGCCCTAAAATCTGAGATTATTTTTAATAATCCTGGCCAGTAGCACACCGGCCATGTTGCTGATTAATGTATGAACTGTATTTATCTACATTTTTCCAAATGCCACTTTTAATCTGAGCCAAAGTTGTAATTATAGAGAAAATTAAGGACTTCTTTTGAAGTTATCAACGCCTGGTTGAAACTAGCCTTTTGGCCTTTGCAAGCTTTCCCTTTACCCAACTTCTTACTTAACAAGGCCAGGCTGAAAAACCCACAGATCTAATTGAATATTGATATGTGTGTGTATAGAGGCCCAGAGCGAGGCTCGCCCATGTTAAGCCATTCAGTGCATCCTCTTGATTGAAATTCCATTAGCTTGTTAGTAGAGGATAGTGGAGAGTCGGTGAATACTTAGCCTTGTTAGCCGAGGCGCAGGCTAAATGAGTGTGCACAGGGTCATTGTCCACTTAAAACTCACTCTGCAAACCGGCGGGCAGCTTGAATAATTCATGGAGCATGACCCGCGCTGACTGGGCTTTAAACGAGTGTAGCTTCTCTGTCTGTCTGTTTGGATAATATCTCCACTCTGGAGTTAATTAAGTTTTCATTTTTTTTTATTTCAGCCAGCTGTGTGTACAGCGGTCAGAGACTTGTCCCTGTGGAGACACTGAAAGCCAAATGAAAAGCGAATGGAGAAAAAATGATTGCAATATAAAGTTATAAATGGAGCTTTTTCTTCTCCTATCTCATCATACAGGAAGCACATTAGCCCATTAATTAGAAGCCATTACCTGTCTCTGTTCAACAGGTTTCAGAAAACTGTTTATTCTATAGGAACTGGATGTTGCAACCTTTGAAACAAGAAACAGTAAAGTTGAATGGCGTTTTAGACCAAGCTCTGATAAAGCTCCTCATTCAGATAATCTTTTGCAAAAACCCTCCAAAATTTCAAGGCAGTTACTCATCAGTAGTTTTAGACTAAACATAAATCAAATGAATATGCCTAGATCAAAGAAACGTCAAGTAGGAGAAAATAAGCAACCTTCTACAAGTACAAGTGCAAATGATGCAGTCTGTAGAAACCTGCAGTCCTATTGTCAGTTATAAGTCCTGTATAATAAAGCACCTTTGTGGAAGCCTCCATTCCCATAAATGAAACATTTCTCAGCTGTTTGTGTTTTTAGCCCTTGACACTGCGCTTTAAAGGTCCTTTGGTATGCCACTTTTCTCCACTCAGAGGCGCTACATGCCACCAGGTAAGGCAGAAAACTGCTTGGGGCTCCAGGCCATTGGGGGTACCCCTGAGGGCTGACATAACTTAAACTCCAGCAGTGGCAGTTTATAGTGACAGAAGAAAAGAGGTGACCTTCCTGGGGGGGGGGGGGTCCCACCTGACTCCAGTCACTCCTGTTGAAAATGGTATGCATGTTTCTGCTTAAACAAACTTAATAAGAACAAAGAAAGAGTCACTCAAAATATAGAAGACTTCTTCTTTGGAGAAGAGAAGGAAGAAATAAAAGAGGTAAAAAGTAAAACACTGGTGAGGAGTTTTATACAGAAATTCCACTATAGCCTTACTTTATTTCATTTATTGATGGACTGGTTGTTATATAGCGCTTTTCTACTCTAACTTAGCACTAAAAGTATTTATACAACTTGCCTCATTCATGCACATTCATACAAGCACTTCTTGATATGCTTTTTCCATGTACGTGCTTTTTATCTAACATTCAGACACCTCCTGAGCCACAGCCACCCTTAGTTATCTTGGCTAGCAGAGCAGCCTAGTGTGTTGAGTCAAGTGTGCTGGCCAGGAGCCTGTGTTTGGATGCCAGGAGTTCACTGTTTAACAAAGCAACAAGTTCTCTAAATCAGAAATATATCTATGTTTTTATTCCTTCAATTATGCACCAAAATAGTGTCCTACAATGCAATGTGACTAGCGCTTCACTTTTTATCAAGATTCCTGCATGGCATCTAATGGAAACACTCCACTGAGAAGAGATGCCATGCCTTTTTTTATGACCAACTTTTTATTAATAAAATGGTGTGTTAAAACAAATATCTCAGAGCAGAACCAGACAAAAAGGCCCAAAGACAAAATGGCAATGAATAATACAATAACTATATTATTAGTTATGCATTTTAGCATTCATTTATTTGCTGTGGTTCATAGAGGTTCTTACTGCACCCAAAATGTGTACGGCTAACCACCAGCAGCATTAACGCTACAGAAAGCCAAATAACAGAAACTTCTGGCTTCCGGTTGAACAGCCATACACTGTACATTTACTGCTGTACATACATCTCTCTATGTCAGCATCGTCAGCAGTAGTTATCTAATAGTTAGTTAACAGTAGTTAGCTAATGACAAGCTTGGTTAAGGATTTATAATGTAATTTAGTCCACAAATTGAGTAGGGTGGAAGAATCCGTTTGATTAATGAAACAAATACCAAGCTGCAAAACTATTACACGTTGCTTGGCCCAATCATTGCATTCAAATACCATAATTTTACATTATAACCTATTATTTATTATGAGGGCTTACAATACAAAATGTTTATTCTGTATTAAGGATTCTGTGGTGCTTTTAGTTCATATTATTTAGATGTTGTTGTTATATTGTATATCCATCTTTCTTCTTCCGCTTTTCTGCCCAGGAGGCAGATCCCCCAACCATCTCAACTGGCTCCTTTCGATGTGGAGGAGCAGCGGCTCTGCTCTGAGCCCCTCCCGGGTGGTCGAACTCTCCGTAAGGGAGAGGCCAGCCACCCTTCGGAGGAAGCCCATTTCCACCGCTTGTATCCGCGTTCTCATTCTTTTGGTCACTACCCACAGCTCGTGACCATAGGTGAGGGTAGGGACATAGATCGACCAGTAAACTGAGAGCTTCACTTTTACACTCAGCTCTCTCTTCACCACGATGGACCAGTACAGCGTTTGCATCACTGCAGCTGCAGCACCAACCTGTCTGTCGATCTCCCACTCCCTTCTCTCATCACTCATGCACAAGACCCAGAAATACTTAAACTCCTCCACTTGGAGCAGGAACTCGTCCCTGACCCAGAGTGGACACTCCACCCTTTACCGGCTGAGGACCATGGGCTCAGATTTGGATGCTGATTCTCATTCTTACTCGGCTGCAAACCGTTCTAGTACGAACTGGAAGCCGCCACCTGATAAAGCCAACATCATCTGCAAAAAGCAGAGATGAGATTCTGAAACCACCCAAGTGGTTTCAAAGCCTTCGCCACTTGGCTACACCTAGAAATTCCATCCATAAAAATTCCGAACAGAATACTTTTTTTTGTCATTGTCAAGTCATTGTTTTCCATTTTGTTCCAGTGGAAAGACCAGGCCCTTTATTTGGGAACCTACTAAAAAAGTACCTTTTACCAGAATGACTGCATAGACACGTACTCACAACCACTGTTCAAACAAGTAACACTTAAATGGCAATTTAACCATACAAGAACAAAATCATTAATGAATAGCTGAATTCATTAAAATACTGTGATGAAGGCTAAAGCAAGGCCTGCACACCACTGATCACCAGTGATGACTGAAAGAATACTCAGGAGAACAGGGAGTCACAAAATTTTGGCGTCAGAACCCGTAGTTGGTCTTCACCGGCTGACTTCACAGCTAAAGGTTCTGATGTGTTGTCACATGATGTGATTGGTTTAGAAACTGTCTCAAAAACATGAAGCATGCTTGGCAGGGCAGGCCTAACACATCAGCGTTACACACAAAACGGCACAGCAGTTCAGTGAGGAAACTTTAATTACTTTTCACATGACAAACACTGCCACATGAAAGCAAGAACTGAATGTTGGGTTTTTAGAACCTGAACAACAGCTGAAATTGGAGTTTTTGAATGCCAGGAAGATGAAGAAAAACAGTAAGCAGCAGGCCTAAGTATACCACAATGACCTTCTAACGGGCATTTAAAAAAATAAATAAATAAATAGCTGCAACTTTTTCAAACTTCAGTAAGTCAGAAGAATATTTTGGCTTGCTTAGAAACCTCCAAGGACAGGGCCTAAAAACTCAAGGCATTGTACTAGGACAGCCTCTCTTCTGACACTGGCATTGTGCAAACTCAGCTCCTTTTACCTGAAAGTCTTCCAGAGTTGCATCATCTCTTTCAGGAGTAACACATCCTCCTCCTGGAGCCTTTTTACAGCCATCACCTTATCAAAGACCTTCTTTTTGAAGAGAATACCAACCATGCTCTAAATTAAAAGAACACAGGACACTTATTACTTGCTATTAAATCATCTTCAGGGATAGTGCACTTAACTAAAACAAAACTAATGCAAAGCACACAAGGCCAACTGCTATAGGAAAACATAAATGTCACCTCCAGTGGCCCAACTTTGTCTCCTCCTGCTACCATGGCAACATGTTCATTTAGTATGGTAGTTTGGCACCAAAATGTCTTCTTCTGGTGTTTTAAGGAAAACACACCCTCACCACACCAGTGTATCTGTTTTATTGTGAGGGCACTAGACTTGGTGCTTGACAAAAGTGCTTTGTTTTCATCTGTCCTGACCTCCTGATTCTATAAAAACAAATGAATAGTGTTTAATGATGTGTTTAACACTTTAACTTTATGGAAACGGACATCTGAGCCCAGCCCTGAATGTCATGAACCAGCTGATGTGTCTGTGTGGCATCAAGTGACAGCTCCGAGGACTTTAATTCTCTCTCACACCTTTTCTACATTGTGAACATGTGAAAATTAGACATGTGCATTACCAAAAGTGTGATTTTTCTTCTCTAAGTCTGGTTGTGTCTGTTCAGAGAACTTTTATGAAGTGTGCTGCACATGGTGCGCTCTTCTAATTTGTTCCATCCCATACACCGTAACATGAGCATGTCTGTGCACACTATGAGACAAAGCAAAATGCTACATCCCTTTAATAAACACATCCACAAAAATAAAGCCTTGCTATGATCGCATCTGGTCATCTAACCATGTACAGGAAAATTTGCAGTGACAGAGCACGACAATGACAAATGCAGTTATCAGTGTCACAATAAACAGCCCACTGACCTGATCTGGAAGTGAATGTGGTTGTGATAGCACCAGGTGGAACCTGCTCTGGTTGGCACCCAGTTACCTGATCTAAAAACAAAATGAATCCATGCATCTGAATGAGTAATTATATGATTATGATAAACTGGTGATGATCACAAACAAACAAAAACAAAGAAATTTACCTTTCATTTAAGACCGTGTTCCTAAGATAAAATGAATACGGTAATTAAAAACATAAAGTAAGTTATAACACCCACTCTTGTTAAAGCCATAGTGTTTTTGACTTCTAGCCACTGCCATGATTGTCAAGAGGTATAAACCAAGCAAGAGAATGGCTGCTCCTTACACAGCTTCTACACGTCATTAGTGCAAATAACCCAAAAGGATGTGAAAAGATTCACTGAACCTTTAAAATCATCTCACACACACACACACACACACACACACACACACACACACACACACACACACACACACACACACACACACAAATACAAGAATGCCCTGAAAACAAGAAGAATTCATCTCTTAATATTCGAACCAACCTCTGTTGTGGTCACTGGTCAAGGGTCATATGTCACTGCCACTTTTGCAAAGCTACTGACATGGCCAAGACACAGGAGCTAGTGTGCATTCAATAAAGCTGTCCCCAGGTAGCCTCCAGTATATTTGGTGTAGCATGCCATCTACACACAGAAAATGTGTGTTTGTGTCTGTGTAGTAGATTACCGAAGAATAGAACAGAGATTTTTGGGGTCACTTTTAAAGAAACTTTACCTTGTAGATTGTAATAAGGTGTCGTATGATGACTGGCACAGTAAAAGAACCATTAAATACAATTTCATGACTGGGGTGCACTGGAAATCTAAACTAAAAAACTTATGAATAGTCCTATAAGGGAATAGTTGGCATTTTTCAGTGACCTTTGAATTTAAGCTTAATAAAGTTTACTCAATAAAGAAAAAAACATCAAGTTTGCCAGAGTTTCTGCTTTACTTCTCAGGAAGTTTTGTTGTATAACTATTGCTGCCTCAGTTCACATATACAGTCTCAATTTTTTTAAAGATGTCTTCAAAAATGAATTTGGTGATCTTTGTTTTCTAGCATAAACAGAATCATACTTTATTTGACCCAGAGTGACCAAAACAGAGGTCTGTGCCAGAGAAACGTGTTATTCACAGACTACAAGTCACCGAATTTGAAATTGTCGGTGCATGCACACATGAGGCTCTTTCTTTAAGGAGGACAGTCTGCAGTATAGCTCAGAAGGCTGAATGTCAAAATGATTTCAAAAAGGTTTCTGTATTGCTTTCGGCAGTGGCAAGTGCATGCTACACATACATTGCACATACAGAAAGCACTTCTCTGATTATGTGAGCAATGCTTGATTGTAGGACTGACAGCATCCAGTAGGAAAACCGTTATATTTTGCTTATCTCTGCTTGCAGGTGAATGCAGTATTTAGCGAGCAGATAAACACGTGATTCTTGATGGAAACCAATAAAATCAATAAATGGACACCAAATATTGGCCTTGTGAGCATCGGGCATAAAAAAGCAAACCCAAATGAAGATGATATGATCAAAAACAAAACACTAATACTCTTGTGAAAAGCACACTCTTACATTAATAGTTTAGCAGTTTGAATGACTCCTCTCTATATCTGCATATTTTCCTCCATCGTTTATGTTCCGTTTCTCTACAACTCTGCATGGTTATTTCTGTTACACACTCAATATGCTCGTTTACTAAATTTGCTTACTGCTCTCTATTTATCTTGTTTATATGCTGTCGGCTGTTGCAGTTTCACAATATTAATCATCAGTCATCTAAGTTCCAAGTGAAACAACATACAGTATATCATCACCGGCCACTGGCAATGTACCTCTTAAATTTTACTGCCAGTGCCAGGTTGTTGTATCATTAATCAGTAACATTCACTGTAATGTCATTGCCCCTCACACTCAGTATGAAAGTGGTGTTATCAAAAAAAAAAAGAAAAGAAAAAAGAAACAGAAAAAAGACTTAATGGCTTTTTTTGGCATCTGCTTCTTGCCTTCATACCTCCCTCCCTTGATTTGCTGCAGGTTCTCCGACATATCTGTAAATGCTATTAATGTAACAGGTGACTATTCATGATGGTGAGAGCAGCTTTGTGATTACTCTCAATTTACTGCTTGTGACTTGAAAGAATAAATATTATAAGCTACATTTCTGACAAGCAAAGAATAACACAACTGTCATGCAGCAGCCTGCATCCATTGTGTTACAACACATTGGTCTCCATTCATTTATGTCAATGTTTAATTAATACTGAGTGGCTAATATAACATGCCACAGAATTGTAGTCAATGCCTCTTAACATGTAATTTCTCACCGTGCGTTTTCTTCTTTTCATTTTCAGTTACAGAACTCCGAGTACACATTCTTAGTACTTTTATTAAGATAGTGTTCGACTCTTTAAGGAGGACTGTAATTTGGTTTGTGCTTATAAAGAGCTCAAGAGGAGCTCATAAAAGTGGCAGTTATTTACAGTCACTTCAGCCCCACAATGTTTTTCAGCTAATGTATTCAGCCCTTCTTCCACATCGCAATGCATGGAACAGGTGCAGATTGACGTTCCTAATGCAAGGAAGCTTTTTCCTAAACTCCCCACTGTAGTATTCAGCGACTGCCGTCCAACTGGGTCCTGCCTGGGTGTGTTAAATGTGGTGTTTCAGTCAAGTTAAAGTAGTAAATGTTGTTAGCTTGTGATTTATTGCTAATATATTGAAACCTATATTGACATTGTGTAAATTTGCTAAAAATTTGTTTATGATGATTTTTCTTGCTGTGCCGAGCAGAGATGGGCAGTCACGTGTAATAACCAACACTGGTGCCAAGAAGGCTAGTTTACAAGTCAGATAGCATGTTTAGCTATACAGCATCTTGGTGGCATAGTTAGCAGCCATATCATTGTCTCATTACATACATTAAACAAGGACCTGCTTTAGGTCGTTCCAGGCCTTATGTTTGCCCTTTAATTTGTGTTTGAGTGCCTTTAAGGAGACTAGGGTCCTTATGGTTTGAAAAGTCTTCTGGTGGAGTGTTACAACTTTGACTATTTACAAAGGGAACATGGAGGAACTATTTGATTATATTTTCTAAAAGGCCCCTGAAAAGCCTTCAGTTGATCCAAAATGGTGTAACGCGAGTAGTGACACGTGCTAGAAGAGCATATTTCTCCCTTGTTAGCTTCTACATCAGCTCAAATTCTAGATCTAAATCTAGAATCAAATCTGAAATCCTTCTCAAGATCTTGAATATTCAGACCCCATCTTACCATAAAGAGCTCATAGTACCATATCACCACAACAGAGCACTTCACTCTCAGACTGCTGGTTCACTTGTGGTTTCTAGAATATTTAAAAGTAGAATGTGAGGCAGAGCCGTCAGCTTTAAGGCTCTTCTTCTATGGAAGAGGAGCTCCCAATTTGGATTTGGAAGACAGACCCTTTCTAAGATTAGTCTTAACTTTATTTTTTTTGGTAAAGCATATGCTTAGGGCTGAATCCTCCCTTAGTTAATTGCAATAGTCTTCCCAAACTGCTTCCCATGATGCCCTGGGCATTTCTTCTTCAGTCACTGCTTTTCACTCTCTATATTTTTAAACACCATTTTGCCTTTAATGATTATTATTCATCTATGGCTCTGCTACACAGTGTCTTTTGTCCTGGCTCCCTCCCTTCACACTCAGGTGGTCACGGCAGATGACTGGCCCTCCCCAGGATGGCTCTTTCTTCCTTCCCACTGTCGCCAAGTGCTTGCTCATAAGTGGGTGATCTGATTGTTGAGGTTTTCTCTCTGTTGTTATATGTCTTTACCTTACAAAATAAAGTGCCTTTACATGACTGTTGTTGTGATTTGGCACTATACAAAAGAACTGAATCAAATTAATTTGATTCTTTATATCCAATTACAAATCAGAGACTTCATCAAATTTGACAAGCGGGAATTTACAATGATCATATGAAGCAGCAGAAGAGATCCCCTTCTGCATCTTCTGAACAGGAACAACTGGACTGTGCAAAGGTCTCGTCCCTCATTTAAAGAAATGGAAGTGCTTTAGCAAAAAAGAAAAATCATGGTAGTATGGAAGTGGCAGTTCTGGCAATTTGGCACAGTCAGCCTACATCATGTTCATGTCAGCCTTTAAATGATTAATGCCTTCTCACACATGAGGCATTTTCTACATCCTGCAGTGAAAAACTTGAGATTTTCTTCAGCAATTGTAGATAAAAATACAGTCATTAAAGTTTTTTGACAATCAAAATGTCTTTTGCTAAATTTTTCTTTTTTTTCATTCAGCTATTTTATTGCTAGTGCTCAGAATGCCATCTTTTGTTCAATTGTATTTTTAGCATTGAAATTACTTTCTGAAGTTGAATTAGAACCTGAAACTTTTCCCAAAAAAAGGGAACTCAAAAAGCCTCCAGTAAAATCACCAAAGAAAAGCCCTCCAGGTCGCCGTCTGGCACACGAGCCTGACAAAAACTTCATAAATGCTGTCACAAATCTATGAAAGCGCCATAAAACGTTTAGGGCTCAAAAGCAGAAGCATATACACTCAATGTAATATCTTTGTGATCAGATTCAACTTAAAGAGACCCTGGCATCTCAATCCAGTCAGCATCCATTTCACTGAGATGCAGAGGCTCGCCTAATTATTCGTGTCTGCGATGACCCCACTTTGGCCTGCCCATTACTACCACCTATCCAACTCCAACCACTCTTAGACTCTCCTCTGTCTCCGCTGTCCTAGACATCAGCTCACTCCTTCCTCTTTCTTACCCGTCCATTCTGGTAGTTGTCATCAATCTTGCTAAAATGACAGGCGACAGATGTTAGCCTTTACAAAGATCAAATCTGCTGCTTCGGGGCGGCCTGGTCACATGCAAACACACACAGGCATAGACATGCAGAGATATGCACACATGCACATGCAGTCTCACAGGCATACACGCACACGCACGTGAGCCATAACTACTGACGGGTCACATTGTCCATGCATGCATTCACCCTCTCTCCCCTTCTTCCAATTGCTAAATCTGTTCTGACACTGAAGACACAGAGAGGTATCGGTGGTAAAATGGTCTCCGTACATGCATGTAGACCACACAGACAAGCTGCACACACACTTTTGCCTGACTAGAACATGTGCATATATTGATTTGTTAGTTTATGCTACTTCTGTGTGATGTGTCACACACTGTAATTGCACTGTAGTGAGTGTGTGCTGTGTGGATCATCTACTGGTTTTGCTGTGAGTCACTCAGGCCAGACGGAGGGAGGAGTGTGTTCCTCGTAGCTGTGCTGAATCCAAATATACAGAAACACTGCAACACCTGCTGTTTGCTGGCAGAACAGGCAAGCGAAATATATCTACTATATGTACAATCAAACAGTCTGTGCTCATTGGATATGAAAGATTGCCAAACTCTGAATGTTACAGTAAAATGTAATATGAGCAAAGATACTTCAAATGTGTCTACTCTCCCCAGTGTCCCAACCTCCATTCAGCCTCAATTGATGATATATCAGTAGATATATAAATCAATAAATTGCACACTGTTGGTTCACTTAAATATTTGTCTGTTTCTATTGTTAGAAAACTGAACAAGTTTGAAAGAAGTTGCTGACAATTTTTTTTCAACATACGATGAGGTTGAGGTCAACAGCTCTGCTATGAGTTTTGCTTTTCTGGCATTTACATCACTCTGGAGGCCATTTTGGAAAAGGTCTGATTTTGTTGGCGTGGAAAAATCATTTTAGTGTGGAGAACTAAAACAACAACAACAAACAATTGTTCAGAAATGTAACTTGTTTAGAATGGATGTATTAATCAGGTGTGTCCAGAACTTAATCAATGGGTAATGATAGCTAACTGTTACAAAACTTTACAGAGACAATGCTATGTTATTGAAGGTTCAGGTTGAAAGGTTTCCCTAATCCATCTGTAAATCCTGAGGTTACCGCAAGACGTTCTTCCAGAAAGGATATGCCTCAGAAATCTCACCTAGGAGGTACCCAGGAAACATCTCTGTTGGACACCCAAGTCATCAGTGGAGAGGGAACCTAATGCATACCTATAGACTTTGGCTCCCTTTTGTTGGCCCACTGTCATTGAAAGTGTCCTGTTTTAAGCCTTAACAGTATCTAAATGGATGAGTTATAAAAAAGGAAAAATTTTAACTTAAAAAAAGTATTTTGAATCTCTAATGACATGTAGAACTACTAAGACATTTTTATGTGACACCAACATTTTAAAAACCATAATTTGGCATCTATTTTTTTCTTTATTTAGAGTAAAACTGCTTGGAGGGGTCATTCAAAGAGTTCCTCTAGTTGTGCTTCCACCCACATGATCTAGATACCCGCAGAGCAGTTGAAATGGACACTCTAATTTGTCCTCAGTAAGGAGCTTCAGATTGCAGTACCTTAAATAAAGCAGCGCTCTGAAAATGCAGTTTGGTCAAGTTCCAAAATAACACCATATTCACTCTCCTACAGACATAACCTCATAACTGCTCATCAAAAATTGCATTTTTATGAACATGGGGAAAGCTATTATTCCAGACGGACAAGCAAAGGTTATTTCTCTGTCATTTAAACCTACCCAAAACAATAACAGCTATGTAAAGTAGTCCCCCACACTACCATTTACATCCTCATAAGCACATATTATGGTACAATCACATTAAGCTCACATAACATTGAATTTTTAATAATGCAACTTTATTGCTAGCTACTCTTTGCGAGCCTTAGTATTCATGAACTTACTATGTAGTGCACACGCAGGCACACAGACACACACAACTGAAGTTCCAATGGAAGCCAGAGAAAAGCAGAACTGTCATGTCTACATACTGTGGGGGACAAATACACATCTACACATATACTCTTTATCTTTGAAATGTATGCACTAGACCTTTTTTATTTATTTATTTTTTCAAGATGAGGTGTATTACTGCATTAAGTCGATATGTTACCAGTAAACAAACATTTTACCTGCTGCATTCTTTATAAGGCTTTTCTTTCGACCCAGGTACAGGAAACGTTAACTATATCTAAATCAGGAATTATGACCAAGTAATGTCCCTGCTTTTATCTGCAATAGGTGTTGGCCATCACTGAAATTTCTGTTTGCCTGGATAATATATAAAAATAATATTCCAGTTTGTCACAGTTAAAAACAGTCTGTTATGCTTGTTTCCAGTGCCATCTCTTTTATTATTCACAGCTCAAAATAATTTCTTATTTTTCTCTGCGCTGGTCTATGGCGCACCCCTTCGGCTCATCAGCTGTTTTAGATAAGTTTTAACTCCATTTCCTGTCTCTTTATGACATCTTTCATTTAATTGGCTGCACTTTACCAACAAAACAAGTAGGTAGGGCTGCACTGGGAATTTCTTACATATATGCTGAGCTCATTCTTTGAAACTGACCATGTTTAGTTGTCAGTAGCATCTACAAGGTAAGTTCACTTGTTATTATTGATGGAGATGTAAGACCTGGTTAGTTTGTGGACAACTATTGTAGCCTCATGTGGTGGGGAAAAAAATCCTTGTTAATTTTGGATTCCTGCCATCCTGATGCATTGTGTCATGGCATATGTGTCCATCTTTTTTTTAATGTTTTCATTCTTTTTTCATTTCAGAAATTTAGTTTTGGCCGACAAACAGTCATGACAAAACTGAAAAATACGACATGTGAAATGTTTTTGAACTGACATGTTATTTTCAGTTCACTTCCACTGTACGCTCGTATACATCTCTACCAATATGAGAAAACAAGCAAAGACTGCAATCAATATATCAGTAAAAGAAGTTAGCTAGATCTGCCATTCTACTTCATGTTAATCCTATTGTACAAACACTGGCTGCACATTAGAGCAGTTTTCTGAATATTCTGAATGAATGAGCACCTCTAGCTAAAGTGCTAAAATACTTTTCATTCCCTGCTTCTAAATAAAAAGTATGTATATATCTCTGAATTGAAAACATTCGCTTGATTAGGGATGGGTATTGATAAGATTTTCACGATTCCGATTCCATTTTCGATTCTGTTTAACGATTCGATTCTTTATCGATTCTCTTATCGATTCTTTTTAAAAAAGGAGAACACTAAGGTCTAATAGCTTAGAACTTTGTTTTATATCTTCTCTTTGAACAAGATAGAAATTTAGGAGTAACATGGCCTTACAAACCCAACAGTGAGATCTTAAGAGATCCACAGCCTACGGCTCTTCAATGGGGTGTCACAGGGTCCCCAGGAAAAAAAATGTAAATGTAAAATAATAAAATAAATATTCTTCTGTAGCAATAACAAAGTATAACATCAATTATTCTGTAGCAATTACACAAGAATATCCAGTAATGTCCCTGCCTACAATTAAACACATTCACTTACCGAAAATCATCTGCTGTGGCAAATGGGTGCAAACCTTTGACCACAAACTTAGTCACTGCTCGGTGACATTCATCTATCCTGGCCTGAAAGGAGACGCTAACGGTAGACTGCAGTGAGAACTGCCAGCATCTGAGCCAGACTCTGTCTGTCTCATCATGGTCACCTAAACGCACAGTAATGGCAGGTTTTGTAATAAGGCAGATCGCGCTAACATAATATGCACTGTTAGTTGATTATTTACTTGCCGCATTAACGGGAGAGGACGTGCAAACGTTACCGCTGCTGCTGGGTTGAGATTCACGAGTCCGGAGCGGAATTAAAAACACGACATTCATTTAAGGTCATCGCGTGTTTTGTGAGCAAATGCTTTTGCATATTCGTAGTGTTTCCTCCCTTAAAGGAAATATCTACTTTGCAAGTATTGCAAGTTGCCCATTCTCGTAAAGTATAACCAAACTTTTGAGCGTTTGAGCCGCTTAGGCGCCGTGTTTCCTGCCAAGTAAATGACGCTCGGCAACGTGGTGACGTCATTCGGGGCGACTGGAATCGATAAGGGAATCGTTTGCAAAAATGGCAAACAATTCCAAGGAATTGAAACACTGGGAACCGGTTCTCAACCAGAACCGGTTTTCGATACCCATCCCTACGCTTGATGCCAAATAATTACATTTAAGATAAACCACAACAGAACCTTTTGTGTGTGTTTAAGAAGTTTCTCAAGTTTTTAGAAGTTACTGCTGCACAGACTAGTTTGAAATTACGTCATTTAGCAAAAGAATCCAATGTTTTGTCTTCAAAAGTGGTAACTATGGTTCATCTCTATATTCAGCTTTTACTGGAGCCTCTAAAAGCTATAAAAGCTTAAACATTAAAAAAATAATCTGTTATTGACAAAAAAAGAGACTAAAATGTTTTGCAGAAAAAACTGAATTTATACAATATTTTGAATATAAACTTTCAGTCATTTACATGTTTGAACCAGGATGAAAAACATTTCAAAAGCATAATGAGGCATAAAAAAAATCCTCTCCGCTAAAAACATTAAAAAGAAAACATCAAATCAAATATTGAACAATAACAAGTCATAAAAGCACGATAACGGCAACAAACACAAAAAAATGCAACATGTTGACTGAAGTCTTTTTCATGTCATATTTTTTTGTGATATCAAAAGATTTGTTGTTTTCAACTCCACAAGCAGCATTTTTGTCCCAGGTTTGTGCGGCTGGGATGGAAGCGTGGTGGTTGTGTAGTATATAGCGAGTGCCTTTTGTGACTTTAGGGCATCAGCAAGGTGAAATGAAGAGGAGGATGAGGAGAGGAAATGATGGGGAAGGGCAGAGGAAAAGGAGATGACAGGAAATGGAGAGAAAAGTAAGAAGAGTGGACGAACAGGAGGGGGGTGAGGCGGAGGGGGTGTGGGGTAGAGAGAGCCCCCTCCGTCACATGGGGCTGGGCTATTGATTGAATTCTGACATTGATTAAGCATCCCCTGATTCACAGTGCCATGCACTTGTGCATGAGTGCGAGTAGGCTGTGTTATATATGTTTGTGTATGTGTGTGTGTGAGTGTATGCGAATGCAAGAGGATTATACTTACTGTACATGCTGCAAGCTGACTGTAATGAAGGGATGAAGAGATAAGGAAGTGTTTATTTCCATCACTGTGTTGACTTGCATTCACATGCGGTTTATGTGTGTGTGCTCTTTTGAAATGTGTGTGCAAATGTGCGCGCATGTGAACGCCTATAGATCTGCACCCCTAGGAGGCCTGACTTGCAATACCACTTCATCCATCCTTGTGGGATAAAAAAGGGTCTCTCTTTCCTCTCTTTCAGTCTCTCTCTTTCACTTTTCTTTTTTTTTTAACCCCCCCGGTCCTTCTCTCCCTCTGACTCCTTTGTGTGCACTTCTTTCTTTTTTATTCATCATTAATCCTGCAGTCTGGGTCTGGGATGGCACAGCCTCTCCCTCCCTCTGCTGCCCTCTCTTTAGCACTCCCGTTCTTTATCTCTGTTATTGTTTGTGTGTGTGCGCGTGTGTGCGTGTGTGAAGGGCAAGGAATTGTCATCCTGTGCCCCATCGCTCTGCCTCTCCATTCAGACCGCGCCACCCCCTTTGCCAGGGATAATTTCCCCTCCCCAGCCTTTCCTTCCTTCTCCTCTTTACCACCTCCTCCTGTCAGACATCTCTTTTCTTCATAGAAAATGTACTCAATCTTTGAATCGCATTGCAGTTAACCTCTTCACATCCACCAGGTTATACGCAAACCACCTTTTTGGGAAAGTTTAGGGTTAGGGTGGATTTTAGCCGCACGAGTGCATCATTTCAGAAAGTGGAGCATTAGCCTTCAAATCAAGTTTCTGGCGTGCATTCGATCACTGGGAGGTGAGGGTGGATGGGATGAAACAGGTCAGGCACCGCACACACACAAAACTGGCTCGGAGATGTCTAAATCCTCATGCCCTCTGAGGGCGTGCATGAGGATCACTCAGGATATCCTTGCAAAAAAAGAAAAAAAACTGGGGGAATTATGGACTCCCATTCAGTAATAACTGTTGTTTCATACAATCTAATCCCAGCATAGCAATGTGTCACAGTGAAGCAAGCTGTTTTTATTGGAAGTAACAGTTACAGCCACATGCACTAAGCTATATAAATAAGTAAAACAGTTTAAGCAGTCAGATGTGTATTAAATGCTTTAAGAAGAATTTATTACACTTCCCACATCCTACATGTGCATAAAGCATTTAGCCAGGTAAAAGTTCCAAAGTACCAAAACAAAGACTAATCAAAGATGGGACGAAGACCTGACCTGTTCAGACTGAGGGGGTGGAGTTAGGGCTGGTTTTGTTGACTTTTCACCTGTATGCCATACGTAAAGGAAACGCTCATAAGGAAAAGTCAAATACATATAAAAGTAGTTGATTTGGATTAACATCACGTGTAAAGTTCGATTGTTTAGCATGTGGCTAAAATACAACCTAACCCCAGCACTACACCTGAGAGGTTTGCTGTCGACATGTTGGATATGAAGAGGGTCAACAGGAATGAGCTTCCAGCCTGTCTGTGTGTCTGTGGCAGACCTCACATGGCAGGAGTCGTACACACGTGTCCGCACATTAGGTACACACAAGGGGCGCTCTCTGCTCTCGTCTCCTAATTGGTCTTGAATGGCGGCTCTTGTAAACAAAAGTCAGTTCAGGGGCAAATAAGCAAAAAGTGTGTCCTGTCGTTTGTTATTGCTCCTTCCTTCTTTTGCTTTTTTTCTTTCTTCGTGGCCTCTGGTCAGCCAGAGGGGAGGAGGTGTGGGGGGGCGGGGGGAGGCGGGAGCCAACCTTTCTCTCACTCTCTTTCTCTGATGCCCGGTGTGTTGCGTGTATTGATTGCAGAGGCTCAGTAGCAGAAAATAATGGGGTGGTGAAAGCTTAGTAGACAGAGAGAGAGAGGGAGATGGAGAGAGAAAAAGAGATCTGGAAACGTGTGTGTGCTCTCTGACACACACACACACACACACACACACACACACACACAATCCCATTTCTACTGCCTTCTTTTTGCCCTATGCCCCCATATGAATATTGGTTCTCCCCTAACTGCTATGGGTGTGTGCGTTTGCATGTCCAGACTTCCTCATTTGCATGTGTGTGTGTGTGTGTGTGTTTGTGTGTGTGTGTGTGTGTGTGTGTGTGTGTGCGTGCGTGTCTTATCTATGTGAATAAATCCTTCCAAGCCCCATGCGCCTCAGGGTGATGTGATGCGGCCACTGCCCGAGCAACCATACCCTAGCTAATTTACAACCAACCTAGTGTGTCCCCCCCACCCACCGCCCCCCCCACCCCCACATACGCACACATAAACACACACAGGCTTGATGGTACCGCGGTGAAACATGTCGTCTAGACGACATTGAACCCTGAGTCCACCCGGGGTAATTGTTTTATGCAAATGGGGAGAGCTAGAGCTGACATGATTGGGCCAGACTCGGTGTTGATTGAAGTGTGTGTGAGCGTGTATGTGTGTGGCATTTGTTATGGATGTGGCCACAATTGTGGTGTAATGCTGGTAGCCATTAGTATTATTGTTATTGTTGGAAATGTTCTATTATTCAGCAGGCCAGGGTGGGGCAATATACATAACATGCAGAAATATGGAGGTGCAAGGCAAATGGACACACACACACGCGCACACACACACACACACACACAAACATATCTCTGTAATATTCGACTTGTCATTGAACTGAATCATGAAGCCACTATCAGGCCACACATCACACCGTTAAAGCAAATATGAATCATGGCATCAGTGCAAAAATATTGATGCATACTGCAAAGTCACTTAATGCTTTTGTTGGAGTTTAGAGCGAAAACACACACACGCACACACATACACACACACACACACACACACACACATATGCACACAGGGCCATGTGTTATCAAGGCAGCCATCAGAGGGGAGAGAGGGAGTGTGTGTTGTGGTCCAAGTCGTAAATTTAATTTCATGCTGGATTTGCAGAGCTCATCTGAATTGCATGCGAGCACAGCCTGATGGGCCTCAGTCTCAGCGCCGGAGAGTCACACACCAAAACACAGATGCTGCCTTTGATGGTGTGTACAAGCGCACGCAAACACACTCGAGTCACAGCTCAAGGTCAGGTCACCAACATGACCTCTGGGCATGACCGCCGGTACAGATGCTTTTTTCTGTTTATGTAAAACAATAATGGTAATGGGACAAAGAACTTTGGCACATGTAAACTTTGCCTCAAATGCCTGGCAAACTACTAAACCGTAAAATGACAAAGAAATGCCCCATTTTTGGTAGTGTGGTAGTCTTAGTTTTTCTAGTGGAAGCTAATCAGCTAATCTAGAGTGAAAAATGAAGATAACGTGAATAAAAAAAAAACCCCAAAAAACATCAACTTATCATTCAACTGAGATTAGCCTTCTGCACATCTAATTAGAGAATCACATATCGGATTTCTATTCAAGCTGTTTTAGCCTGCCCAGAGTCGCTGTGCATGGAACAACATTGCATCCAAGCAACTTTGCAAACGACTTCCAATCCAGCTCTGTTCTTTGTAGCTGACTTAGTGTCATATGTGTTGCTGTTGGTGATCGCTCTGTTCTGCACTCCAAGCCAACAAATAGAAATCACTGCAAATAAAAATATAAATCTTCTTTGACTAGTGTTCCTGACTAAATTGTTGAAATCATGCTAATTTTAAATAATACATTGAAAAGGCAACCAGAAAGCTTGATTAGCTGAGTAAGTGTTGCAGCAAAAGCAGCAAACAAGTACTTGGAGTGTGTAACCTAAAGTCTTTGAGTGAATGAAGCCCCTGTATACTTAGGTACAAGGTACCTAAAAAGGTACTGTAATACCTTTTTAGCAAATGGTTTAAAATCATTTAGACATCCATGCTAAATGACATTTAGCCATTTGGGACACTGGTAGCTAGGATAGGCTCCAGCCCCCCATGATCCTGACAAGAATAAGTGGAAGAGAATGGATGGATGATGGATGGATTTCAAATAAATATCACAATTTTAATTGAAAAGAAAAATAGGCTAAAGACTGGAAACAGGGGAAGCAGCTAACCTGATATCTTCTTTGGTGCATGTTTAAAATTCACTTCTTTAAACCATTGCCAGTACTTAAAATTTGGATGTACCATTGGATGCCACCCATGGTTGGTGAAGTCCTGATGTAATGGTTTCTTCTCATTACATCTTGGTGTTTTTATATAGGACGAGATGAGCTGGATCTAAATTTTAGAGAGAAGATGAAGGATTGCGACTTGTAAAGACAAGACTGGCACATCCTAAAGGAAGGGGTGGGGGAACTCCAGACCTCAAGGACCGGTGTCCTGCAGGTTTTAGATGTGTCCTTCATTCAACACAGCTGATTTAAATGGCTAAATTACCCCCTCAACATGTCTTGAAGTTCTCCAGAGGCCTGGTAATTTGATTCAGGTGTTTTGACCCAGGGTGATATCACACCCCCACCCTGAGGAATACCCTCTTTTTTGAGGCTAACATAGACCATAATTTACAAAATGAACATCATGTTGCATCAAAGCTAGCAATTGAGCCCATAAACCCATCAGCAAAATTTTTAACTGACTTCATCTATCAAGCGAGTTTTATGATTAGATTTCAAAATAACTGCAACAAGAGGATTCGCCCCCTGCTGCCTACTAAAAAGAAAGCAGTTTAAGGAGTCTTCCCATTGGCTTCACTTTGCACACTGGAAGAGATGTCCATCTTTCACACACGGTCCATGCATTTAACTTTCTTAAAGAAGTGTTAACATATTTTACAGTGTTAACTTGCTAAATTTTAAAAAAACTTTAAGCCATGTATTTTATTAATTTGTCCCCTAAAAGAGCATGTGAGAAAACGTCATGTTGCTGTATGTTTCTTTACTGTGTCTGATTTCTATGTGGTACTTCAAAACTGCATATAAAAATGTCCAACAACCTCACCCCACCTGTCTCCAGTCCTACTCAGCTCAAACTCTAAACCTGTCATGACCATCGTCCAACATCCATTTAGATAAAACACTGCTTTCATTCCACCCATCCCTCCTTCTGCATCACTCCTGGAAAATATGCTCCCTCTTTCTCTCTTTCTCTTTCCGTCTCTCGGCCAACCTTATTGAGGTCTCAAGCCGAACAGGCGACCCTACAGATCCAAGCAGACTGAATTTAAAAGAGAGAAGGAGAGCTCTGCAATTACCCTGTTACAAGGACTGGAGCAATTAAGGAAATGTACAGTTCAGCCAGGTTCACAGTTTCAGATGCCCATCAAAGAGCCTCATAAAGCCATGAGTCATATTTAGTCTCCCAGAGCTCTTAAAACACGCACACTCACACTTCTTGGCTATACAGGGATTGTTTAACTCTTCTCACACAATGAGGGGGCTGCTCCTAGCTCAAGTTTCATACTGCAGCCCTTTGTCTGTGACGTCATTCACATTCAAAAGTCTAACATCACGTTGAATGTTGAAAAAGGGAATTTTGACATTTTTCGGAAGTTTAACAGTTTACTTTTCTCACTTACTTCTTCACTTTTACAATCAAAAGACCTGCTGAGGTCAGTGGCAATTGATTTTGTATAGCGTGAAGGACAAACGAAGAGTTCAGTGGTTAAAAAAAAGCTTTTGCTTTTTTCTTTTTAATTTAAAAACCCCCATTCATAGCACATTGAATGAAATGAAAATTCAGACCTCTCGATATCTGCATTCTTCTAATTCCTTTACGTAGACACTCTCTTCAGAAATATTAACTAACTTCAGAAAGAAACTTTGAACAAGGCTGGTATTTATTTCACTCTTGAACATTTCAAACTCAAGGTATTTCCTGAAAGACTGTCTTTCTTTTATTCATTGACCACATAAACGTGCTGATTGTGGCCTTAAAGAACAGAAAGGAAAAAAAAAACAAGATATTTGCTCTATCTTTATGTTTTGCCAGTTGTACTAAAAGATTTCCCAGTTCCTCTAGTTATCAAAACAGCCCGAGTGTCCCAGGAAGCAGCAGAGACACAACTGTAACAAAAAAAGACAAAATTTAGACACAATACATTCATTGTTCATAGTAATGTGAGTCACAACATATGTGCTGCATTTACCCCAACCAGTCTCTCTTTAACCTTAATCAAACTTCTTTTGTTGCCTTAATTAAGTCTTGATACAGACCTCAGCCTCTAGTGTGAGAGTGTGCTTTGTACACCAGTCATCAAACCCCAAACACCTCCCATTGAACCAGTGCAGTTCACAAATAAAAAATTCATTAATTAATTTGTTTGACTTAATATAAACAAAAAAATCAGGCCTCTATTTAATCAAGACAGTGTCTACTTTACACCAAAACGTACTGGTGAAATAATTTATGTGTAAAACCTTAATTTCTAGGAGATGGTATTAGTGTTTGTAAGTGGATTTAATTCTGACCTAAATCTTTCTAAAAGTTAAGATTTCATTGCTTAGGCTGGATTTATCGCACACTGAAAAAGAGTGGAAATCTGTGAAGCATTGTTTATTGAATTCAGTGTTACTCTGAAGTTTGAGGCTTTGAGATAAAATAAAACCACATTCTACAATCATTTAAGGAGACATATATTTCACAAACATCCTCATTGTGAATATGGCTACTCTCCCTGGGCGCTTTACCTTCCAAAAGCTCCTCCGGTAACAAAGACAAAAGCCAGACATACACAAACATACTCGCTCTTCTTCCCCTTCGCCTGGCCGGTCTCAACATCCCAGTGCTCTTTGAGACGACGTCCCTACTATTCCACCGGGTCCCTCATTAAGGCCCAAACGCAGACTCTCGAGGGGAGATGGGGTACAGAGCAAGGGGGGCTACTGGGTAAACTTTGGAGAGGTCACCCCTTCGCTTCCTTCTCTCATCCCTCGCCCCAGCCCATCCTCAGGTAATGTCAGCGACGAGTGTAAACAAGCAGAAAGGTTAGCGCTGTTTTCACCCGACACTATCTTATCTCATTAGGGACAAGGGACAGCAAGCCAGAAATTACCAGCAGTGTCGTACTTTGTTGTTTAAGAAGACACTTCTGTGATGATCTCTCATGTCTGAAATGTGTTACAATGGTTACATGTAATAGTAATAAACTTTTGTTTTGGTGGAACATTTTTCTTCTTATATAATAAACAGGTAAGGTCAACGTGTATGGTCACAACAGTGAATGTTGGCAATAACATCATTCTTCTACAGATGTGACCTAAATAATTTAGGTACTAGTTTGCTAGTTTCAAATGTTATTGAATACAACATGATGTTAATTTTGTAAATTATGCTCTACATTAATGTGTAGAAATGCTGTACACCAGAATATGCGTTACCATGTGAAATCGTTAGCCAATTAGCATCCAAGGGCAATTTCTCAATGCAATCTGACCCTCACTCATTACTGGTTTCAAACAACCAGTGTTCACTACAGCTAGTTTAGAATCAATAATTACCATAACATATGTGACTGTGAATGGTGTGCCAGCAGCCAGGATGAGACCATCTCTTGACCTTGGTGTAGGATGCAACAGTTTTAAATATATTGGATTATTCTAGGTGAAAACAAGATTGTGATAAAATAGACAAGGTTAATGTCACAATCAGCAGGGCTGACTGTGTGTAGAGTGAAGGGTGGTCCCAAATGCAGATGGAAACAAAATGTGAAACATGACTTGAATAACAGAAAACGAGCCGTTTATTGAGGCTGGCAAAATAACTGTAAACAAAAGGCAAAATGCAAGGCTAACAATAAACTAAAAACCTACAACAGGAACATGGACTTGACATGAAGAAACTTGACACAATTTCTTGGCTTGCACACAAAGCAGACGATCTGACAATGACACACTGAAAACAGAGGACTTAAATACACAGGAGGTGATTAGGGGAAGTGGGAACACATGGAGGAACAGCTGACTGACATGAGCCTAATGACAGGACAGGGGAAGTAAAACTAAATACAATGAACAATGAACACACGACTCCTTCAAAATAAAACAGGAAACACTGAAACTAGACATGACAACACAAGCTTAACAGACCTAACACGTGATGAACGATACAAGAACTCAAACATAGAAACCAAGGAAACAATAAATAATAACTGCCTTTCCTTAACTAAAGCTAAATCGGAATGACACATAAACTAATCACAAATCTAAAATGAGACAAATACAAAATGAACTCAGAGACCCAGCCTGTGACAGTTAATGGCTTATTTGTACTTTTGTGTTGGTCCTGTACAAGTTTGCAGACCAACAGCTACAGCTGTCACAACTGCTAATCTGTTAGCTTGTGCTGTTGTCATCCAGCCTTTGGGAAGAGCAAAGTTATTACATATAAAAGCTGAAGTGAAGCTGTAAACCCAAGCGGTCACAGCAGAGGGCCAGCCCTCCCTGAGCCTGGTTCTGCCGGAGGTTTCTTCATGTTGAAAGGGAGTTTTTCATTCCCACTGTTGCCAAAGTGTTTGCTCATAGGGAGACATTTGATTGTTATTGTGATTTGGCGCTCGGTGTATAATTAAAATAGAAATGAAATTGAATTGAAAAAAGTATACACGGCGACCTCTCAGTGAATGCCATGCAGCTTTTTTATTACCTTTGATGGTTTTTCGCACATTTGAGTTTCACTCATTTGTGTTTTACTTTAATTAGCCTTCCAGAGTGTCTTTCTAGATATATTTGAAGACAAGACCATATCACCTTGAATCGCATTACTAGGAGCATGGTGAGCTGTAAAATGTCATATTGCAAATCTAAATTTGGACAATTAGCATTCTCCATGAAGGCTTTCAGTGTATGGATCGCACTATGAAGCGTTTTGAGGCAACTTTTGTTGTGATTTGGCGCTATATAAATAAAATTGAATTGAATTGAATTGAATTGAATTGAATTGAATTGAATTGAATTGAATTGAATTGAATTGAATTTCCAACTGAAATCAAATTCATGAGCATTAGGAGCTCAGTCCGAGTGGAGTTTTTTTAAACTCCTCCTCTCACCTCATATTATGTATTTTCGTTGTCTTTTCCTATCAGCCTACCTCTCTGACATGTCTTCCCAATGTGATGTTTGTGTAAAGTTTGATCAGAAGGTTCCTTTGTAAGTGCGCATGCGCCATCAGCGTGCTGCCTGCTGTAACCCATAATTTCCTTCGGGATTAATAAAGTATTCTGATTCTGATGACGGATGTTAAATACTTTGCAGTAAACGTATGTGAGGTTTATTTATGTATTTTGGTTTTTTGAAATTGAATGCTGAAAATCTTCCCAACAAAGGACAAGGTTTGGAAATTAGCCATAACTATAAACTCTGTGTGAAGCACATCAGTTTTATTCTCTGTGTTGAAACTATGTTAAACCGAATTGTCTTTTTTTCAGTGAATACATAGAAACAGAAAAACAAGAAATTATAATACTACACGAGTACTACAGGGTGGGCCATTTATATGGATACACCGTAATAACATGTGAGTGGTTGGTGATATTAAAGTCCTGTTTGTGGCACATTAGTATATGTGAGGGGGCAAACTCCTCAAGATGGGTGGTGACCATGGTCGCCATTTAGAAGTCGGCCATCTTGGATACAACTTTTGTTTTTTCAATATGAAGAGGGCCATGTGACACATCAAACTTATTGGTAATGTCACAAGAAAAACAATGGTGTGCTTGGTTTCAACGTAACTTCATTTCTGTACTATAACGGTGTATTACAAAATGTCATTATTTAAGCATAGCATATACAGTGTTTGCTGAGGGATAAGCAGGTGATTTTTTTATCTCACTGCATTGTCTGGAGACTTGGCTCTATTCACTGCACTACACAAAACTGCCCAAAACTGGAATGACTGTGTGCATAACCTCTGCATACCAATAAACTAAAAGATCCTATTAAAACTACCCTCGTGGTCGTATTAAAACATCCTCCTGGAGTCATCCCTCCTCTTCTTTATAGCATCTTTCTTCCAACAGTAAGATGCCACATAGCCACTATCCAGAAGAGGTGCCCCTTCCTGCCTGCCTGCCTGCCTGCCTATGTGTTTGCTGACTGGCTGTGGAAAGAGCCATTTAGCATGGTGAATGTCAAGGTCAGTGTGGGCTGTCCTTGTCATCACTCTCTGTAGCAGAAGGTCAGGGAGAAGCTCTCCTCAAATGGCCAGACAAAGGGAAGTTCCGGGATGGAAAAAGCTGAACAGAAAAAGTCAATTTATCAAGGTATTTCGAAATAAAAGTATAAAAATGTTCCCCTTTATGCTGCCCTCTGTCTGAATTGTGTGCTGTATGTTTGCTGTCAAATAAAGTAACAATCGCTGAAGCAGACGGCTGTCAGCCGTTTCAGACGTCACTGTCCCCCCTGTGATCCATAACACAGAGCGATTTTAATGCAGCGAGTAATTACAATATGCCCCGGCCTGCTCTATCTTACTTCCTTGAACAGAAATGCTCCTCTCCACACATATGTGACTGCGCGATGGATGCACTCACATATGCAAACAGAATGAAAGGTTGTACAGCAAAGCATAAACTAATTTAATTTATTAGTAAGTCCTAAAAGCTTGCACAACGCAAAGTGCAATTCACGTCTACCACACTGAAAAATAATGAGTTAGCAGATACTGATGTAAAGCAAGTGTTTTCCAGAGTGAAAACTGATTCACTCTGTTGTAAAAGTCTTTTACAACAGGTTTAATGAAGAGAGTCTAAATTGCTTGTATATCCCTCAAATAGAAAATTCTAAAGAAACAGCATCAGTAAAATAATGCACTCAAGCCCTGATCTGTTTTTGCTTCAATCAGAGCTAAAAACTGCAGTTCCCCCAATGGCCACTTGAGGCTGACTCCACAAGGACATCAAACTACACAGAAAGTGTCTTAAAGCACTGATTAACAAGTTTATAGGCTGGCATCAAAATATTTTTGGCCATTTTGAAGAGTTTCTTTGGTGGGTAATTTTTTATTTTTTTTTCCAATTTGAACATCAGTGAGGTTTACCTTAGGACCACGGCTGCTTTGATTCACAGGTGTGCTAACACATAGGCTTCACCTTCAGGAATTCCAGTCACTGAAAGTGAACCTCTCCACTGTGTTTCCTGCTACATTAAAAAAATGATGAGCAAAAGAAAAATGCAACCAATGAAAGTAACAATCAAGATCAGAACATATGTAAACAAGATGTAACAATTGGTTACCTGTTACATCTGTAGCCATTAGGGATGGGTACTGGTATTGCACCGGTTCTGACATAAACGGTAGTAACCAGACCGAAAAGCAGCGCACATTTCGGTGCTTTTTTCCCTGGGATGTCATACACTTTGGATTCCAGCCAATCATTTTACCTTTGCAAGCGTAGTAGGCGGGCCCAGGTACGTCCGTTCTTTTCGAGCAGAGCTACAGATTAAAAACGCCCAAGGCGAAGCGGTCAAAAGTCTGGCTGTACTTCACAGCAAAAGATGCAAACTCAGCAGCCTGCAACAAGTGCTTTAAGCTGATACTGTGATACTGTCAAAGGAGGTAACACCTTAAATCTGATCAAACACCTGGCGACATATAGCGTTTTTTTAAAAGCCGAGAAATGCACCGTATTTGATAGCTTGCTGCGAGACCTCACACCGTGCACATCTACTGTGGGTGTGGTGCCTGTTATCGGACCTGGAGTTAGAAACATCCCCCAAAAACCCGAAGAGGAGAGTCCTGGCCCCTAGCCCTGCCAGTGTAGCAGAAATGATGAGGATGATGATGGCAGCAGCAGCCGTTCTTCTCTGCGTGAGCCGCTTAATGTTGTTCGTGTTTAATTTACGTTGAGTAGGCTAACCACGTTATTACATTAATGCATGTAAGGTGAACTAGCAAACATCATCATAGCTACATGCGGCTGTCTTCTTGTTTGATGGCAGATACTCCCTTCACCCTGGCCAAAAAGGCTAAAATGACCAAAGACAAAGTGGGAAACAGCTAAACATGAGAGGTTTTTGGACAAAGTTTTTTTCCCCCATTGATTAAGCACTGCTTCCAGCCAAGAGTGATACCATAAATCCCCTATAGCTGCAGAAAAGGCTAACATTGTTGTCTTTTTGCAAAAAAAACAGCTAAACATGAGAGGGTTTTGGACAAAGTTTGTGTTCTTCATTCTTTAAGCACCGGTTTGAGCACCGTTTAAGCACCGGCGCCGTTTCAAAAGTACCGGTTTGGTACTGGTATCGGATAAAACCTAAACGATACCCATCCCTAGTAGCCATTTGTTAAAATTGAAAGAGATACAGCACTCAGTAAAAATCTGATTAAATAAACATAGCGAGTACAAAATATACCAGAAAGAGAAGGGTGGAAAGGCAATGAAGAGGTCCTCTCTGCAGCTCAAGTAAATAAAGGCTAAGGCTTCTATTTGAGAATTTACTGTATTTATAGTACGAATGGGTACCAACTACTTGCTGCGATCCATCCACGCCACTCCCTCCACCATTGTTTCTCTGTATTTGTGCCTACTTTCCACAGCTTGAGTAAACACTGTCAACTCTTTCATTAGCCCTCTCACCACAGTCTCTCTTTCACTCCGCGTGGCTTTCATCCCCTCTCACTCTGTCTCTATGCGCCTCTGTTTAAACAGATGAATGTGATTAGAGCCTGTTTAAAATGACATTGGAAGTTTGTGTGTTTAATGAATCAAATAAAAGGCACAGTTATTATGTTTAAAGATAGGCCATGATATGTGCACTGTGCACAGAGACTATACGTGTGACACTCCAGCACCTCTGTTGAGTTTATATGATTGTGCAGGTTTTCAGATAACTGATTCTAATGCCAGAGTTATGGAGTGGTACTTTATACACTGACACTTGCCTTGCTCCAACAAAAAAATTCTGGACTCACAATCTACCCATCAGGTTAGGTACTTCTATAGGTTCGTCTTGTATTTTTTGAAAGTATTCTTCCTAGTCATCCATGTAATATTAATTCAGGTGAATGTAAACTCAAAAATATGAGATTGCAGATACGAATGGCAGAAAAAAGGTTAATTCCATTTAGTTTCATTTTCATAATGAGTTTGCATATTTCAGTTTAGCTTATATTATATGCAGGGCTGCACATAAGTGGTCTGCAGGTGCGCATGCGCTGTCAAAATAAAAGACACGCACCAGATAAGAAGTTGCAACGTGCGTTTGCGTACATAAGATTTTCTGGTGGAGGACAGACATTTGTTTAGATCTCTTAAAGATGTCGAAGAAGCAAGCTCCTTTAAGCAATTACTTTGGTGTTCCTTCACCTCCAAAGAAATGTCAGGAGTCCGAAGCGCAAAAGAAGCGCGTATTCTCTGAAAAGTGGTTGCAGGAGGTGAGCTGGCTTCAAACAAAGGGCAAACGACATATTCTGCAACACATCTCTGTGTGTTCATCATTTACGCAAACGCACGTTGCAACTTCTTATCTGGTGCGTGTCTTTTATTTTGACAGCGCATGCGCACCTGCAGGCCACTTATGTGCACCCCTGATTATATGAACATTTTTAGTTTAGTTTTTGTTAGTTTCAGTGTTTATTTTAGCCTGTTTTAATTGTTATTTTATTTATGGCAATTGCCGGAGGCAAGATTTAGAAAATAGATTTACAATATAAACGGAACTTTTCAAAGCAGTTGACTCAAAGTCTTGTAGCCATACAAACCAACTAAACATTGGACATCAGATAGATGTGCAGATGATGCATGATATTGGGTCCGTCGGTCCATGATCAATTCTGGAAGTCCAAACTTGGTCCATAATTTGGATGTCCAACCAAGACCCAACTTGGATTTCTTTGGGACCTCATGTGGACGTCTGTGACAGGTACAGGAAATTTACATGATTAATAAATGTAATATTTTTTTATTTACAAATATCAACATTGTTGTTATCAACATGGTGATAAACAAACATGATTTATTATGTTTTAGCCTATTAATTTATTCAGTACTTTTTTTTTGTTATTTTACATTTTCCTGTTCATATTTAACTGACTTATTTATTTCAATTAATCAACTTATTTGTTTGTAACCAGGTGAAAATATTAAAAATATTATAAGAATGGTTACACATTGTTGGCATTCCATTCCAAGACGTACAATGTGTTTAATACGTTTAAACGAGCATTTGCATTATTTATTTTATTTTAGTGAGGTTGGTATCTTGTTTAATTGTGAAGAACGTTGTAGGAGGAAGTAAATGTAGTTGTGATGAGTAGCAGGACTGAGAGTGGTTGCAACAGAAAGTACGAGAAGTTTGTGCAAGTGTGTATGTATGAAGTGAACTATCTGCTTGACAGTCTTTGTCGATGTGACATTTTGCAAACTGCCTGTGAGGAGCTAAGGACATTTCTGCTCCAAATCCAAAGAGCAGCTGCTCTCTCGTGTTTTAGTTCAAGAGCTGGCACTATCTTGGAGATGTCCATTGATCACTCTCAATGAACACTCTCAATAGCCTGTACACGGGGTCTTATGGACGTCAACACCACACATTCAGCAGACGTTGAAAATAAGACGTTGCCTGGGGTCACAAAACCCCTTCAGTGGACCAAAATTTGGATGTCCCAAAATGACTTATAAAAGATGTCACTTCGATGTCACTTTGCATTGTAGGAAGCATAAAAACATCCAGTAAAAGCATAAGCAACCAAAAAAGGCAGTTTGTCACAACACATTTTACCAAATTCAGAAATACCAAAACTAAGGCTATTTTTTCCATAAGTTCACAAAATCCTTTCAGGTATGGCTATCGCTCCACAACAAAAAAGTTTTAGTTTTTTTTTTTAAAGATTAAATTTCTAATTGTACTTAACAACAATATAGAACTGAAAAGAATTAAGTGTTGCTAAGATACAAACAATTTGGTATATAAGTTAAAATCAAGTAGAATCTCCACTGATTTCCTAACACAGTACTTTAAAGCCAGGTGAGCAGCTACTTGCTCTGGCTCATATTGCGTTGGACTGCATGGATCCCACAAGCTCTCTACATTACTTCAGCTTGGCTACTACTAGGTCACATTTAATAACATTCAAATGATTAAAAAAGTACAGTAAGCCCCTTTGTCATACCACACACACACACACACACACACACACAAAAACACATCTGCCCATACCTGCAACCCCCTTTGCACTCATCTGCATATCCCTTGCTCTGCACTATAAATTCCACCAGAATCAGACACTTATGCTTTCATAAATCTCCTCCTTGTCATTTTCAAATTCCAGAGATTTATTCACAGAACAACAGGCCCAAGTTGAGAGAACAGTGAATCGAGAGGACAGTATAGAGTTGTGGGTTGTATTGTTCTGGGATCTTTCCACTGGGCTATGTGCACATAAATATCATTTTTATGTCTTCAGTTAAGTGAAAGTCATTAATTGTGTGTATGGGCAGTATGTCATGTAATCCAATTCTGGGCATTTTACTATGTCAAATTTCCAAAGTGCGCTCAAATGTTGCAGGTAATTTGATTAAAAGATACGCTGACATAGAGAGCTGAGGTACAATGTGACATTACATGTTTTGTTCCAGAGGTTAGAAGTATATTCACCCTATCTTTTTTTTTTTAAATCAGGAACTTCCAAGAGAAAGTGCTGTCGTGTATGCTTCTGCATGTTTAAATGTGTAGCACTAACCAAGATAAAAGGAACCACAAATGGCAAATAAACAAGCTGGAAGAGCATTGGCTATTATGTTAGCCCTCAAAATGCCTATAGGCCAAGCTAAAATGTAGTTAAATACCCACAGTCCTTATCTACTTTTAGCTACTTGTCACAGTATTTTAGTTTGTGACATTTTCCCTTGTAACATCAGCAACCAAATGTTGATGTTACTATTATATTCTGGATTTTTTTTTTAAATAACGTAATTGCTTCACATTATTGTAGACCTCAAAGGGCAAATGTAATTATATCCATTGTCAATTTAAACACTAAGCACTAAATATCAGTTTAATTATCCTACATACAATAAAGCAGTGACATGATATCCATTCCATTTAAAAGAGCATATGAGCTTCCAGTATTATTTCATTAATGTCATTAAGAAGCTTGTCATAATCATGAGCTGAATGCTGATGCAAAGTGTGCTTAACAAGCCAGCAACTTGTGAGAATGTTAACTATGACTTGTTTTACTGTAGGTCATAAAATAGTAATGAAGTTTGCTTATACATTTATACAAAGATAAGTTGTTCTCTTTAATAGAAAAGAAACCACTTTAACAAGCTTACAGAAACCAGCATCAAGACCGGCGTTGGTCAAATTACTTTAAAAAAGTAATTAGTTACTAATTACCGATTACTTCTCCAAGAAAGTGATCCCGTTAATTTACTGATTACTTATTTTCAAAAAGTAATTAGTTACTTTATTACTTTAGTTACTCTATAAAAACATGCTCACACAACCTGAATACGTAATAAAGCAATAGACCTTTCAGCCCAATTCTACTTTTTCTGCATAATTCATCATATAAAATTGAATCACATGAAAAAGCCTCTTTTTAAAACTTGTTTTAAGTTGTTTTTAGTTTTAATCTGTTAATTTCATGCACATTGCATCAAGCAAAAATGAAATTATATGCAACAGTCTTTGACTGGAAGAAGTTTGTTTAACATTTAAACCTATTTTCTGCATATTCCAGCATATAAAATAAAGTATTTTTTGTGTTTACACTCACTCTTTCAAATAGATGCAAGTAAAACACAGCAAAAAATAAATAAAGTCAAAGACCTCAGCAGCACTGAGTCCTGTCGCTCTTAACTCTATCGTCACCTGTTTTGCAGGAGAGGGGCCGTTTGCCCGGTGCTGCAGCGGTCATGTCAGTGGCGGGGATCTGGGGATTTCTCTGTGAATTTCACATTCCCGTGGCAGCGTGCTCGGTGCTTGCTCAGATTTGAAGTTTAATTTTTTGCTATAGAAAGTTTTATTCCCACGCAGAGTGTACAGCAGCCACTAATGTTTTTGTCACTTTTTATGGAATCAAACTCAAAGTAATGTAAGTACTTTCAAATTTTAAACGCTACATGGTCGTACTCTCTCCCGCATATTATCCATTGTTTGTTGCTGCCATGGACATCACAGACTCGTACGTCATTGTCATGTGACACTCTCACAAACAGAATCACAGTTTGGTAGCACAGTGAGAAAGTAACAGTAATCTAATTACTTTTTTGCAATAGTAATTCCTCACCATACTTGTTACAGCCCATCTCTGATCATGACAACACAGTAACCTACATCACAACACTAACCTTCATGCCTGAGAAAATCGTCTAGTGTTTGCTAACTAGCCAGCATGTCACCACCTTGACTGTTGACCGTCCTTCACTGTTTTGACCTGAACATTTTTTTTATTTTTTTTTTGGGGGGGGGGAGGGTATTTTGTCTTATTATCTTGCTTTTGTGTTTGTTTCACTGCCATGAGGCCGTGTCTCAGCAGATACCACATTTTGCTGTTATTCTGGATACTTTGAAGAACCGTGACCAAAAACCCACCAAACACATTCATCTGAATGAAATCAAAGTGGTAAATACTTGAAGTGTGTGCTTACATTACATCTCTTTTCTGTTTGTTTTTTTTAAATATTTGTTAATTAGTATTTTTCTTTCACTTTCGCTCCTTTTCTTTGGTCACTTTTGTCAGAGGTGTTAGGCAGACAAAGGACGACGAAGCTGCCAGCTCACTACTACTTCAAAGGTCTTTCCACTTAACTAAACTGCATATGTATTTCTTTCTCTCTCCTTCTCTTTCTGTCTCTCTCTCACTGTAGGCGAGGACTGTGATTCATGTACTTCTTGTGAAGACCACCATTAGGTTCTTGCAATACAGCTTTTATCTCCATCCCTGGGACTAATATCACTTACATTTTCTTTTTCTGGCTGCTTTTACACCTCATGTTCTTTCTCCTTCTATCCTTTCTGACTTAGCTCCCTCACTTTTCTCTTGCTGGCATGGCTGCTCGGTTTTCCCCATCATGTTTTCACAGGAAATCATAATTGGTTAAAACTCCAAGTCTAACTGTTGGCAAACAGAATGTGTATATTTAGTATTTTTGTTTATATATATTTATATATATTATATATATATAATTTCTTTTTCAAGTTTTCTTAATAATGAACCAAAGAAAGCAACGGTTCTGGCTTATATAAAGATAACTTTCCTTTTTTCTAAAAAGCCCATTTGGTTTTTCCCAATATTCAGTCTAAGGTTAGTTTTGTCACCTGTGATGACTTAGAGATCTCAGGCTTATAGATTCCTAATTCTCATTTCCAAAATAAAACAAATCCTGCGTCATCATCATTTCATTAGAATGATTATCACGATCATCAGATCATGATTATCATTGTAATCAAAATCATTCCAAGTCTCATCATCATCATCCCTAACATTTTTACACTCATCACAATCAATACCACCACTCTTGTATAATTTTAATCATCCAATCAAATGCCATCATTATAATCTTCATAACAATTAGTGTCAACATCATGGAAATTTTGCTTCTATTTGGATAAAATACTGTCTGTCATTATCATCTGAGTCATCATCAGCAATAATAAAGCTATTAATTGTTTTAAATGATATATATAGTTCTTACATACACATTTAAAACAGTATAAGAAAACTGAGCTGGAAATAATAAGGAAACCCTTTTTTTTTTTTTAAGGGCAAATCAATACAATGCCTTAAAGCACTGGGGGTAAAACTTTAAATACATGAAAAAAGAAGATATAGAGCTTGAATAACATTAAGGCGGTATATACATTTTTTTTTTTTTTGCACATGTGGACGCACACACACACACACACACACTCTTTATTAGCTGCTCCTTAGATGGCTACTTCCTCACTTCTATTTTCTACTTGAATACTAGGAAGAGAAACAAGAGATCATCTCACCTTTACTGCTGTTTTTATCCTGTTGTAGGGGGTTTCAGGTGGAGCATACTGTACCAAGATAACATTTCATAGGCCCCTTGGTATTAGTCAGCGCTCCATCGGTGTTCTAGAGTTCTAGCAGCTTTAGAGAAACAATGGCTAGTTGGCATTTGACGTAGCACCATGATCAGTTGGTGTGTGTCATACGTTTCAATGTGAAGATGCAGGGTTTAACTTAGATACTGAGTGCAAACGGGTGGAAAGCTAATGTCATGGTATGCTATGTTTTGCACGGATGGAAGAGTAGTTCTCCCGCTTATGCACTTTTATTTTTGCTCTACTCTGTTTAACTTTGTTGGCGATGCCCAAGGCAGCAAAGTTGAGAGAAAATGCAAGCAATGCACTGGTGAGTCTACACTGGTCCATATTTCCACAGCTGCAGCTAGGTTTAATAAAGCCAGTGCTTCACTGTTAGTCAATTTCTCTGTGTTTGTTGTTGTTGTTTACAGAATATTTATGTGGACTTAATCCTGGTGACAAAGTCTTAGCTCTTTGTCCCCTTGTAAGTTTATCTTCCTGGGCCAAGTTTTTGATCCGTATACAGCTGTCAAACATGTTTGGATCAGCGTTATTATATTTCAACTTGTGGTTGTTGGAAACCGATGAAGCTTTTTTCATGTTAATTTAATAAAACTCTATTATGATCAGTTTTCTTGGTGCACCTTTTGCTTTTCCCCAAGAGGAAACAGTTGTGAGACCTGTCTTGGTGGCTGGTAATGAGCCATGTTAAACATACTCCTACCAACAGATTTCAAAACTGGGTTGGCGTCAATGGTACTGCTCTCAAATAGCTTTCATACTTTCATATATACACAGATACTCAGAATTCATATTAACCAATGTACAGTGGCTTGCAAAAGTATTCGGCGCCCTTGAACTTTTCCACATTTTTTCACATTACAGCCACAAACATGAATCACTCTTATTGGAATTCCACGTGAAAGACCAACACAAAGTGGTGTACACGTGAGAAGTGGAACGAAAATCATTCATGATTCCAAACATTTTTCACAAATAAATAACTGAAAACTGGGGTGTGCGTAATTATTCAGCCCCCTGAGTCAATACTTTGTAGAGACACCTTTTGCTGCAATTACAGCTGCCAGTCTTTTGGGGTCTGTCTCTACCAGCTTTGCACATCTAGCGACTGAAATCTTTGCCCATTCTTCTTTGCAAAACAGCTCCAGCTCAGTCAGATTAGATGGACAGCGTTTGTGAACAGCAGTTTTCAGATCTTGACACAGATTCTCGACATGGATATGTTTTGTTTTAAACCATCCCATTGTTGCCCTGGCTTTATGTTTAGGATCGTTGTCCTGCTGGAAGGTGAACATCCGCCCCAGTCTCAAGTCTTTTGCAGACTCCTAGAGGTTTTATTCCAAGATCGCCCTGTATTTGGCTCCATCCATCTTCCCATCAACTCTGACCAGCTTCCCTGTCCCTGCTGAAGAGAAGCACCCCCAGAGCGTGATGCTGCCACCATCATATTTGACAGTGGGGATGGTGTGTTCAGAGTGATGTGCAGTGTTAGTTTTCTGCCACACATAGCGTTTTGCATTTTGGCCAAAAAGTTCAATTTTGGTCTCATCTGACCAGAGCACCTTCTTCCACATGTTTGCTGTGTCCCCCACATGGCTTGTGGCAAACTGCAAACAGGACTTCTTATGGTTTTCTGTTAACAATGGCTTTCTTCTTGCCACTCTTCCATAAAGGCCAACTTTGTGCAGTGCACGACTAATAGTTGTCCTATGGACAGATTCCCACACCTGAGCTGTAGATCTCTGCAGCTCGTCCAGAGTCACCATGGGCCTCTTGGCTGCATTTCTGATCAACGCTCTCCTTGTTCGGCCTGTGAGTTTAGGTGGATGGCCTTGTCTTGGTAGGTTTACAGTTGTGCCATACTCCTTCCATTTCTGAATGATCGCTTGAACAGTGCTCCGTGGGATGTTCAAGGCTTGGGAAATCTTTTTGTAGCCTAAGCCTGCTTTAAATTTCTCAATAACTTCATCCCTGACCTGTCTGGTGTGTTCTTTGGACTTCGTGGTGTTGTTGCTCCCAATATTCTCTTAGACAACCTCTGAGGCCCTCACAGAGCAGCTATATTTGTACTGACATTAGATTTAGTCATTAGCACTCATCAGGCAATGTCTATGGGCAACTGACTGCACTCAGACCAAAGGGGGCTGAATAATTATGCACACGCCACTTTTCTGTTATTTATTTGTAAAAAATGTTTGGAACCATGTATGATTTTCATTCCACTTCTCACGTGTGCACCACTTTGTGTTGGTCTTTCACGTGGAATTCCAATAAAATTGATTCATGTTTGTGGCTCATTTTAAAACCAGAGGTGACTGTGCTCTTGAGGTTATGGTGCTCAAACTTTGGAACACCCTTCCTCAAGCCTATCTGGTTGGCTGATTCTGTGATTTGTTTTAAACAGCTACTGAAAACACACTTTTATAGGTTAGTTTTCCATTAACCTTTTCCCCTTTATTTTGAGCCATACTTTACAACTATTTACAAGTATGGATGTGTTGATGTTCAAATGAATGTCTGCATGTTTCTGTGTCTGTACGTTTAAACATGTGTACTTATCTGTAGATATAATGATATTTATGCCTTAGCTGCTGAGGCCCATCTCCACAGCACTTGTAACTGCTGGAGAATGTTACAAAGAACCTAGAAGCTTCTTTAATAGGAGAAGAGTTTCAAAACAACAAAAAAATTATTATGTCCTCATTAACCCAGCTCCAGGCGGACCTCTACAGAGAGGAGACACACTTGAAGAAATTATTTTTCCTCCTCTTCCCCTTCTTGTCAGTTTCAGACTCTGTGGTGTCTCAAAATCACAAGGACATCAAAAATACGAATGACCTTAACAATTCAGACACCAGTGGAGCTGAGTGTTTCTTTGCAGGTGTGATGGTAATGAACTTTGTATGCTCTTCATCCATCTTGCTGAAACACACATGCACACACCACATCCATTTCTCCTGATTACTGCCCCCCTTCACTCCCTCACGATGGCACTGAGCCGTGGAAATGTCAGGGGTCAGGTTTACATTGACGCTAAAGCGCTGGTCACCCTGGGCCACAGTAAAGGTCAGCACCATGGTGACAGCTGGTTGATATCGTTGTTGGGAAGTTAGTCATGAGTCACCGCTCCAAATCCTCCATGTGGCATTAACATCATTCTCTGATTTCTCGCTTTCTCTGTCTTGTTTTATTTTCAGATGCCATCTTGACAGATCTGCCTGGTGGAGGGTGTGATGGAAAGGTCAGTGCTTATAGTTAACACAATATTTTTATTTTCTTTTACTTGTTTGGTGAATAATGCAGTGTGAAAACAAATGCATATATTTAATGGCACCATATTACTTATTCATAACTTTAAATTATAGAAACAGCACCTGGAATGTGAGTAAATCTTGATTTTATATAATGAAACTGCAACTTGGTTCTAAATAAGCTAATGGCATTATCAGCCTACATATATGCATTGATTAGGAATAGTTACACCTAATAAACGGTGGCTTGACAGTTTTGTTTTGAGTGATGCAGAGTTCATGTCATATTGAATTTCCTGTAAATACAAGCTGTCATCTGGGCAAAAACCTTCACGTCACTCTGCTAGGGGTAATTACCAGCATGAAATAGGCTTTTATTTATAGGCCATCATGTCTTAGACTTGAACCTGTGAATCAAATGTATGACACACAAAACACATGTTACTAATGCTGACAGGAGATCAAAAAATGATAAACTTTAAAAATAAATATACTTAAACAAGATTTCAGGTTGTACCAAATGGGTTTGACTCTTAACACCCTCCAGGTCACCAGTGATCCATTTAGGGTTGGATTTTGTTTTGTTTGAGGCAGACAACTACACCCACACCACATGTATGCTATCGCTATTTATTGTGGTTTAACCTGTCAAGAACAAAAACGTACAGAAAGTTCTGCATCAAGCCTTGTAATCATAGCTTATCTACTTTTGTTAAACCTGGGTTGACAGCTTGGTGGTGTGATGGTTAGTGCTGTTGCCTTACAGCAAGAAGGGGCCTGGGTTCAAATCCACAATCTGGCAGGTTTGCAGTGTGTAATTAGAGTTAGATTAATTGGTGATTCTAAATTATCCATGAATGTAAGTGCAAATGGTTGTTTGTCTCTATGAAATCATCAACCTCCAAATTGGTTCATTAAGCAAGACTAGCAGTAATTGCCTTGATTAACAAATTAGTTGTTCAAACAACAAGATTTCATTGTGTTTTCCTAAGTTTTTAACTTGTGTAGAATGAATTAAAACAAATTTCACTTTACATACTTCAATAAATCACTTCAAGTCAATGTAAGTATACTACGTTGATCCAACGTAATCTGATTACATTAAGCCACCAAATGACAAATGTGTTGGTTTGACATGGTCAAAAATGGGTTATTGTACTTGGTTAAATCACGTGGAAAAAGGTGCCATGATTAAATTGTGTTCATCCAAAAACAGGTTTTTTTTGAGTGTGCAAGATGTTGTGTTTCTATTGAAGGCTTTTCCATTGGGTATTCCAAACAAGAATAAATTTAATAATAAAAAGGGGTAAACTTAAAACCAAAATCCTAAACTCAGTCCTAAACCTTGTTGGGTCAACCTAGGATCCTGGTAGATGTTAGGGGGCTGACGCAAAATGAAACCTGCTTCCAAAAACATCCCTGATGGAATCACTGAACAACCCACAAAAAGAGAAAGAAGCTTTTACTTTCTAATCCATTCCAACATTTAATCTGCTCTTAATTCCTTCCTAGTAGTGCTCGACTTCCTGTTTTATCATTGTCTGATCAGTGTCATTATATTTATAGCTACCCGATTAATCATTTACCATTGGTCTGAACATCAAAGCAGGTAAGGGGGAAACTGCAGGGCAAGAAACTGAGCTCAGCAAAATCTTGCTTTATTATATTTCTACTTAGCTGCCACTTCTTTTCTCTGCTTCTTTTTGTTTCTTACACAAAATATCAAGTGAGAAAATCTATTAAAACCACATTTTCAGTGCACAATAACAAAACACATAAAAGAAAGACACTCCAGGCTTCACTGTGATGCCCTTACTTTGGAAACGATGTGGAAAGCACTTTACATGCAACCCATACAGAGTTTATTTAAAGAGCCTCTGTGTTCTTCCCAGTCTTCTCTCTGTTCTCTACCCTTTACTGATTCCCCAGACCTCGTGTTGCCCCCCCTCACCCCCTTCTTTTACTGGCAGGGTAAATGTATACACTCTCTGCACCACAGGGGTTCTAATCTATGTGTGTGTGCTGGAGAAAAGAAGGACGTGTTAGACAGCGAACGTATGTAGCAACACCAGAGCAACAACCTCTCGTCAGTGTTGCACACTCTGACACGTACGGGTTAATGTGGCCACCAGCCGTGTGGCGTGGTTGGCTGGCTCACCTTCCATCTTGCCCAGCCAAGCTCCATGCTGGGCACGACACGCCCGCCTGACAGTATGCATCCGCCAGGCCATGACAGCTCGCATATGGAAATCTTCTGCCACCGGTGGAGAGGGAGAGCCAGGGAGGGCAGTGGGGCCAGTTAGAGAGCTACGCTGAAAGAAACAAATACATGTCGTACATCAGAGGATGGGATCCAAAGCGTGGCAAAAAAAAGGGCAAAATATATGTTTTATGGCGGTCATTGGAAAGAATATTTTTGGCGGTAGGAGTGTGCACCGAGCATTCAGGCTGGGATGAGTGAAAACACAGATTACTTTTCTAAAAACAATTTTCAGATCTATACACAAGTAAAAGAAGACACAGTTAGAAAAGAATTGTAATCAACATTCCTTTTTTAAGTAATAACAGACAACATTACTAGTTACTAGTGGTACAACCATAGTCCAGGAGTGAGTAATTAAGTAGTTCAGTAGTGGGTGGGGGGGTCTTAAGTCACAGTTTCTGATGGCCTGAGGGTAAAAGCTCCAGCTCATTCTTTCTGTCTTGGCAGCCAGCAGACGGTGATATCTCCCTGATGGCAGACAGAGAACAGACTGTTGTTGGGGTGCGTGGAATCCCCTGGAAGCCTCCTGGCTCTAGATCGGCATTGTTTGTAAATGTCCTGCTGATTGGGAAGGTTGGACTTTGGTCTCATCGGCTGCATGTCCCCATCCAGGTGGTGATACTCCCACACTATGGTGCAAGTGTAGAAGTTCATGAGCACCCTGAGTTTAAAGTCTTTAATTGTCTGAAATGGTATAAGCAATGATGTGCTTTCTTCACCAGGGTGTTAAAGTGGCACAACCATGGTGACTGCTTTAAATAACTATAAAATGTGATAGTTTTACTACTCTTTACATTCTTAACCACCAATTTGGTTTGCAGCATCGGATTTGGTGTTGCCACTCTGCATTTCCAACTTCAATGAGTCAAATGAATCCCCAGCTTCCTAATTGTACACCTCCATTATGAGAAATATTTTGGCCTACATTAAATAGTAGCTCAACTGGTAATCAAAACAGATCAAATGGTATTATGGCATAACATTTACCCAATTCTTTAACTTGTTCACCAGGTCATGGATGAACCTCTTAGGGGTAGGGTTAGATTACAGTTTAGCCAACTGCTTAACAAACTTTTCAGTTTCAGACACTGGAAGCTATTACCTTTCAAATCAAGACTTGGATTAATTTTTGCCTGACAGTTTTGCACTTATAATGTTTTATGTGGGCATGCCAAATAGGTGGAAAGCTTTTGAATGCATCCATTTGAAAAACACTTTAGTAAACCTAACAGGGCCAAATGCAGAGAGGGAGACATATAGCTAGATAAAGAGGTGAGTGGCATGCAGTAGTGTGTGTGTGTAGTGAGCGTAGCCATCTGCTGTTCATCATCACTTCTCCAAGTCTCAATCTTGCTCTCATCTCTAGCATTTGGAGGCACTGAGGTTTCTGATGCCAGCAAAGGTCAGAGCTGGTGATTTATTGGTCCTCTTGCGGGAGGCCGTCTGTGGACCTGAGATACCTGCTGTGCCCCTGGATCAAAGCCAGCATCCCTGACACCAGTGACATGCTGCCAACACAAGAAAAGCTTGCATTGGACACATTTCACATTGCTGTATACATATATATGTTCCAGCTGAATTCATTCAGCAATGGCAGATGACCTGACATCACTGTGAGTATAATAGTTATATCAGTTGACTGTTGTGGAGAAAGTCAGCCACTTATACACACAGAATGTGATTTTACATTAAATATTTTAAGCTTTTAGCTATTTTCCAGCTGAATAGCGGGTATCATAGATAGTAAATAAAAGCTGTACTGTTGTTTTTTGTACAACCTGGCTGTAATTGATCGCATTCATGAATCTGGATAAGATGTATGGACACAATGGTTCACACACAAAACAGGTTGTCCTAGTTTCATAAGTCTGGATAGGATATTAACATGCGCAACCACAAAAACAGAATATTACAAAAATCCAAATCTGTTAAAGATGTCCATATCACCACATCTGCTATATGCCCAAAAATGTGTTCTGGCAATCATTTTCATGTGCTACTATGATCATTTGAAATTGAATCATTAAATGCAGCAGTTGATTTACCTGCCAGCATCTATGCAGTGTGTTGGCTCACATGACTTTTTTATTTATTTTATTTTTACCTCTCGCATTGAAGCTACCCATAAAAATGCCCTGTCCTTGTCATGGCACCACTGTAGCACACATCATCCACAGAAAACATGGTTGAGTTTACTTAATGAGGTGCAATGAGGTGCACAGTAAGTCCTCAGGTCACTGTGATGGATGTATCATTAATGCGTTTAAAAAAAAACCTCCCTGAACCTCTCAGCTTCAGCATCACCTCTGGGCTAAACTCTTGGTTGTCAATACAGTTTCTTTATGGCATGTTTTGAAAAAGAAAATCAAAGAAATGTACCGTACTTCTATTTAGGTTCTCTTTTTCACATCAACTTAATGAGGAAATTATTTGTTTGATTTCAGTTGCAGACAGTGCTGTTTGGTCTACTAGATTTCAAATTTACTGCCTTTCTAAAGTCCAACAGGATTCTACTGCTATGGTTGCAAAATAAATTAAAAAAAACCTCCTGGGAAAGCAACCATTTCCCTCTCGTGTTCTGTGACCTTAGCAAACACTGTTCTGGTTCATGTTGTCTTTAACAAGTTCAACTCTTCTTAAAGACAACATGATATTCATTTACACTCAATATTACAGTCCACATTAGAGTTAATAAAGATGACTAATTAAGGTATCCTTTAGAGTGGGCCTACCTCATGACTCATGTCTGGTCAGAATGCCAACATGGCAAAGGATGAAACTTGAGGCTTCACAATGAGACTTCAGGTTCAGGCGATGGCACAGGAGTTTTGTTTGTTCAAATACTACCATTTTACAAAAAGTTTGTGGTAATGGTAAATGGACTTATTCTTATATAGTGCTTTTCTACTCTCCCGGAGTACTCAAAGCGCTCTATACAACACATTCACCCAGTCACACCCATTCTCACAAGCACTATATATATATATAGTGCTTGTGAGAATGGGTATAGATAAATTATATATACTTTATCTATACTTAGTGCTATCTAACTACATTCACACACATTCATACTCCGATGGACGCATCGGAGAGCAACTTGGGGTTAGTATCTTGCCCAAGGATACTTGGCATGCAGACTGGAAGAGCCTGGGATCGAACCTCCAACCTTCTGATCAGTAGGTGACCTGCTCTACCTCCTGAGCTACAGCCACCCTGTGTTTCTCATCTTCCTCTTGACAGTACCCCATTGGGTTATCTGTAGGGTTTAGGTCAGCCGAGTTGGTTGACCAGTCAAGCACATGATCAGGAAACCATTTGGCAGTAATTTTGGCAGTTTGGGCAGGTGTCACTCAGCAGGAATCTTGATGCGGTCTTGATGCAATCTCCAGGTACATTGTTGTGTTGACTTTGGACACAGTGGACAAACTGGAAAATCCACAGTATGCTTTCAATACTTTACATTCTGTGTCTTTTCCTTCTTGCTTCAGACTCTTGCTTCAGAACCTTGAATTCCAAATGAAATTTAAATTTGTCTTTCATCTGAAAATAAGACTTTGGACCACTGAGCAACACTCTACTTCTCTGTGATCGTGGTTCAAGAGTTGGCAGTTCGTCTTGTATTCGGAAGGTTGCTGGTTCGAGCCCCGGCTCCGACAGTCTTGGTCGTTGTGTCCTTGGGCAAGACACTTCAACCGTTGCCTACTGGTGGTGGTCAGAGCACCTGGTGGCACCAGTTTCCGGCAGCTTCGCCTCTGTCAGTGCGCCCCACTGACAGAGATGAGGTTGCCAGCTACAATGTAGCTTGCCATCACCGGTGTGTGGATGACTGAATGTAGTGTAAAGTGCTTTGGGGTCCTTAGGGACTAAGTAAAGTGCTGTACAAATACAGACCATTTACCATTTTGCTCCTTGTGACATCTGTGGTAGTTTGGTATTAAATGGTAAATAAAAGAGCCTTTCTGCTCTGAGCCGTCAACGTGCTTTAAACAACTTGCCTCATTCACCCATTCATATAAGCACATTTTTCGATACGCTTTTTATGTAAGTGCTAGAGAGCAACTTTAGTATCTTGCCCAAGAATGTTTGGCATGTAGACTGGAGAAGACAAGGACTGAACCACCAACCTTTGGATTAGTAGGTGACATGTAGCACCACCTGAGCTACTGTGATGTATTGCTATTTTTCGTCCCTCTCTGCCCAAGTCAGGAGTGGGTAATTTGCATGCCTGCTGCTTTCTTTGGATGTGGTAGCACTTTCTTAGGCTCCTGCTCTGCAATCAAGCCCTGAGTGGTTCGATACTGTTGACCATAATATCTTATTAGAACAATTAGAGCTCACTGTAGGTATTACAGGTACTGCGCTGCAGTGGTTTGTATCATATCTGTCTAATAGACTCCAATTTGTACATGTAAATGGAGAGTCCTCTTCACACACTATGGTCAATTATGGTGTTCCACAGGGTTCAGTGCTAGGACCAATTCTGTTTACATTATACATGCTTCCCTTAGGCAGCATCATTAGAAGACATAGTATACATTTTCACTGCTATGCAGATGACACCCAGCTCTATCTGTCCATGAAGCCAGGTAACACACACCAATTAGTTAAACTGCAGGAATGTCTTAAAGACATAAAGACCTGGATGGCCGCTAACTTTCTGCTTCTTAATTCAGATAAAACTGAGGTTATTGTACTCGGCCCTGAAAAGCTTAGAAATATGGTATCTAACCAGATTCTTACTCTGGATGGCATTACCTTGGCCTCCAGTAAAACTGTGAGGAACCTTGGAGTCATTTTTGACCAGGACATGTCCTTCAACGCACATATTAAACAAATATGTAAGACTGCGTTCTTCCATTTGCGCAACATCTCTAAAGTTAGAAATATCTTGTCTCAGAGTGACGCTGAAAAACTAGTTCATGCATTTATTACTTCTAGGCTGGATGACTGTAATTCATTATTATCAGGATGTCCAAAAAACTCCCTGAAAAGCCTTCAGCTAATCCAAAATGCTGCAGCAAGAGTCCTGACAGGGACTAGAAAGAGAGAGCATATTTCTCCTGTTTTGGCTTCCCTTCATTGGCTTCCTGTTAAATCCAGAATTGAATTCAAAATCCTGCTCCTCACATACAAGGTCTTAAATAATCAGGCCCCATCTTATCTTAACGACCTTGTAGTACCATATCACCCTATTAGAGCACTTCGCTCTCGCTCTGCAGGCCTACTTGTTGTTCCTAGAGTATTTAAAAGTAGAATGGGAGGGAGAGCCTTCAGTTTTCAGGCCCCTCTTCTGTGGAACCAGCTTCCAGTTTGGATTCGGGAGACAGACACTATCTCTACTTTTAAGATTAGGCTTAAAACTTTCCGTTTTGGTAAAGCATATAGTTAGGGCTGGACCAGGTGACCCTGAATCCTCCCTTAGTTATGCTGCAATAGGCGTAGGCTGCCGGGGGATTCCCACGATGCATTGAGTTTTTCCTTTCCAGTCACCTTTCTCACTCAGTATGTGTTAATAGACTTCTCTGCACTGAATGATACTTGTTATTAATCTCTGTCTCTCTTCCACAGCATGTCTTTATCCTGTCTTCCTTCTTTCATCCCAACCGGTCACAGCAGGTGGCCGCCCCTCCCTGAGCCTGGTTCGGCCAGAGGTTTCTTCCTGTTAAAAGGGAGTTTTTCCTTTCCACTGTCGTCAAAGTGTTTGCTCATAGGGGTCATATGATTGTTGTGTTTTTGTCTGTATCTGTTATTGTAGGATCTACTGTACAATAGAAATGCCTTGAGGCGACTTTTGTCGTGATTTGGCGCTATATAAATAAAATTGAATTGAATTGAATTGAATTGAATTGAATTGAATTGAATTGAATTGAATTGATTCCCCATTTTCTGTAGTCACCATGATATGCACATAAAGAGCCATATTACAAATGCATTAGTTGTAGCCCCTTTCCTGAAGCTGCTGTGTACATAGTGGCTGTTGATGCACTGACATCAGCCTCAGTCCACTGCTTGGAAGGCTCTCCCAAGTTCTTGAATCATCTTTTCCATAGAATCCTGGTTATACCTGCTGCTTGTGCATCTTTTCCTATTAAGCTTTCCCCTTCCGGTCAACTTTCAATACAGCACTCTTTGATACAGCCTTTTTGACAATGACACTACTACTACAGTCTGTAATCAACAACAACAGGCCCAAACATTGTAACTGCTTTGTCCATAGAACTGTAAAATCATGTTGATCTAATAGTAATTTATGGGCCACTTCTTAAAAGGCCTGTGTATAATATACACATAATGGAGAGAAAGCAGTGAAAATGCTTTAAATAATGTACATAGCTTTTAATTTCCACCTTCAAATATATGGTATACAAGACATTGAATCCAATTCCTTTGTGCTTTATTGGAAAAATGCAGAAAAGAGACTCTGCATGAATAAATTCCCGAAACTGTGCTTCCATGTGGTGCCACAGTTTAATCTTAACTGGCTGTTAAGTTTAAAGCATTTTTATTTTAAGCCTCCTGAAAATATAAATGATAAAAGGAAATTGAAGCCTGTGGCTAATTACTCTTTAATATTTAATTTGGAATAAGGAAATTATTAGGTTCTGGCCTTGTAATGCCAAAACCTCATCAAGAATGGACAGTGCTTCAGTCAAAACCAGAAATGTATGCAAGTGAATAAACTCCTGAAGTCTTCCTACTTGGCCGATCAATAGTATTGATTAACCGCTAATGCCAGAGGGAAATCATTGATTGTCCAGCCTGACATGACAAGGTCTCTTTAAAACACTGTTGAATTGAACTTTTTAAGCAATTTAGGAATTCCAGATGATGTGTGCGTATTGAGGATTTATTGTAAATGTGAAAGCCAAAAATCATTAATGTATGAGTTCCTATTCACTGCTTTATACTCTTTGACTACTTTTGCAATCAGAAATCTCAAAATGCAAACAGCAAAAATGTGTGAGTGTTTCTTTTCAGCCCAACAAAGATAAATGAGTGTTTGTATTGCCTTGTATTTATTTCAGCCTTGTCTTTGGGTTTGTCTCCAGGACATAATTGGTGGAAAATGAGAAACAAAAAAGCGTGAATTCTCATGAGGCCACTACAGTTCGTTCAGTGTGGCCTCTGCAGGCTTTGAGAGTAGATCTACAGCAACTCAATAGCGAAAGTGGATAAGTACTTGTGTATTGGTTACAGTTTTACATGTTGGCCTCATCAGACAGCTATCATATCAATCATAAAGATCTATTTTAAAAAATTGCTTACTTTTAGACTAAGACAGTCTGAATGGAACACAGCATATAGCATGGAGATGATATTGATTATCTTGTGAGAATTAAAACCAGTAGACTGTGTATGCTCTTGTCTCCACAGAAACTGTCCCCAGGGAAGAACCTTTAGAGGAATCAAGTTTCTATGTTTCTACCAGAGGAACCAAGGGCTACGTGAGGACCAGAATTCTTTCACCCCCCTCAAAAATGTTATGTTTGGGGTGAAACCACAGGAACTTTTGTGTCAGGACATAAGTACAAAAAGTCATTGCTTTGATAGATAAGTGAAGACTTAGAAGAGCTATAGATTCTCTAAAATGGGTGTATATGGGAGATATTCTATACATGGACACTTTCTGCATGTCCGGAAAACATTTAATCTCAATTGGACATGTATTTAAAATAGAATGCCGGAGTATATTTTTATATCTCCATTGCATCTTTCTAATGTTTGCTTTTTCTTTATGTCTATTAAAGTTTCACTTTTTTTCAGCACACTAACTCTAAAGCCTTTAGCGTCAGTGCTGATATCCTCTTTCTGGAGTTTTTCTACAATTCGATTTTCCTATGATGACCTTTGAGCTGTGGGACATAGAATTATAAGTGTTACTTAGGAAAAGATTCAGAGTTGGAGCCTATAGATGCCTTGATCTGAAGAAAACCCCTTGACAAAGTGTCAATTCAATAAAATACAGTGATTTCAAGGAGGGCAAATTGATGCATCTCTCAATCTCCTCAATCATTATCTTTCAGAGATATTGAAGGTACAAAATGACATGAGTGGTCCTTGCCTTAAAGCTATTTAATGATAACGCACATTCTGCCTGAAGTGCAGTCATTTAGTTGATGGAATTTAAAAAAAAAGAAAGAGGAAAAACTTGCAGTAAAAGAATCCTTTTTTCCCCACATCTTGGTCTTGCATTGTGGAACCGGCGCAAACCTTGACTGAAGGATATAGCTGTGCCCTGACTAGCACACACAACCTATCTCTGAATTTTAGCAGCATAGAGAGCCTACCTTCAGTTTATATGCTAGAAGCTTGTACAGTTCACCACCAACATTTATTCACAAGTGAAGAACACAAACACTGCTTTTGAATAAGGAGTAATATGTGGAGTGAAACCACCAAGTCTTTGAATAGAAGAAAAAAAAAGTATAAAAAACAGGGTAGGGGTGGGGGGTGGGTACATGTTGATGTCAGTGAATAAAAACAACCCTTGACCTTCTTCAAGATGGTAGTAAAACTTGACAAGAGCTCGGTCTGAACTCTTTTTAAAAGCCTTTAAAGACACTGTTAGCACTGAGCTATTTCAGTCTTTGATAAAAAACAATTTTAAAAACCCTGCTGCTGAATTATAGAGCAACAGTGAAAGAGGCAGTGTGTGACTTACTGGTTTGCTTTGTTTTCTGAATGGCAGAAAAATAAAAACCTGAAAGATCTGAATGACCTCTAGCTTGGTCACTCACGAACTATAGACAAACACGATGGGTCAAAAATGAAAGTTTGATCAAAACCATAAAAGGATGAAAGCATAAAAGTGCTTCAAGGACAGAAACACAGGAACTGGAAGCTGAGAATCAACACCAGCTGCTCAAAAGCAAACATGAGTTACACGTATCTGTACTGATCACATCACTCCAGTATAGAAGGCACTTCTTTGGCTCCCAGTGCAACATAGAGTTAACTTTAAAATACTTTCATTAGTTCTTAAGGCTCTCAGTGGTTTAGCCCCAAGTACATCGCTGATGTGGTTACAGTTTACAAACCAGTCAGACAACACAGGTCATCGGGCGCAGATCTATAAACTGTTCAGAATCACATCCAAGTGTGCTGAAGTTGCTTTCAGATATTGTGGTCTGGTTCTTTGGAACAAACTGTCTCCTGACCTCAGACCAATTATATCTGTGCATACATTTAAAAACAGACTGAAAACCCTTTTATAAACACTTACTACAAAACCTCAGTAAGTGTTTTTGTTTGTTTGTTTGTTTGTTTTCTTTTGTTCTTTCTTCTTTTGCATTGTTTTATTCGATTTTGTGTTTTCACTTTCTTTCGCATTGGAAAGGGGTTTTTATGTTCTTCAGTGTTAAATACGTGCTAAATTTAAAAAAAAAAATACTGTTGTCATTTGCAGATAATGAAATTCTGCATTTTGCTGGTTCTTTATGAAATATGTATAATTTATAAAGTTGCTTTAAAATGTGTTGTACAACAATACAGGTCATTTACTAGTAGATTTTGAATTAAAACAAAAAACCTGGAACAAACACAAAAAAGAAAGTATAATGTCCCTTTCTATTTGTATTTATGGGGGGCAATAATAACAACAGTAAAAGTAATCAAATGACCCCATAGGTGGGTCTCTTTACCAGACAGTTGAGACTTTCCTTTAAAGTAAAACTGATAACTACATGAACAGATTAGAAAAATGACCATGGACTATTTCACTTTTTCCTGTACTTAAAGGCTTTATACGTAACATTCAGTGTTCATCTTTCCCAAGTATATTCAGCACACAGACTGGAGCAGCAAGGGATTGAACCACCAACCTCCTGAGCTCCCAAGTAAAGTTTTAAGCTCTTTTAAAAGTTAGCAGCCGTAACTCTTCCTCAAATGCATGTTAGTGTAGCAGAAACTGCAACAGCAGGTTTTGGGCAGTAGAAATATTTTGCAAAGTTCTGTCAGTGTGTTTCGCTCCTTCGGAGCCATGTGGTTGAGAAAGAGATGAGAGAGATGAGAGTCATGTTTGATGCTGGCAGGTTGACTTCAAAAATGCTTCAAATTGCTGCCAAAACCTTTTAAGAGATATTGGTTTCTCGTTCAATAGAGCGCAGTCTCTCTTACAGACAAGCTGGCAGTATGAGATGCATAGGTCAACGATATATCCAAACAGGGTAAAACGTTCTGGGGTCTTGTATGTCTGTACCGGCATGACACAAAGATCAGTACCCCTATCTGTTGACTGTAGGACATTTCTTTGTGTGGGCTTCTCCTCTCTGTCATTTGATAGTCAGAAGAGTCTTGATATCGATGCCAAGCATTAATTTCATCAAAGAAAGTTCATTGTCCTTATCAGAATTTAGGCTTGTTTTAGCCTCATGCTAGATACGTAGATATGAAAGGACAACTTCTTACCTTTCAAATAAAGTCTCAACATTTTGCCATTGCAGTCTTTTGGCTCAGACAAGACACGAGGAGGACATAGCCTGAACCCTAGATGGATCACCAATGACCAGATAGACAATACGGCGGCTAAATAACAACATACATAGAAAGTCTGAATTCTAAGCTGACAGCATTCAGAACCATTCCAAGCAAATCCATATACATCCATTGTGGAAGTGCTCTTTACAAAAGACATAGGGAAACGTGTGATTCCACTGCCAATCCAGCTTCCCATCCCCCAAATTAGAGGTGCTCTTATTTGACTGTAAAATACTTCTCGGTTTAAAGGTGGCTCACAACCTTACTCTAAACATTAATCGAATAGAGGGCTTTCAAATCTGACATTTTACCGTGGGAAAAGACATACTACTTTGCTGTCATGTGAATGAATGGGAGAGGCATTTAGTGAAAAAGAGGTGGCCTTTTCCCTTTGCCATGTAATTCTGAGGCACTGGGGGGGGGGGGGGTTGCAGCTTTATCAAACTCTCTGAATGGCTAAATGCAATAGTTGAACACTCTGAAAGTGCTCATCATGGCAGTGTGACAGGAAGGGAATAAGGAGACGAGCATGCAGGAAACAAGGGAAAGATGAAATTAATCCTGAGAAGGAACGAGATGACCATATTAAATTCAGGATAATGAAGAGGGGGGAGAAAATCTTTCCTGTTCTTGTTTGTCCCTCCTCCCTCCATTCGACAGATGTCTGTGTGGTTGTTAACATCCCCTCCTCTCCTTTGCCTGATGGGGTGAAAGGGATCCGCTGCTCCCCGGGACAGAGGAGACCTCATTTTTATATGTGAACGGCTGTGAACATCGCTGAATGACACACTACAAAGGTTGGATGTGCTGCTGCCCTTTCTCTCTTAAATGGTACGTTGGCATTTAGCTTCACACGTGTCAGCGGAACACACACCTCTCAAGTATTTGCACCCAAAATGTGTGGACGTGTGTGTGCGGCCACATCAACACAGAGGATTTTTATCAGTTCCCAGAAACAGGAAATAAGAAAGCGAAAGTGTAGGGGGGGAGAGAGAGAGCGAGAGAGAGAGGATGATAAGACAGAGAAGAGCAAGAGAGCAGATTCATATGCACATTACATTTCACAGAAAAGACAATTTACATTTTGAGTCTGTATTATGTTAATTTTGAGTGGCCTCTCCAGATAATTCTATTACACAGATAGCTCTCCCATGTCGTCGAGGGCAGAAACATCATTTTACCTCCGGAACACACACCTGCTGACGAGCGCCTCAACACGATGGAAAACAAGGGCCCAAAGGCAGGTGGGTGTGCAACTGAGCTGTGTTTGTGCATTTTTTGTGGGGGAAAAAGGGATGTGTATTCACCAAGGTCCAGAAAGAGCAACTTATCTAAACGACTTGCGATCCATTGAAATGGTTTATCAGTTTCTTTTTCAGTACAGAACTGCCAGTGAGCGCACTCCACAGTATTACAGTTTATACGAAACCATATCGCCGCTGCAATCCCACAACCAACCAAACCGCTGTAATTCCCCATCATTCCTCTGCTATCTCAGGTCTGTGGACAGACAGCATGCCGCCTTAGATGGCAGTTTCTTTCAGCAACATATGAGCAAACATGACTCCAGTATAAATGTGTTTGGATTTAAATGTGTTGTCTGCTTATTTTGTAAAATACACGGCATATCAAAAGGAAGATTCAATTTCTAAAGCCTAATTTTGTCTTTTAAAGTCATGGACCTAGAGTTTAAAATACTTGGCAGGGAAAACAACATGGTTTTAACAGCTGGTGGGTGGGGTTACTGCGCTCACAGCCATATCTGAGATGACCATATTAGGATGTCCGATCTCTCTGACCTCATACAGAACGAGTATTTAGAGCTGTTTTCATATATACCTGCATCTATGGACTGAAATTATTCATTCAATTATTCCATCTATAACAGCGGTCTCCAACCTTTTTTGCGCCATGGACGGGTTTATGCCCGACAATATTTTCACGGACCAGCCTTTAAGGTGTCGCGGATAAATACAACAAAATAAAACTAGTACTGGTACCGAAAAAAATAAGATTTATTCATAACACACGTGAAAAGACCCAGGAAAACCGAGTTAACGATAAAAACGATAACAAAATAACGCTGAAAACTGATAAAACCCCTGAAAACCATACATTTCACATCTGAGCCTCAACTCTCGCGGACCGGTACCAAACGACTCACGGGTTGGGGACCGCTTCATCCACAAAGGTTTTCATCCACAAATCTACTTGCTAGGTGACAAAAAACTAAGCAATGAATTTATCTCTAATAAATCTTCATTCTGTGGATGAACTCCAGCTCGGTGTAGTTTAAAAGGTCGTCCTTGGCAACCATAGAGTTAAAACCACAGGAAGATGCTGTGATAGATGAGTGCGATCAAAGGGTTGATTGTTTTCATGAAGCTGTTTTTCTGTAATACATTCCTACATTTTATTTTGGAAATACCGTCTAATTTGTGTCCTTCTTACATAGTTTCTTCCTTTTAAAATAAAAACCGGATATACATTTTTCTCAAATATAACTGTCAGGCACCCCGATAATTTCACTGTGTCTCACTGAAAATGAAGCCCAAGCCCTTTGTGTTTCTCTGTGGCCTGTCAGAGGCCACTTTCTCTGGACCCTCCATCTCTCTGAGCAAGTAGGGATCATTAATGAAGTGGCCTTCTCATGGATATTGACTAGCCTGTCAGCTGCCCTGCCACACTCACTAATAGGAGTCATTGGTCTTGGCTTAAGACCTGACAGAAGAGAGACTGAGAACGAAGAAAATGAGTGAGCATGTTCTCTCACTTCAAGGTGGGTTCCAGCTTTAGCAGCCCCCACCCCCTTAAAAAAAGTGCAGACAACTTTGTCCTTTAGACATGAATGCTCAGTGAGAGGTGAAACTTTCTTACAATGCCACGATTGCTTGTAGAATGTAAGCAAAGCCACAGTGGGTGTCGTAGCAGCGCAGCAAGCCAAGGAGAGCTCATTAAAACCGATGTGATGGTAAATTGTCACTCTTTAGAGCCTGAGGGTTCTTCGGGACTTTTTGTGAATTTAAGTAATAATATGTGACATTTTCGAATGAATAAATGACCATGTACCACTGGTTGATATACCAGTGGTTCACTGCATAATTCAGTTTTCATGAACTGGACAGAATGGCATTGATTACAGAGTTAAACTCTAAATGTCATCATAGACAGGAAGAGGGGATTTTTTTCCTTTGTTTTTTGGTAGGAAACAAGAAAATAACCCAGTATTCTTGCCATTCCACCTGACTATATCACACATTTGAAACTGCTGACTGCAGTGGTAACTATGTGGATATGTGTGTTTTAAGATGATTACCATGAAAGGATAACCCAGGTGACCCATAAGCAAAAAAGATGCTAGCCTTTGACTGGATAATTCACTCTTAAACTGGTGGAAAGCAAGTAATGCCTGTACAGTTTGAGATAACATCACCATCTCATGTCAATAATGACATAATGAGCTCAGTCTACCCACACCATTTAATGCTACCATTTTTTCACAGCCGTTGGTGTCTCTATCAATAGTCTCTTCCCCCAAATTATGGCACATGGACACTTTTTGAGAGACTTTCGGTTTCGAACACAATGGGTTCCCTAAAGCGTCATTGTTTATGTCCCACATAAAAATGATGTACAGATGAGAAACAACAGAGTGGGGGAAAAAACAACATAAAATGTCTTGCTGGAAAGTTTCAGTGCTCCTTAGAATAGATTCAAAAAGTTTCCAAACACAAAGAAAGTAATGAAAGTAGCACGTTTAAGCTCACTGAGCAGCTGTAAACACATTTTTCTGGACTGCACTCAACAGCAGTTGAGAAAGTTAAAAGTTATCTCATGAAGACAGAGCATTTTGATGAAGAAGCAGACAAATTGCAAACGCTCAAAAATTGTAGTCGCAAGCAAAGAAAGAAAAGGTAGTGTACTATATAAAAGTGTACAGAAATCGCTTCAGTTTGGAAACTCAGTATCCAAACTGAGGCACACTTCTGAGTCCAGCATTCCCCATAACACCTTATTTTTAAATTCCTGGACATTTAACATAAGGACAAGAATTTCTATTTGTCCTTGAATTCAAGTGAAAAATACTAATAAGTGGTCCCAATACTGATATAATACAAGGAGACAGGAACTCAGGGACAAAACCATCCAAAATAAATATACAGACGTCTTGGAAGAGCAAGGTTTGGCACGAAATAAGGCTAGTGTTACAAAGGTTAGTTTGCTGGCCTTTCTACAGTAGATCACCGGCTGTCTGCTGATGGGAGGGTCCCTCAGTGGTGGAAGGCTCAGTTAGTGTGTGTGTGTGTGTGTGTGCGTGTGTGTGTGTGCGTGTGTGTGTGTGTGTGTCTGGGGAAAGGAAAGGCTGATGAACTTCACTTTCTATTAGCAGCTGACGGGGGCTTGCCGTCTCGGTGGCCAATCAATAGGCTGAAGGACAAGAGTGTCAGAAAAAAATGAAGGACCCTTTGCTTTCTATCTCAGTGGAAGAAAAGAAAGAAGAGGGGCATAGGTGGAGACAAGAGCAGAGAGAAACTAATTAAAATTAAAAATAAAGCAAATATATCGTGCTACCTTTAATTGAATATTGTAGAAGTATGGACCGCTACAGAGTATGTGCATGAGTAGTATGCTCTGTGTGAGCTGCCAGTGCCAGCCAGGTGAAGAGGTTATCAGCCGTGGTAGAGTGTCTTCACCCACCTATCTTCAGCTCTTTGTTTGAGTTCTCACAGCTGCAGGATCCCAGGAGGTCCAGGGCTCACACTGAGCAGGGCCACCAGGACCGAATCAACCTTTAGGTCGCACAACGTGACCTGGCCTCTCCTGTCAGAAAAGTTCTGAATTATAACGCTGATGTGTCCCATGACACAGATTCAAAGAATCCAAATGGCTGAGCCTAAAATAATTTTCTTTCCACGTTACTTAGCATATAAACATCAGTAGAGCTGAATGTGGATAACACAGGTGGATAACGATGTAATGTGCTATTAAAGGTACCTTGTTCAGATAGTTTACACAACTTTATGAGAATACATATGTAATAGTTTTGGTGTGGAAAAGTCAATGCTACTGCTTATTGTGAATTTGGAATGACTTGACTTTAACCGTGTTTTTATAGTGTTAGGTATTCCATAGGACTTTTTCAAGATGTTAAACACAGCAGACGATACCATTTGAAATTGCCATAGAAGTGGAGACTAAACATACCGATGGATGTGCCCTTTGTGACATTACCCACTGGAGTCCTCATTTCGAAGGCTCAATGATTGTGATACAGTGACTGGAATTAAAGAAAGGGATGCCTGCAGAAACCTGTTGGCTTCTTCAAAGTGGCTGTATTTTAAGTATTATGGTTAACTTCATATCCAGTTCTAAATATTTTGTGATTGATTAGTTTCATGTGTGTTACACAATTACTTGAAGCAGCTTCATACTGTCAGCTGCACCTGTCTCACACAGCACACAGCAGGATCTAAAATGGTTAAAAGTAACAGTAGTATCTATGACAACTAATCTGTGATTTACCCAATCAGAGCTCCTGGGTGATCTTGATTTAGTCATGAGAAATGAATGCCTGATGTACCACAATACCATAATATTTTTTTTTTGCTTTTAAGGGTACAAAGGTCTAACCTTTTAAAATAATATTTTTTTTAAAAAAGGTTTAATTATGATGTAACTAATGTGCCTGTTTCCCTCTCAGCATATTCTGCATTTGTAAAGTACATAGATGTTGATTGATCTTTAAAAAAAAAAATCACTAACTGCAGAAATAAATGATTTTCACTGGAAAAGCAATCATTTGCGATTTTATTTCCAGTGAACCTTGGATGTGGTTTTGAATAAGAAGTTTAATAAAATGCAATTTAAATGCAATGAAAACACAATATGTCTTTTTTATCCTTTCTTTTTTTTTCTTTAGTCTTGTAAGGCAAATCTTGACATCAATATTTTGCTTTCGTTATCTGGGAAGTGAGTGCACATCAGCCCATATGAATGTAACACAACAGCCTTTCCTCCGGCCCTGTCCTCCTGACTAAAAGCCTTTTTGACATGAATTAGCATGTCGTCCTTAAAAGGTAGACGGGTCCAATTTTCCTCTGAAAGGTCTGTCTGTAATAGGTACTACTTCACCAATTCCAGCTTGCTCTAACCTTGAGAGAAGGCCCATATACTTGTAGTCTTTCTTTCTCTACACCTACTCTATCCCCGCTCTTTCTCAACTCTCTTTGTTAAAAAAGAAAACAATGGAAATGAAAAAACCCAACTTGTCATATCAACGCTGGTAATAAAAGGAACAACAACAACAACAACAAAGATTTCATTTCCATAGTGCATTCTAATGGATGGACGATGTGTTTCAGCAGGTGAGTCCAGAGGGCAAAGGCTTCCCAGACAAACACAACAATAAATCTGACAAGCACCATTATGCCGACAATATTACAGGTTGTTAGGGGATGGAAATAATGATAATTAGCTAATTCAGCTATAATCTCATTTGTTTAGCCTCACCTCTTGCTAATATGGTTTTGACCCTGATGGCTGAAAATTCCAGAGTGAGAATGAGAGTGCCAGGATGCTAATTTACTAATACACACACACACACACACGTGCATATACATACACACAAATTATGCATTTAAATTTTGTTCTGGTAATTTACTGATACAGATGTGTTTTGTGTGTATTACACACACATATCAGAACTAAATTTCTCTCTATGTATACATATAGATCTCTGTGTGTGAGAGAGAGCGAGACACTTTTAGTATGTGCCTTAAAGCTGTTTGTTAGTGATGTCTCATTAATTAACTGCAAACATGAACATTGTAATCTCTTAACCAGCTGCTGCTGAGTTGTCTGTTGTTTTACACACTTGTATAAAGCGGGGAAATAACCAATTGCATTATTTTATATGAACAAATTAAGTGCTCTGAACAGATGTGTGGATTTTTTTCATATCAGGATTTGCCTTTTACCTGCTGCAATTAGCAACAAACCCAACAGCACGTTTTTTTCTTCAGGGCTAAATTGAAAAAGAGATCTCCTGATGTAATTTTTTAGATTTTCTATCAAGGACTGATTTAAATTTTGAAATTGCAATAAATTTTCACTCATTGTAATTTCTTATCTTTTAACATTATAGAAAACATGACCACGGTCTTCTAAACCATTGTTACTGATGTTATTAGCTAAGTAAAGACAGTTGAAGTGGTGAAGCATCCTAAATTGGCTGTCTGCCTGTCCCAAGAGCAGCTGTGCACACCATCCTTGAATCATTTTGTGGTGGGTTGCCAGGTTGAGCTGACAGATGTGTTGAAATGACATCCAGTGTGTAGAATGTGTGTCATAAACACATGGTAACTTGGGAAACATTAGACAAAAACAGAAAACTTTAGGATATATGTATTATAATTATTTGTTATAAAACAACAGAAAGTGTGGTGGAAAAATTAGGAGAAATCAGTGAAGTTTCCACATACTAACATTTTTTTTTTCCCATTAAGTGAGCGGGACCTGCAGGACCTTTCATGATGTGGATATCCCAAACATTATGTTTCACCTCTTAAAATCAACTTCCAGTAGTGCTGTGCTTCATTATAGTCATCTTGGTGTGGAGAGAGAATAGCACAGGTGCGTATGTCACTCTCCCCAACAGGTGCCCCAGCCGGCATCATCCTGCCCTGTTTCTCCTCATCCAGCCAAGCCAGAAACCATACCCCATGAAAACTGGGAACACTGATGAGATAAATCCAAAACTTGGGCGCCAGTTTAGCTCACTGCAATGAGCCTCATGGCGGAGGTAGACCATCCTGGGTTCGAGTCCACCCTGCAGCCCTTTGCTGCATGTATTCCCCTTTCTCTCCCCCTCTGCTTTCCTGTCAACTCTTCCCTGCTCTGTGTGGAAAAAGGACAAAAATTAAACAGTCTGAAAATGAAGACTGGCCAAAACAAAGCTGAACTGAATCAGAACATATGACAAGGGAAAAATAACCATAAAAATAAAGCAGGAAGTAACATGATAGAGACTAAGACTTACAAGGTACAGAAGCAAAAGAAAACCTCCTGCTGGCACTTTTCGCCCATGTGTCGTTGTGACATCTGCCCAAGCCCACTGTCACCACAGCACGTGGTGACACGTGGGAAAGAACTCCTTGTTACCTTTAAAAAACTTCCATTAGATCTCAGGGAGTAACAGTCATCTGAAATCAGCAACAAAAACCCAAACACAATCCACTTCTAATGTTTTACATGGCAGTCCACATCCAATCAGCTTTTATAGGCTTTCACACAACTCTCTAACCTCGTACTAAAAGTTCTGAACCTCTCTGCCGCAGAATTCTAATGAATTCAATTGTCTGGTATTTGTTTATTCCAGCTTTTGATCCTTGCAGGGATCTAATATACTGTGTTAATCTGAGACTGCTTTTTGTTTTACACTCAAGTGCTTTTCTATCAAGTAGTCCCACACGGTTTCCTGCCCAAGGAAACTTTGGCCTGCAGACTGGAGCAGCCAGGAATCAGACCACTAACCTCATCCTTAGTAGATGACCTGGTCTACAGCCATGGACCCCCAGAAAAATAACACATGCTGACTTCCAGCCATCTGCAAGTTTTCTTTGTATGATTCTGTGATGAAAGTGGGTGTAAACATTTAACCATTATGAAGTAAATGTCGATTGCACCGATCGATGGTTGGTCTATAGAAGGATGCATGGCTGATGATTTTTGTAGGCCAACCTGCAGAATAATTCTCTTGGCTTTTAGAAAACTAAACTCTGGTATGAACTAGCAATAGACATGTGTTGTCATAATTTTTAATTTTTAATCATATGTGTCATCACTTAGTGGAGATGATCTTATTTAACAAAACTCTTGGAATATCAGAGAAAATAAACTGTGCTTATGGAAATGTCCCACAGGGTTGACAAAAGCCAAGAGAATTATTCTGCAGGTTGGCCTACAAAAATCATCAGCCATGCATCCTTCTATAGACCAACCATCGATCGGTGCAATCGACATTTACTTCATAATGGTTAAATGTTTAATTCCCACTCGTGCATGGTTAAAACTGACAGGAATCACATAAAATATAGAGTAACAGCAGTGGGAATCTTTTAAAATGTGAAGTGCAGCCTTCAAGAACTTTCCAGTGTCCAACCCACTTCCAGGGTAAATCAGAATATAGCTGTTTGGTGAAACATTCAGCAGAAATACATGGAAAATCTGCATTATGCACTCCAAGATTGGCACAAAAACAAGCACAGATTTGTCTTTAACACGTACAGGAATGAAAGCACTCATGGTAACATGAAGGCTTTATTTTTTTGGACGTCTCTAATATATTGCCTCCCCACTGACGAACACAAACACACAGTAATAGCATACATATGGGCCATACTCAATTATATACAAATGGATGTAAAGCTTTTTTTCCTGCAACCACGTGCACTAATGTGGACACACCAACATATGCACACATTTTTATTGCTACCATAAAGGCAGGAAACATGTAAATATTGTACGCAAACACACGCACACACACACACACACACGCACAAAGAAGCACAAATAAGTACCTTCTTTGCAGATAGCTCCACACTGTAATCTGCTGTTGACCAGGCACATTCCTCGAGCCCCGGCCACAGCACATGGTGCTCAGTCTTCTCTCTAATAAACGCTCCATAGGCGCTGGGCTGCGGGCCAGGGTCCAGGCAGGGGGCTGGTGGGGGGTGAGTCATGGTTAGATGTGTGTGTGTGTGCGGTTGGGCCTGGGGTTTGTAGCTGGCCTTTCATCCCATGCCAGCCCAGGCCGGGTGTGAGCAGCTAGGGGTTGAACTCCAGGATTTATTGGTTCCTTTGGTTCCCTGCTTCATATCCAGCAAACCCAGGATTCTGGGATGGAAGCAACAGTTTACGATCTACTTCCCTGCTTTACCACCAGCGGATGTGGGTCCCATTACCTCCCTTTCTGTCTGTCTTTAGTGTCTTTTGACTGAGACTGTAAATGCAACATCAGATTTGATGAAATCACTCGCTGCCTGGGAATACAGCTGTGCAGGAACTCTGCAATGCAAAGACATAATGGAATGTTTATCGATTATAATATGGATTCATGGATAGAATCTGTGGCATAGAGAACATCAGTTTTCATTGCCAGATAAATCAGTCAACACTCAAATAACACCCAAATAACATAAATGAGTTATTTGAGTGTTGCATTTCTATTTAGCGTTTCAACATTCAACAGGTCATGGGCAGATTAGGGCTGATTTTCATGTAGCCACAAGCTAAACATACAAAATTTTTAATTTTAGGATATCCGTCCATTCTTTCGCATATCAAATTCAGGTTCATGCAGGAGCTGGAGCCCATTATAATTTTACAAATCACATACATTTTGGCATTACACTTACCCATGTGTACAATACATTTGGATGAATTATCTGACCCTCCAAGGCTGACTCCTCCACAACTCAAGATCTGGATGGATTATGAAATAACGAGCTCCAAGATACAGTGGTGTAAAAGTTGCAGCAGCCTGGGCGATCCATGTCATTTGAAGCATTTTCTGTCTCCAGCTCTGTATATCACAGATGTCGTGCATAATTTTCTATCAGTTTCTAGTTGTTTTGCAACAGTTTGTTGTCATTTGAACTTCTTTTTAGTTTCTCTCTGTCTCTCTGGAAACACAAATATACACATTTTTTACCTGTTTTGATTACTCAAATGGAACTTTTTTTTCAAGTGGCCAAAACCGAACTCCACCCCTATCTCTAACCCTGTCACTACGAGATAGTTCCCCAATAACCTCCTGATGTTGAGAGGTTCAAAGAAAGAAAGAAAACACAGTATAAAATAAAAAGAAAGCTGTTTTGACTGGGCTGAATGCAGCTATGATCCATTCCAGAAAAAAAAAACACCAAATATTTACACACTATAGCAGAGAGAGTTCTACGAATAAATTAGATTACAGAAGAATGCTGGAGCAATTTACAGCTGACTCTAGGATTTAATAAAATGCGATCTTTGGTTTTACAAGTAATGAAATAGAAGATATGTTTTTCTCCTTTACTTTACCTTTTCCTTTTTTTAGGGGTGGTACCTTTAATACATGGCACTAATCAAAAAGAATACAGTTCTTATCAAATAATGACTCCTGTTCCTGTTTTGTTAAAGAATATCTGTGTTATGTTTGTCATCCGAGAACAAAACTGTAAACTTTAAAATGTTGGCGTTCAAGCTCACGATCAAAAAATTTACATTTATTTATTAAAAAAATCTGAAAACGTTTATATCTAAGTTTTATTTTAAAGTTACATATATTATCATTGTGTATTTATAGACATGTATTTTTCATTATGAACATGAAATTGACTTCAGGCTTTAAGGTCATAAAACCCTGTTTTCAAAAACAAGCTAAAGTATTATTATATACTGCAACACTAGAATTGTTACAGACATACACATTATTGTAGAGCTTTTAAAGGTAAAAGCTCTACAATAATAGAGAGAAAACTTCAACAACCGACAACCCCTTATAAGCAACCACTTGGCAACAGTGGGAAAGAAAAAGTCCCCTCTAACAGGGTATAAAACTCAGACATAACATTTGGTGGTGAGGCGAGGGAAACAGGACAAAAGATTCTTAGACAATTCTAGAAATGCTGTATTTAAAAATATTTACCTCAATTTGTCTAAGCCTATGTGTTTTAACACTTATGTTTTAATGTTGTTGTTTTTTTACTTTAATATGAAAATGTATTGAAGAATGCCTTGTGACGCTTTTTAAAAACTTTTGGCAGTAATGTGTGCATGAGATTAAAAGGTGTTTCTGTTCATTTCAATCATATGAGGTGAAGCTATTCATCATTTTAGAAGGAACAGCATGCTATTAAGAATCACACATTCATTAAAAATGAAGTTAAATTGGTTGCTTGATCATTAAATCACCTTTTGATCTCTTCAATTCAAACCAGTCAAGAACAATGATGTTAGAAAGTTCTGCAGAACCAGAGATCACAATCACCTTTTCTTCTTTCCGTTTCTGATTCAAACCTCTTGTTGATTTCTTTAATTTGTAATTCAATTCAATTCAATTTTATTTATACAGCACCAAATCGCAACAACAGTCACCTCAAGGCGCTTTATATTGTAAGGTAGACCCTGCAATAATACATACAGAGAAAAAATCCAACAATCATATGACCCCCTATGAGCAAGCACTTTGGCGACAGTGGGAAGCAAAAACTCTCTTTTAACAGGAAGAAACCTCCGGCAGAACCAGGCTCAGGGAGGGGCGGGGCCATCTGCTGCGACTGGTTGGGGTGACAGAAGGAAGACAGGATTTGTACATGTTGCCAACAACAATACAGTTAAAGTTAAGGAAGTAATGCGTTGGTCAACAATGTGAATCTGCAGAGTTTTACTCCTTTAACCATTTTAGTTAAATAAAAGTTTAAATAATATTTTACACTGCTTTTAGGTAACTCAGCTATATATTTAACTCTCAAAGGCTGACTCCTCTACAACTCAAGTTCTGAAAGGATTATTAAATAATGTGCTGCTGGATGCTTCGCTTCTCTTTGAGGTCATTTTGCTTTTTTACAAACCCCTGACTTGTTGGGCCTCTGAGACTGTGCCGAGATCATATTCACCTGCTCACCTGAGAGCCAAGTTCTTTTGTGTTTTGGCCCTTTCACTTCCTGTAAATGCCTCCCACGAGGCCTCTTTATATGTCTGTTCTTCCCTCTATCCCGCCGTCATTCCCTCTGCTTCTTTTTTGGACACAATCAAAGCAACACAACCCTCTGCACCCTCCTGCTGCCCTAAAACAGCAACGGGCCTAAGGAGAGGGTCCCATAATGCACCTCTCAATGACATTCATTAACCCCCCCCCCCCCCCCCCCCCCCAGCCACTCCCTAACATGTTTCCATTTACAAATGCTGCACCCCTCTTTCGTGCCCCCTCGGCCCCCATCTCCTTTGTGCTGTGATATGAATGCACTTTGATGCCTAATAAGTGGCTCTGTCCTTTTTGACATGAGCAGCCCGTGCCTGCCCTGTTCAGCCAGTAATTAGCCTCCTCTCCTTACTTAGCAGCCGTGTACAAATTAGACCACTCCGCCTCTCTCTCTCTGTCCGTCTCTCCCTCCCTGACCTTCATTGGTTTATGAGTACTGCTTGTACCACACTGCTCCATCTTACTCTCGCTCTTTCCTTCTGTGTATCATTTGTTTTAATGTCTTTAGAGGTTTGTCTTTGTTATTTTTTCTTATGATGAGATGTGTTAAAGATGAGTTCAGTTAAATCTTTGCTCACATATAGAATACTTCTAGTCCACACTAAATTCAGTATCCAAGTGTTTTTGTGTGTGTGTGTGTGTGTGTGTGTGTGTGTGTGTGTGTGTGTGTGTGTGTGTGTGTGTGTGTGTACCTTAGGACTAAAACAAAGTCCCAATATCTTATTTTAGGATTAATCTGTTTCAACATGAATGGATTCAGTTCTTAGATTGGTCTCAACGTAACTGGTCTTGATATGTTTTAGTAAGGCATTTCCAGCCTCATTTGAAAAAACATAAATCTCACTGTTGGACTGTTGTCCTGGTGGATCCTTTTTATGTGAAGAAAAGTAAAATAAAACTTTATATATATATATATATATATATATATATATATATATATATATATATATTAGGGGTGCAACGATACTCGTATTGATATTGAACCGTTCGATACAGTGCTTTCGGTTCGGTACGCATATGTATCGAACAATACAACATTTTTAATTTATTTGATCAACTTTTCTTCTGACGATGCTGTCTGTGTTGAGCGCTCAGTGGATCTGCGTTCAACTACTCCACTTAGGCTGCACTGTCGAGCGCAGATCCACTGAGCGCAGCGCAAGCTAGCAAGACAGAAGTTAAGCTCTCGTTGCAACATGGCAAATTGAACCTCCCCCACCCTCATTCAGATCTGGCGTTTGGAACTATTTTGGTCTTCATGTGAAGTATGACCCTGAAAGTAAGCGCGTCATGGACAAAAGTAAAACAGTATGTCGGATGTGCCAAGCAATGCTCAGTTACATGGGTGGGAACTACTGTGTTAGTTTGCTTGTTAACTGAGAACCTTCAGAGACATTTTGCTTGTTAACGTGTTGACGCCGTCCAGCCCCACGCACGGGGCAATCTGCGGTAGCTTGTTAACGGAGATTTGCCGTGTTGTGGCGTTAACGTCATTTCAGATTAACGCTGACAGCACTAGTGGGAACACAACGAATATGACTGCACATTTACTCCGACAGCATCCTAGTGCAAAGACAAGTGGAAGCAGACAAAAACAACAAGCACACATGCTACAAACTTTACCCGAGTCATTTAGACAGCCGTTAGCACATGATTCTCCTTATGGGGACCTGATATGTTTAATATGCTGCTAAGAATATAGCCCAGAAGAAGCGTATAGTATAGCTTTTATTTTGGAAAGAGCCATTTCTCCGTAATAAACTCTCTTTTCCAAAGATATATTTATAATTTTAATAAATGACAAAATAAAAAGGCATGAACATGGCATTTTGTGTATCGTTGCACCCCTAATATATATATATATATATATATATATATATATTATTTTGAAGAATCAGACCAATTCAATGAGTAGGTCAGACTAAAAAAAAAAGAGGAAAAAAAAACAAATGCCATTTTTTGGTTCCTGTTTTGTTGCTGTAATTAATGGTTGTCCTCAAATTACAAACAACAGAAGATCCCATTAACCAAAATCCATAATGCTCCAAATATCTTCTTGAAGTGAAATATTTTTATCATAATTTCTAAAGTGAGTTTAATTATTTGAGAAATATGTGGCAATAATTTAAGAATTGCTGTCTTTCAAAAACAGAAATTCTTCCTTTGTCATCCATTAAAGATCTTGGATAAGTGTTTTCTTTTCAAGGCCCACTAAACCATAACCCTAAAGTGAGACAGGCTATCATCTAATCCTTTTAGATTGGTATTGGGCGGCTGCTAGATTTTGTGCTAGTCAAGTCAGTCCTGTCTCAATTGCCAGATTTCGGTGAAAAAATATTGTGCACTCTTTTGCAGAGATGGTTTTGCACCACAATTAAGTCGAGTTTTAGCTGGTTTACAACCCACAACATCAGTTTATGAAGAAGATTATACAAATACAGTTAACCTTTGCGAATAAAGTACAGCTAGAGCAATGACTACATGTGCTTGGAGTGATGATTAATCCTCAAAGGATTGTGACTGTTTTGCACAATAGGTAAAAACTTTGACTTGCAGGTTGAGCTAGAGGAAAACCTAGAGAATTTTAGGTAAATGTTTGAATAAATAAAACAAACCTAATTGATGAGGAATAGAAAGTCTCCACCAAAGCAACAGGGTTTGGTATGGGTTGAGCCACATCATCTGTACTCATGTGGCATAGTGTGGCAGAAGCGACAAAAGACAAAAAGAGCATCCCACAGAGTACAGGGCTTTCAACATGTACAGTAGCCTATATGCTGTAACTAAAAGAAGAAAAAGGCTGAATACCAATAGTGAATGGATGTGATCTCAGCACCAGTAACTTGATGTTTTTTTCTTAGGAAGGTCTTTTATATTTCAGAAAGGCAAAGCAAAACCACATTCTGCACACGTTCCTACCAAGTAAAAGACCTTGGACGGCTAAAGTCCTATATCCAGCAAGACTGGGCAAACATTTAGATTTCACATACAGTCGGGAGACAATCAACTGTCCCAAAGGCATATAAAGGCATTTTAAAGGCAGTCAAAAAACATAATTCGCTCAATTCTGAGCACATGAAACAAACATTAATGCTAAAAGTGCTCATCTGTAGAACTGGTGAGCTACCAAAGCACACATGCAAAACAAATAATGACGTTTCTGAAAAAAATATTTATAAAACTAATGTAATGCTAAGTGCTAAAAGAGATGAGAAGACATGTACAGATGACACAATTAACCTCAGACTAGGATAAAGAGTGGATAGGCCATGATTGTCCTAAAAAATACAACTGTTTTTATACTACAATATCTGCACACAAGTGCCACACAGGCCTGATGGGGGCAGAGCAGCTTAAGGTAGAGGATGTGGTGAATAGGCCCACATACAAAGGCACATGTCCACAGACACTCATAGACAAACCAGAATCTTTGAGCGCTGAGTGCATCTCCAGCTGCCCTGATGACCAATATTTTACCACTAACCCACAACAGGCCAGCTTCATTCAGGTAGGCATGCTGTGTGCCCTCACATCCACCCACCTCCCACCACCCCAGCCTCCCTATATTTCCCAGAATCAATAGAGATGTAAATAAGTTCATGCATTTAGGGACCTTTGTTTAGGGCACTCACACTAGAGAGGCCTGGCCAAGTGCTTGTCCTTTGTCTCCCCTCTCTCACTCCGGCTCCCATCCTTCCATGTGGACGAAGGGCTAGTTCATATGTTTTTGAAAGGACGCTTGTATTTCACCATATGGAGATGAGATGCTGCATGTGCACCAGTGTGTTTGTGTGCATGCCTGCTCCCATGAGCACTGATGATAACAACAAAAACACACACATGCAAAAAAAAAAAAAAAAAAAATAGCAAAAGGGCAAAGACTGTTTTTGTACTGCACATTTAGCCTTGTAAACATGTGTCACCAGTCACCTTTAAACACAAAACAAGACTGAAAAAATTGGACCAAAATTTGGACCGTAGCCTAGCTTAGCTAGCTTATTAAAATAAACCCCAATCCATCTGTATTTTAGGCACAATATGGCTGCGTACAAACACAGGTGTAGTATCATCTCCAATTACACAGGTGACCAGTCTCAGATCACTAATTGAAGAGGTTGAATCACTAAACATCAGGGATAATATCATCTGAATTTTAATTCAGAGCAATTTAGCCCACTTTAATGGAAAGTGCAAAATAACCGGATAAATAAAAGAAAAAAGTGATAGGAATGGATTTCATAACTAAAAGCACTAGGCAATCAGATGAAATCACGACAGTTATGAGTTTGGCAGGCGTACAGCGTCCAAAGCTTTTTGCTGTAATGGCCACCGCTATTATGAGCATTAGCCCAATTCCCTCACGAATTCAGTACTCTGTGGTGAGCTGGGTCAGAAATACAAACACTCACACACACAAATGCATCCCCGTGTCAGGTCCAGTTGGGTGCTGCGGTGGCGCTGTGAATGTTTGTAGGTTGACTATTAAGGAGAGGCAAGAGGGCAAAAGGGACGTGCTGGTATAATGCATTTACTAATAACTGTTTATTATTGTTGGTTCCCCAGGGGGAGCACTTTATGGAAATGGCTGTATATGAAGGGCAGAGGTGCGAGAAGGCCACTGGGAAAATTAGCTTTTTAGATTCCCCCCACAATGTCCTACCAGCTTCCTACCTGTGGTGTGTCACCCTGAAAGCCGGGATCATATGCATGTGTTTGTTTATGCTGATGCAGATGTACAGCATCGAGGTGCATTACCAAAAACAAAAAAAAATAGTATTTAAATCCAGGGACAGTCTGAGCAATTTCTGTGCAAATGTTTGCTGTCAGACAACACTTTTAAACCTGAATCAGTCCCACTACCTCCTCTTCACACTTTAGAAGACAGTGGGCTCACTAATTAACACACATATGCAACACACAACTGCACTGTCTCATACTTAAGCAAGGTGTGATCTCGCACTTATTTGCATACACTAATTAAGTGCATTGCATCTAATAACACAATATAGCTGCCCTGCATTAATGATTTGACTCTTCCAGTGGAACACAATCACATCTTTACAGTCACAGCACCAACAAAAGATTTTTGCATATTTTAACACTGACTTTGACCCAGCAGGCATTTTCACAATACATAATGCAGTGGCACTGGTTATGTAAAGGAGAGAATAAACCTCATATAAAATGTACATTAATTTATTAGAAGTTTAGCTTGTTTAACACTAAAAGAATTTATGACTCTGGATTTGAAGTTTGATCAAAATAGCAAGCCAGGTATACAACTGTTGATCATGTGTCCTCGTACTGGAGGCACAAAGTACCGCTATTCTCTTGTCCTGATTCTCTTGTCCTGTGTATTTATTATGAAACTATTTTCTTTATTGTTCTGCCTCAAATCTGGCAACCTAATTCAGCCTGCATGTGCACACAGATGTACTAATAAAGGCCACTATCAAAGGCAAATTTTCATAAAATCTTTCATAGTTCTTTCCCAATATTTCATCCAATCCTCCAAAAAGGTTTCAGTAAATAATCCTTTTCTCTGTTATTGGGTAATAAAGACTAGAATCAATGTTCCCTCTAAGATGTGCGTGTGCGCAATTGCGCACTGCTGGCACCGTCTCTGCGCACAGACAAAAATCTAACCTGAACTGACATTAAAAAACATAAAAACTTTAACAATTCTGTTTTGCAGTGTTAGTCAGTAAGTGACTGGCTGCTCCCGTATGGGATTAGAACGATGCCACCTTACCCCATAGTCCAGCCAATAATGCGATTCACATTCGTATATACACAGCAGATCAACGTCGTTGACAGGCTATGACGGCGTCCTTATGCACCGACACCGGTGTTTTAGCTAGCAAAGCGGCGTGGCTGATGTGGAGTGAAGCCACGTTAATGACAACGTGTACAACCATTGGAGATGTGAGCAGGACAGACGGAACAATCGACAGAAAAAGTGTGGACTTTATACCAGTTTTTAAATTGTGTTGATACCAGAGTTATGATAAAAATATCTGCAATGTTTGGTTTTCTTCCTGAATGCTATCGTTGTTTATATTTACTGCGGGAAGAAACGGTAAAAACAGCGTTTTATAAGGAAAACGCTCGAAAGCACTCTCCGCCTGTGAGCAAAAAGAAACCCCCCTTCTTTCCTATTGGTCGAAAAAAGTACCATGTCGACCAATCAAAAAATGATATGGCAACATGGCATTTAGTTGTTTAGGAAGGGGGAGGTTTTAGGAGTGACGGCGGTGTTTTGAGGTGTGAGAGGTTTGCGACGTTTAGCGCAAATCTTTTGTAGTTAGTGTGTTGTGTAGATTTTCTTACATTTTCATTGTAAGTGGGCTAAAGCAGTTAGTTAAAAGCAGTGTTGGGACTAACGCGTTATTAAGTAACGCGTTACAGTAACTACGTTATTATTGTGGTAACGAGCACGGTAACTAGTTATTATGCCAAAATCAGGAACGCGTTAGTCGTTACTGGGATTTAGATAGGGTCGTTACTCGTTACTTCGTGTGGCGGCTATCGCGGAGCTTCCACAGATTCAGTAACATTAGCAAGTGGTGGAGGCCAGCAGGTGGATGAGGGAAAGGGGACGCAGAAGGAAAAGAGACCCGAGGCGGCCGCCGGTCCAAGTGTGAACTGAACTTCAGGTAAGAAGTTATGACCTGCAGTCTATCTGGGTCAGATATAAACCAAGTTTAGGTGGAGTTTATTTTCGTTATTCTGACTTTTTCCATACTGCGTACTAGCTAGCATGACGGAGTTTCTATACAGCTGGGTGGGTGCTATGAAGTTAATGATGTTGAACTTTATTTTGTTCATAAGTTATTAGAGTTGCCAACCGTCCCGTCTGGTATTCAGAGAAAATATTACGCGTTTCTTATTGAGGCGAAAAGGAACAATTTGTCCCGTAATTCAGCTACAATGAAAAAGACACAAAGCTGGAGTTATTCTGTCTTTGCTGCACAGCTGCCTCTTCTTCTTTCATTCTCCCCCCTCCCTCTCCCGTATCTACTTCAATCATGAAAACTCATCAATGATCAGCTGATCGGCTCTCTTGTTTGTTTATCGCCCACTTTGCGCCAGAAAAAGGAAACCATGTCGCGTTAAACAACAGCAGCACGTTTAAGCTTGATCAGCTGTTGTTAGCATTTATTTAATATTAATTTCATCAGTTGTCTAGTATCAGTTGATGTTTGCTGGAGCCACAGCTGTATAGCTGCTGGTCATGATGTCGGTTTGGTTATCTGGTGAGAGGGAAACATGAAGATGAAACCAGGAGATGTCCTTACTGAATCATCAGAGCTGAGCAGGTGATGGAGAAACAGGTTTACCTTTTAGGTGACATGAATGAGTTGAAGGGAAGTTATGAACTGTTTCTGAGAGACAGATAACCCCAGGATCCTTTTTAGGTAGCTGACAGCTGGTAACTGTGCAGGTGTGGATCTAGCAAAGTTTTGCCAGGGGGGCCAGGTAGGGCATTAACAGGGAGAGGTGGGCACAAAGAAGTACTTTTCTTTCATATTCTCATTTAAAATGTCTAGCTTTTAAAAAAAAATTATCTGAATCTTGCAACAAACAATTGATAGATTGATGCATATATACCATCAAACAGTGAACATCACTGTCACAACAGCGTTTGCTTTCATTCAAAGGCTTTATGATTTTTCCTATAATGGTGGGCCAGTCTCTAGTCAAAATGCCCGGGCCGATTTTTTGTCCCAGTCCAGCCCTGTATGCAGCTCATCTGCAGTCTGGTGTTACCTACATCTTCCTATTCAGAAGGCAGAATTTCCGAGTTCTGAGTACAATCAAAGCACCACGACTGCAGTTTTCGTGTTGGATGTAAAAGGCGCACATGACGCTGTGACCTAGGCTAGAATCATGGCAGCAGTCAATGACGGTCCAGGCGTGGGATTTCTCTTGTGGAAATATGCACATTATCTTTTCCTTTCTATTGGTAGGTGGCACAGTGCACTTGTGGCAAGTAAGCAAGCTAGAAGACTGGCAAAGTTACGGAAGCAACACATTAACAAGAGAATTCTGAGTAAAACCAAAGTTACTTTCCCTAGTAACTAGTTACTTTGAAAGTAACGAGTAACTTGAAGTAACTGAGTTACTTTTGATAGAAGTAACTTATAATGTAACTAAGTTACTATTTTAAAGTAACTTACCCAACACTGGTTAAAAGTAGTCTAACATAAATGCAAATGCTGTAATTTGATTATTTTAATAAACCATGTAACTTGGATGGATTCAATGCTGGTGTGACCACAGTGCACACGTCTGCTGTTGCTCACAGTGGTCCAAGGGACCAAAGCACCAGCCCCTGGTTGGTAGAACAGTACACCAGACCAGGCATATGTCATTGGCTGACTGGTGGCGCAGTGTGCAATGGTTAGTGTTGTTGTCTCAAAACAATGGTCCTGAGTCCTGGGCCTATGTGGAGTTTGCATGTTCTTCCACTATGTGGGTTCTCTCTGTGTACTCCAGCTTCCTCTATAGTCCAAACCATGCATGGCGCATGCCAAGTTGGCCGTAAATGGTTGTCCAACAGTCGGGGGGCCTGTTTAGGGTGCACCCTTCCTGACATCTGGGATATGTTCCAGCTCGACAATTACCCTGAACTGAATAAGTGGAAGAAAATGGATGTATAGTTGGACGCCTTATTAAGCAGTATTCTTTGTTCCACAATTTTCCACATTCTTTTTCATATTGCCCAGACAAACACAACAGACAAAGCAGCTCTTGTTCTTGGTATCAGGAAATTGATGTTACAAAGTTCTAGTGTGCATATGTGAAACATGTCGATGTAAACATATGCTCAATTGTATTGTTGGTGGCACTGCGTTCAAATCTGCAGTTCTGAATTAGAGTCAACAAGCATGATGTAGTTTTAGGCCTGTGAGGTTTAAAAATGTTCTAACCCCAACTCTCTGCTATTTTTTTACAATTATTTTTCAAATTATTCCCTTGCATCTTTAAAATCAGTTTCCATCAGGTAGAATTTCCTTTTCTTTTCCTGAAAAAAAAAAGTTTTGTCTTCAAAACTTAGATTTGGAGTAAAGGGTTGGGTTCTCATAGACGATCGCACAGACGTCTCAAGGTTAAAGTCATTTTAGCCACATTTGGGAGAGATGTGCACCATGTATTGGATACTTCAATTCAGTTTCTTAAGATTCCCAGCACAGCACTTTGTGCCACCTGGTGGGCTCTCAGTTCATCTTGATTTTGCAAAGCTGAGGGCAGATCAATATGGATTCAACTAAGTTTCAAGTTTGATCACCAATAAAACATATACGCTTTAGAGAAAATTTACATGGAGCATATTTGCCTTCAAGGTGTTCCATTCTGTGGGAAATGCAGTTTCATTTCCTTCACTTTTATTATTTTTCAGAGAAAGTGTATCTAGTAGATGTATGAATTCCAATAAAGCTTTGTAGGAGTGTAGAGTGGGGTCATGTTAACAATCCATTCAAATTTGTTTTAAGTCCACCAAGGTCTTCAAGGTCAACTCAGTGAATTATTGATTGAAAATTGACAAACAGCCTTATAACTAAGAAAGTATGATTCTTACAAGTGTGGTGTTTATGGTCAACATATAGAAAGTAACATATAAAGATTTAAAATGTGTCCCATTTGACCTCTGGCCTCTCTTTCCAGGTCAATAGATTTATTTAAAAATCAAAACAAAAATAAAGCAGTGAACAAAAACCCTTTCACTGGATTTTTCTTCTAAAACATTCAAACAAATTTTACTAAACAATGACATGAATGTTAGAAATGTAATAAATGCACATGATTAAAAAGTAATAACAAATATTTATATTCAAAATGATCTAGTATACTAAAATGGGTTTCCACAGGGCAAATAATTTGTTTTTACTTTAAAGGAAAGGAAATATTAATATATATGTACAATAATATTCCAGTGAAAGCAAATATTTTGTTCTTTTTGTTCTCTTCCTGTTTATATTGTGGTGCTTGGTCTAAAAAAGGTCAAAGGTCACCAACAAGTAAGCACAAACACATATACAGATATAAAAGTACATCCTAGATCTGAGATATTATTTTCATGGTATCTCAGTCACTATGTAGTGTTTTTGATTTTTTTAAACAAAGTGAAGAACGCTTCATGACATCTGGAAGAATTAGTAGGAAAAACTACCAACTGCAAAAAGTATAGACAACAACTGTGAGCAGCGTTTTGCATTGAGAGACATCTACAAAGCCCAACAATATTGCATTCCTGGATTAATGCCTTTGTTTTGTGATGTTTGGAGGCTCATTTAAAAGACAAATGAACAAAGTAAATTAAATAAATTATGCAAACAAAAAAAATGAACAAATTACAATTTAATCTCTTGGGAGAGTGGGGGAAAAATCATTTCACTAAGTAAAGCAAACATTTTAGTCTTTCATTGAAACAAATGGAACTTAAGGAACAAGAACAGAAAACATCCAGGAGGACGCCAAGCTCATTTTACTCAACATATCTTGAAATAAGCCTTACATTGAAAGATGTCAATGAAAACATTTGCCAAGCTTGATTATTTTTGAGGGTGTGTGTGTGTGTGTGTTTGGGTGTGTGTGTGAGAGAGAGAGCCTCTTGACCTCACAGTGAAGCACCGGGAGAGACTATTTTTCCCTCATTGTCCTGAGAAAGCAAAGTCCAAACCCCGCTGGTTTTGACTGAAGGACGTGTTTATCTACAGCATTTGACTTTTTATTATGCTCCTCTGCAGTCAGGAGGATGCAGCATACGGCCGAAAGGGCTACGATCCAGTCTAGATCCAGCTGGACCCCATCAAAACCAGACACATGGTTAAGCGGATTAGAGCTTACTGTCCATCCTTACAGCTATTTCAGATACATAAAGAAATGTATACATTCAGATGTGAAGATGAACAATGTGGCTTTTAATTGCACAGAACTGCTCAACATAAACGTAAAGACTAAAGGGAAGCAGCAAGAAGAATAATGTTCCATCAACACTATGATGTCATTATACGGTTATTTTTACATGTAGCTTAATTTGCAGTTTTCAGGCATTTAGTGAGTTTTCCAACTGGTTTTAAACTTTGTATAATGTTCCAAAGTATACAAATGTTATTTTAAGGATCCCCAAAATTTAACAAAACCTTCCTCAGAATTTGTAGGTGCCTCTTTTTTTAGTCAATATCTCTTGTGCTTTGTGTGCTTCTACGACATATTTAAATTTGCTTCCCGTCAGTATGAGCAGACTGCTTGGCTGATGCCTTTCTGCACATGCAGTTGGTAAATCATTTAGGGTGTACTTTTTAAAGCTTCTCTAGCCTGCCTACACTTGCTGTTGACACTACAGGCTGCTTTGCAACCCACCTCCATCCTAACTGCTGCTTTTCATACTGCTTCTGACTTGGGTGTTATTGTATCTTCTCTCATTGCCTGCTCTCCCTGCTTTTAGTGTGTGCACGTGAAATGGTGCAGAGGTCATACTATCAATTGATCATGACTTAAGTGTAATTTAGGATAAATGCAGGAGAATCTAAAATTAATATTTTGAACTTAAAGATATCTGTTGTTGAAAGAACAAAAAAAAAACAGATAATGTAATTAACCCAAATATAATAAGTAAGAAGAATAACTAAAACAAGTGCCAGCTTAGGCATCCAGCTAAGTTTTAGGTAATTAATATTTTCCAGAATCCAGGGAATCAGCTGGAAAACACACAGTCTAAACTATGTAAAATTATGTAAAAAGGCTACAATATTGTAACACTGCATTGCATGGTTTTCATAGCAAAAAGAAACATACTTCAATGTATCTTGGTTACCGGGGTGACTAGGCCCGCCCGAGGCAGTTGTGACGACACAGCCGTTCTGAAAAGGTCAGAGATTTTACATGCACTTATTCACACAACTTTAAATGGTGGCCGATGTCAACATCAGTTTTCTAAACCCCCTTAAAACTGACCTTTTTCTGGTGAGGTCTGGCTGCACAAGCTATGATCTTTTCCTAAATTAAAAGTGGACTTACTGCACTTTTTCTGCCAGAGATACGGTTACAGTGGTGTTTGTGTAAAAGTCCAGTTTCACATAATGAGGTCAGTGTGTGTCTCATTGTGCCAGCACATAATTGCTGTCACCGATGTTAGTGTTAAATGGACTGGGATTTAAATAGTGTGTTCTTAACACTCCAGTCCAGTGGATGCATTGACATGAAGGCACTGGTAGAGCCAGTAACTCATTACATCTTCTGAGCCATAGCCAAACCTGTAGTAAGGTGTTCACACATATCACGGTTGCTTCTTCAGACACAGGTGTTCCAATCAAATTTAACAATAAACACATGATCTACCTGCTCCTTCCACTTAGTCAACTTAACCAAAACATTAATATTACTACGTAAACCTTTTCTTTTTGCCTTTTAGACCGATGTACCCAAGTTGTACATTAAAAGACATTCAGACTTGTGAGAAATCTCCACCAGACCACACAGATATGAAATTCCCCGATCAGCTCACAGGGATTTTGTGTAACGACGGCCTCAGATTTTAACCAGATATTCTTAAAGCTGCAACAATTTGGAATTACATCAATATTACATCATGTCCCCGTTTTACTGGCCTCCATAACCTGTGAATCACTTATATCGCCCACTAATATGTGCCAGGAAATACTTACCTGATAGGATATTTTCTCAATAAAAAATTATGATGATCAAGAGTGGGGGGTAAGGATAAAAACAAAGAGTCTAATCCCATAGTGAAGGAAGACATATCTTAACATCAGGAAGGAAAGGAAAGGCAACCAGGCAGGCAGTCGACCTGAACTGTAATTAATGAACAAGTTTCTCATGATTAACTTTTATTAAGCGATACTCCTGAGTCCTCCTGCCGGCAGGTAATGGGAGAGGCCTGGGGAGAGGGAGAGGGATGAAGTGAGGGAAGGACAACGGAGGGAGACACTCGACCCCATTATTTCTCCTCAGCCACTCATAAAAACAGCATCCCATAAACTCATAAAATCCTTTCCCACTGTAACTGGGCCCTTAAGCTGCGGCCTGCTAAATTAGAAGGGCATGCAACGCTCAGCTAGGAAAGCCTAGTATAGATGGAATGCTTTATGTCTGCATTTTGAGATGGTATTTATTTTTCTAATAAAACACAGAGATGGTGGTTGAGAGTAAATGTTTTTATGCAGGTACTTTAAAGTAGGACTGGATTTCTTCACATATGACAAACACGCTTTTAGCCAGTGTTTTATTTCTGGCCTTTACACTTTTTTTTTTTTTTTTAAAGGCTATTACTTCAACTAGTCTTAGATTAAGAGTAAAAGAAAATAAAACAGCTAAAACCTTAAGACACTCATCACAAATAACCTTGCAGGTGCACAGGCACCATTTCCCTTGAGATAAAATGGCAACTCTTTTTACTGAACAGAAATTGTTTTTGTTGTGTTACAGTGCTTTAGAAATCCAATTTTTATTTTGTTTTGCCCACTTGAAAATACTGTTTGTTTTTTTTGTTCTCATGCACATGTTGGTAAAAATAAATTAAATAAAAACTAACTTATATAGGGCATATTTACTGTTTTTTCTTGCTAGCTGCACTTATAAGGAGCTGTAACTAACAATGTTACCGTTTCCATTTCTGAAAGTGTTTTCCGCTTGTTTGTGGAGCTCACTACATATATAAAGTCCTCATTCATTTATATAAGAATTACAGGTTATTTAATGTTTCACTCTGGGAAATATGTTTGACTGAAAAAAACAAATCTGCATACTGAACACATGTTATTTCATGATGCTTGAACTAGCAGATCGTTGTTAGCCTAGCTTAAATATGTTTAAGCTAGGCTATGCTAATACTAGAAAAAGAAAATTAGCTGAGGAATATTGATACAAAAACATCAATATTACATCATGTCTATGAGCTTACCTCTGAAGCTCTTAATTTTGTTACTTTTATTTTTATTTTTTATTTTTAGATCAATTTAGTTCAGCATTATCTTTTCTTATAGCTTACCAGCTAGTTTTGGCATGTGAACTTAAATGGTGAGATTTTGTCACAACATAGCCTAACATGATGTCAACTCTTGCCCCAGAAAGAGCAGACGCTAAGTTTAAGCTTTGGCTCTGCCAACAGGCTTGAACAGATTCCTTTTCTTTCGTATTGGCTAAAGAAGTGAAGCATAATAATTCAATGACTAAGAAGATTTTTTTTTCTTACAGAATATCAGTCACTACCCTCCCAGACAGACATCCGCTTACATCCTGATCACTCACTGTACGCTACAAATAAGAAAAATTCTCAGTAAATGACTGAAAAATGACTGTATGCAACTCGTGCTAATATGGTGAATAGTCTGAGAATCCAAGTTCATTTTACGTTCGAAGTTAAAATGTTATTTAAAATTGACCAGAAATCTATACTAAATGGACTAAAGGCTTAAAAAATACAAATTTGTAAATGTTAATGAAACTCAGTATCTTACTTAACAAAAATCTAACAGTCTTGTATTTACAGGTATTTGCTTTTTTTCAGTTTTGTAAATTATTTTGATCTGACAGAATCAAACAGTACATGGTATGTAAGAAATTAATAAAGATAATCATGTTAAATTATGATGTGCATTGCTCTCCTTATTCAAAAAACAAAACTTTATGAATAAAAATGAACATATTATACGCAGGGGAAGAATCATATAGCGCTTATGAGAAGTGGCATAGTCATTCTCACAGTATTCTAGAGATTTTTTGACATAGGCTCCTTAAAACCTCTGTAAATCATATATCATTGAACGCATTAAAGCTACCAAATCTCCTGGAGAACAAGCTTCTGGAACAAATTTCGACAACATCAACTGACCTGGCAATATCTACTTTTGAAAATGATTCCCTGCATATCAGCCCTGCTGCGTGTAAAACTCAACACAAGCACATCAGGCTTTATGAAATATATGGGGAATCACATTAAATCAAAATGAAGTCTTATTTCCAAATATAATAAACAGAAATCCAGGCTGCTAACACCTAGTGAGGTCTATGGCCCGGTCGTCTGAGCCACACAGCACAAAGATGGTGTGGTCTTCATATAAGAGAGCTTCATAAGGCAAGCATCCTCCTCAGACACCTCTACTTCATAAAGAAGCATTAGCCATTAGCCACTAGGACTCACATCTGATCACAGCCGCTTTAGCACTGCCGTGTCTTTTTGCATGCATTCTAACACATGTTATTAAAATGACACCTGCTTTAGAGTCACATCCCCACATAGAGTCGCAATGACTGCCATCTATCTGCTATCATCTACTAGGTAGTTGTGTTGAGAAAGAGGGTGTATGTGTCAAAAACAAAGAGCTGTATCTGCTGACTATCTTTTGTCGGTAATATTGTTATAACCATATCACTGATTTTATTTTAGCTTCTTCGTTTCTTAGCTGTTAAATCCTTTTGTGCGTCACACTAGAACTCGACAACTTGACAATAAGCAATCTATCTACCTAGCTATGTAAGATTAAATAATCATAAGCACATATCTATAGCATTTGAAAAATGAAATTCAAATAAAATCTCTCCACAGTGAAAGAGGGAATAAGCAGTCTTTGCGGTCAAGGAGAGACCTTGTGTTATTGCTAGTCACTTCTCTTCATGCTAGTCTGTTATTGTCCAAGATGTATTCCAGGTGAGTACATCCACCTTACTGGCTGTGGTGAAGCTACGTAGAGCATTATACCTGTATGGCTACAATGATGGTGACGTGTACTTACACTCTAGGAGGGTGCATGTCAGGTTGGAGTCAGAAGAATTTGCTGTTCTAATGTTCCGTCTTTAACAAAAAGTGTGAATACATGCATTTTTTAAACATTTTTTGCTTAATCAGTTCAGGGCAGCGGGTGGCTGGGCTGAAGTCTATCCCAGCTGTCATATGGGTGTGAACCATGGACAGGTCTGTGATCTGTCCCAGCCCAGTATAAATCCACTGTACCCAATAAACAACCATAAAACAATACTGACACTGTATTTTACATGTAGTAATACACAACATTTTGTTTATCTTTTCTTTCTTTTTTTCTTAAAGAACCATCTAAACATCACTGCTTGCATCTCCCGATTAACTATGAGCTTCAGCAGAGCTGTTAGTATTTATTTTTCTTTCATTTTTCTTTTCTTACATCAAATCTACAGTACTTATTATGATTCTATTATTACGTGCATAGAAGTGTAGCATTCAAAACATTAGTGGAGACAGGCAGGCTATTTATGAATTCATTAGTTGTGGTTTTATTTTTGTGTTGCTGGACTTCCAGCTTTACAGATGTGACGTTTCCCTCAAAGGCGCAGCGTTATGTTTCCCTTTATGTTATTTAAAAGGCCGGTTCATTTGCCAAAGCTGACCATATACTAGATGCTGTCAGGTTTGTAGTGACAGGAAAGTGGAGATAAGTAGCCAGCGAGTGTCAAATAACACGACACCTCCAGTGATGTGTAGCAAAATGTTTGTGTGCTTGCATGCTTGTATGTGCAGCCAGTGTGCGCCACACTTCACGCAGATGTTGCTGTTGTATCGGGACAAAGAAGCACACGATGTCGGACAGAGCGGAGCAAGCTGTAGCCAAACAGACAGACACACTGAGAAAAATGAATGCATCTTTCCTGCCAAATAATGCACCCATTCAAATTCACTCCTTCTTATCTTTGTGAGCATCAATGAAAAGTGCTTTGAATGCCATCCTGACTCTATCTATGTCCTGCATAACAAGTTAACCTGTTGTTTATGAATATAATCAAGGCATCAGCCACCGCTATTGCCACCTGGCAGCATTAGTCTTTGACAATGGCTCAGAATTTACGCCCATACATTTCAGGCTATCTGTGTATGAAGTGAAGACACACAATAGGGCTGGCGGCTCAGCTGATGTATCAGCTTCCAGCATTCCTCGGGTCCGGCTGACACCTCTGGAAATTGAAAACGGCAAGGGCCTTGTTCGTCGACGAATGGCCCTCTAGTGCAGGATGCGCACAAACACACATCCATGCCTGGGTATTTCCCATTCATGGAATATATATTCCTGTACAGCTCACAAGAAATATTTTAAAGCATGAATGAAATCTAAATGAAATCTTAACATACTAGCTCTGCACGACGCATCCCTCATGCCTCGTGTGAATTGCTTGCGCTCAGTGGCGAGTTCATGGCGGGGCAGCATTGGTAATAGAGGAGCTGTTTGCAATGCAACATGGGATTAATGTGAATGGTAGCAAACTCTTGATACATAGACATCTGCCTTTTGTCCCTTGTTGGGATATTGGCAGAACTGCGTGGGGAGGCCATTGCCGTATTACTGGCGCTGATGAGCAAAGGGACTTTAGGCACCCTGTGTGGGGTCAGGGTTGGATTTTGTTTCAGAATTTAAAAGATGTTTTTTAAAATATTGATTTCAGGATTAGAGTCTTTTTATTAACGCCTCAACACCAACCAGGTTTCTTGTGTAAATTTGGAGGTGGGGTATTGTTGAAACTGAGATCTTGAAGAACCAAATGAAAATCTTCAAAACATCTCTTAAGTGAAGATGCATAGTTTTTTGTTTTTTTTTTGTTAGTTTTTTTTGTTCACCAGTGAATTGCTGGATGTTAATATGTTAAAAGCTCTTCCACTTGAGTATGCTGAATAGGTGAAATTAAAAAAAAATAAATTTGGAGGTGGGGTATTGTTGAAACTGAGATCTTGAAGAACCAAATGAAAATCTTCAAAACATCTCTTAAGTGAAGATGCATAGTTTTTTTTTTTTTTTTGTTAGTTTTTTTTGTTCACCAGTGAATTGCTGGATGTTAATATGTTAAAAGCTCTTCCACTTGAGTATGCTGAATAGGTGAAATTAAAAAAAAATAAGGAAGACGTTAAGCATCCTAACCCTAGATGAGTTCCTGCCAGAGGTGGTTGGATCGATGCAAATATTGACAGTGTTGATACCAACATTGGTACTGGAATCGTATTGATACTAGAATGATGGGACCAATGCTTACTTCCATCCTCTAAGTTCAATATGTAGCCCAGAAGTTGACCCAAAGTCATTTATTACATTCCATTGCTCCAAAAATCCCAGTTTCAAAATACATGAAAAGCTGAAAGGTGTGTTTTATTGCGTTAACTAATTATTGTGGAAAGTGTAAATTCCAGTAATCCTTAAAATGTGTTCAGAATTTGCAAACGGATGACGACTGATTCCATGAGTCACGACACACTGCTCTCTAGGTTAAAAGGATCAGTATCAGCAATATTTACTTGGTATTGAATCAATACAAAAATTTACAGTATTGCATACTACTAGTTCCCGTTGACCTGGTGGATGTTAACAGGTTGAATTGCTTATTCTCAGGAATGGGAGACTGATGCTTAGCTGCAATTATCAAGTAGGTGTAGCAATAAAACTGTGTCCCTACTTTAAGCCTTTATGGATAGAAACCCTGCAGTGCTTCCACTACATCATCCAACCTTTACATTTCACTCTCCCATTAGCAGTGTTATTTAAATCAATTTGCTGTTTCTGTAATAAAATCAATGGAGTAAGCCTTCAGCCCTTATTCAAATAACGCAGCATGTATTAGTGTCACAAGAGTTCCATCCCGACATGTCAGAGCAGCTACAGTTTATTACTTGTTGCCTAAGCCATTAATTGATTTTTTCCTCTATGTTGTATAATTTAATATGTCCAGCATATGTCAGGAGCAAACAGGCTCTGCTCGTATGGGAAACATTTTTTTTTCAAGAAGCCAGATCACCACATTTAGTCAGACAACCTAATTCCAGCAGTGCAAATTGCATTCTTTTTCTATTGTTTCAACTAAGTGGTTTCAAATGTGGCTGTGACTGTTTCCACTTATGTGCTCTTAAAAGGGATGACTCATCTTAAATACCTTCATGAGTGCACTTAGGGGCAAAACAACTTGATTTGCTTTTAAATGTGCTAATACGTGTGATTCAGGGCAAAAAGTGACAAACGATTTTGCGTCACATTTAGCGCTTAGCGTCAGTGTTTCCGTATCGTAGCGCTGATGATGTAGAGGAGAGTCCACGATTTAACATTTTGTTTTCACAGTACACGCCGGGGTCATGGTTCACTTTTAAGGACCTTTGAGATATTTTTATGTAAATTTGTGAATTTTAGCAACACAAGAGAATTTATAATCTACGACCAAAAGTAGAATTGCTGATGCCCATATAATGTCTTAACTTTTAAAAACCTTTTGGAGGATTAATGCTACATTCTCCCATTCAATATAGGAGTATTTACATGCATGCTGCCTCCTCTCAACTGTGTTTATATTTTATATCAAATTAATTTTATATTAAACACCATGTTGTTATTATTATTGTGTTCTTTATAATCTGGTTTCTTGGTTTCCCTTCGATATTCTGTAGTCACACTGCTAAACACATGCTATAGTCTTCCCCGAAGACTGGAGACCATAGCTTGACCATAATTATTGAAACATGTGACATGTGCAATGAATTGCAGTGTTGTTGCCTATGAAATTGTTCCCTTGAAGACACCCATCCATCTATTATCTTTTGCTTTTGGTCGTGGGGGGCTGGAGCCTATCACAGCTACCATTGGACAAGAGGCGGGATAAAGCATGGATACACCGTATCGAGTCTGTCGCAAGGCCACAGAAAACCAGTCGCACTTACATTCACATTTATGGGCAATTTAGAATCACCAATTAACGTAACCTCACTAACTGCATGTCTTTGGACTGTGGGAGGAAGCTGGAGTACCTGGAGAGAACCCACGCAAACACACAGAGAAAATGCTCCACACAAAAAGACCACCTGGTGGAGTCAAACTCGGTGCTAACCATCGTGACGCTGTGCTTCGAAGACAGTGATACCAGTAAAACCGCAATAAGATGGGATCAGCCTGCCAACAGTTGATCAATTATGGTCAAGTTGGCAATTATATGCAATTTGTTTGTGATGATGTGAAGATAAACTGTAAGAAATTGGGAAAAAGATCACAAATCTCTTGCTGCTTGTTGTAAATCTGTTGCTATCTGCATGTACTATACTATAGAACCTGAAAGACAAAGTAAGCTAACAGATCTCAAAAAGCAGCAGCTCAAGCCACAATATAAAAAAAGAGTTGAGAAACAAAGGCTCGTCTCACATTTGCCAAAAAAACATGTTGATGATCCCAGAGATTTTTGATTCCCTCCCACCAGGTGATTTATACAATCACCTCTACAATGAAAAGTGTGTGCATGTCGGGTGCAACTACTACAGTCTCTGACTAAAAAAAAAAACACAGTGCAACCACTGATTTTTCCTAGTTACAAACAGATTGCCTTTCTATTTGTAGTATAGTATGACAGAGCCATAAACTATCACTCCTCCAGATGGCTGTTGGCCGTAATACATTACAAAGTAATACAAAGTAATATAATGATCCAACAGAAATGAAACACAACAAAGTGCTCTACTAATTTCAGTATTCACATTGCAATTATGTATTTACTTGCATTACAAAGGTTCAATTTCATGCACAATCGGTGGATAAAAATAAAATGATCAAACGTGCATTTTTCTGCTGCAATCAGCTGACTTCAGTTTGTGAAGGAAACCTGAAAGACAAAGTGAAGGGTGAAGGAAAACAGTGGATCTCTTGAGGACTGGAGATGTGGACATTGCTTTTATTTTTATTGAACAAATGGGCAAAAACATGGCTGCCAAGTGCAAACAGGCTGTAACACAGAATCAGGTCTTTGCAAGCATCTGCTCGGACAGCATTCTTACAAAAAGCTAGTGAATAACTCACACTGATGTTAACACTGAGTGTAGGCCAGCCAAGCAGCCAGAGCCTGCTCTTCTGATACGCAGTCAGACTTGGATTTCATCTACACTGAGATGTAGAACGATCAAGAATGATCCTGTGTGTGTTCTCGTTAGGACTAGAAGTGTAATTAATTACTTTTTGCAGGGAATAATTAAGTAACATACACGAATACTACTTCAAGTTGTAACAAGTAATACATTGAGAATTGCTGCAGCTATGCCTAAGTTTGTATTTGTACTTTTTGTATTTTTGTTCCATGTCTGTTTATTGTAGCCTAGTAGAGGGTTAAATATAATGGACACTTTTCTTGGACCGATTAAAAAACTACTAATGTCTGAAAAACTCCAGCAAAACCTGTCATGTTTACTTTTGCTCAAACATGTAAATTAGAGTGAATAACAACATTTTAACAATTAGTCATTAAATAGTGATACTTTTTAACCTGTTCTAAAATCCTCACCTGCAACTCCACTCAAATTTGATCCAACAGGAATGAAACACGGCGCTGCATTTTAATTTCTCCACTGAGTGTGCCACACTCAGAAACCTTAACAAATTGGTGCCAAAAGTCCAATTCAGGTACCTGGACACCAGATTGGTATCAGAAAGTAGAATATGAATAAAATACAGTCATTTTGTGTGCTGACACTGTCCATTTTTCCCCCTTTTTGTACCTCGTTTCCCAGTATGAACTATAGCCCAGCGCTTGAACATGCATTCTTTCAAACAGTCAGCAAAGGCGATACAGCTTTACAGTCGTATGAACGTGTACAGCAACCCTCAGCCCTGATCTAAGACCCAGTCCACACTTTAACTAAGCTGCAACAGGCTACATACACGGGAAGAGATTAGCAATGTTGTGGCGACCAGACACCATGAAATGCCAATGAATTCATCAACAGCAAGAAGCAGGTGAGTCTTGATTGAAACCAAAAAGCAGCTACCAGTGAGAGTAAATGATCCTGTTGACTGGTATACAGGGGTGGGTATACACATTAGCTCTTTATAGCCTGAACCAATTAAAATAATGGCAAGAATTTTTTAAAGTTGAGTCTACTGAAGTAGTAGTTTAATTTGTATCATATTTGTACGTCCAGCATATTTTTTCACAATTTATTGCTTAAAAGTATATTGTGGGAAAAAAATCAAGCTGATTCGGTATGGTACACTAGATGTTAACCCTTTAAGACCTACCATAGAACCAATTCCGCCAGAGCTTATATTATATTATTATTATATATTATTTTGGGAGCATTTCAAGTTGCTATACATCAATACAACCATTATAGCCCAAATTCTAATAATATGTCTGCATTAAGTGCATAGCAATTACATAAATTGCAAAAAAGTGCAATAAACTACAAAAAAATTGAAAATCGTTTTTGTTTTTTTAACATATATTTCTAGTTAGAGAAATTTAAGAGGCTTATCCCTCAAAACTGTAAATACAAAAAAGTTGCACAAAATAGTTTCCCACCACAGGAAATTTATTTTGAGTGTCTTCATAGTTTTATTTTTTAAATACACCAATTTTTATATACTGCAGAAAAAACGAAAATAAATATTATAGTGCAAATTTGCAAAAAAGCAGCATATGCATCAAAATAAACTATTTCCAACAGTGCAATATGAGTCCTAAGCATCCCAGAAACGACACAGAAAGTCATAAAGTCAAAGATAACTTTTAAAAAATAACTTTTTTTACCTGATGGTAAAAAAAACTACATTTCTGTGAAAATGACGTCACTTCTGGTTTCGGGCAGGTCATGGCGGACATGCGATAGTTCGCTCTGACGTTTATTCCACCGTAGGAAGTGTTATGAACAGCTGATGGATCGGCAAAGCATGTTTCTGGAATATTATGTTTTTGTTACTGCAAGCGCTTTTAATGCAATTTTTGCAAAGCTATACGTGGAAGGAAACTGTGACCTAGGACAAGCTGATGGCATAAGATGTAAGTACCACTCCTCCGGTTTCATATGCAAAAAAAATGATTGCGCTAGCTTAAGTGGTTGCAGAGGTACCGCGATTTAAAAATAGTTACGCAAAACAGAGCGTGTCCGCTCCGACTGGTTTTAAAGGGTTAAGAGACTAAAGAGTCTCCCAGTGACTGAATATCAACCATGAGACCTGGCTTTTGTAAATTAAGGCCTCAATTAGTTTCTAGAATTTTGCAAACCAATGATGTCAGTGTGACTACATCCATCTTGGGGGTGATGATAGCTCAGGTGGTAAAGTGGGTTGTTTACCAGTTCTAGGTTTATCAGTTGAAGGTTGGTGGATCAATCTTTGGCTCCACCTGCCCATGTATAGAAGCATCGAAGGATTCTGAAACACAAGTTGCATCCATCACAGTGTTTGTGTGAATGTGAGATAAAATTGCTTAGGTATAGATAAAAGCAGAGTATGAATACTATGTAGTTGGATGAATAAGACTTGTAGTAGAAAGCAGTTTGAGTGGCCAAATTGAGTAGGAAGGTGCTATGTAAGTATAAATTCAATGACTGTCTAAAATTCCCAAAATAATTTTACTCCTAAAGTTTTTTTGGTGAATGACGGTTAAATTGCTCATTCTATTTCTACAGCTGGATTTTAAGCCTCCCACAGTATTTGTTTGCTAGTGCTGTAAATATTCTTTTGTTCACCACATACATCCACACTGCAATAGAAACATATGCCGCATTACATAACGATTACAGACAAAATCTAAACACCTATTTAGGAAGCAGTTAAGCGACACCTTAAACCACAAACATCACAGCAAAAAGAAAGCAAACAAAAAACAAATATGTTGCAATTTAAATGAAGTCACCATCTAATCAAACAAGCTGTCCGTCTCTCTCAGTCTACCTGACCCCCCCCCCCCCCCCCCCCCACTCTGTTTACCCTTTTCTGTGCCTTCCCTATTTTCCTGCTCCCAGCTTCTTCTCACTCATCCTAGCGATGAGCCTCAGCCGATGAACCGGAGTTGCGGAGATAGGCGGTGACACCGGCCCACCCGATGTCGCCCGCCGTCTGCCGTGTTGATGAAAACAAGGATTTACACATATTAATGAATAAGACACCGTGACACCTTGGGAGAGGTCTGGGAGACAGAAGAGGGAGCGGGGGAGAGGAGGGGGAGAGGAGTGAAAATGAAGACGAGGAGGGGTTGGGTTCATTTGGTATCAATTTAGTTGGTATTCCTTAGGGGATATGCTAATATTTTCTGAGTAGCTGTGTCTCTTTATTTCTGTCGCTCCCTCTTTGTGACCGCTGTACCTTGTTAGGGCTGTGGCCTCTTCAGCGGCACAGAGTTGGAGATGAAGAAGAGCAGGCAAATAAATAAATAAGTGGAATACAACAACAAGAAGAAGAAAACAAGAGAAGAAAAGAGGAGAGTGATAGCGGAGGAGAGGGAGGGAGGGACGGTAGCACCTTGACGCCGATGTACAGCTGCTCTCTCTCGGCACGCGGTTTCACCTTTCCAGCCCCCTCCTGTCTGCTGAGTGACGCGTTTGATTTCGCCGCATTCATACATCAGTGCGCCCGTGCAATGCTGACACCTCATCTCAGCCTGCCGACTTTGGCTACTGAGGCCCTGCTTTGCATAGTGCATACCCCCCTCTTCCCTTCCCTTCCCCTCCTTCTCCTCCTCCTCGCTTCCTTCCTTCTCTTCTGTGACACTCTGCCCATCTTTAAAGAGAGAAAGATAGATCAAGAGTGGAAGCCGGGTTTGGAAGGGGAGGGAGATTGCAAGTGACAGTGAGGGGGGGTGAGCGGGAGAGGGCATCTGGAAGAAGAAATCAGAAAAGAAAAGAGTTGCTCCTCACTAATTTATGCTATCGCTAGCCCTCATCTTTTCATTGTTGCTCCCTGTCAGTTAAAAAAAGGCTTTCTCACAGCTCCCTGGTTGATATCTTTTTTTAAACCTCATTTTCATCTGTGCCAACCATATGCTACGACCTTTACCTTTAAGTGCCTGCACACACGCAAGCTAGCTGTTTAAAAAAAGAAAAAGAAAAGATGAAGATTTTCTAACATGATGAATGAAGACAATGCTCATTTTCTCGGAACTCAGTAATTATGTTTGTCCAATTAGTAAGCAGCCCTAACTGTGAAAGTACTCGCCTTCTTCAGAGAACAGTTTTATTATAATCCCGGACCACATGGTCAGGATGGAGAGCCTGGCACACGTTCAGGACAATATGACAGTTCTGGCGTTTTTGATATGCATATTTCTCTGCTACGTGCTTGGTAATTGTGTGCTTATTAGTTTTAATGGGTTTAGTGAAATAAATCCTGCATGCTAATGCGAGGAAGGCCCAAACAGGAGGTGTTGGGTTAATAACTGCACTGCTGACAATGAAGCAGCAGTTAAATAAACACCTCTGCACAATTCAAGTGTAAAAAAAAAAAAGGAAATGGAAATGGGAAAAAAGGGTTGATTTAGAAAGCGACACTGATCGATTTCAAATATCTACAAATATTTGTAATAAGAGGCTATTTTCACTGAGTCAAATATTTGTACATTTTTACCTTACCTGGTTATGTTGAACTATTTGTATGACTTTGAAAACAGCAGTTGTGTTTATACAGAGACTATAATGTAAACAGAATATGGACAGTGTTGAAACCTGCATTCTTTCTAATGACCACAAGTCCTATTTTAGAGATGTCTATGGGAAAACAACCCCACCACTTTATCTGTAATGTAAGTATGATGAGTTCATGGTCTCACACTCTAGTTTCAAGCCCTACTGCATACAACATGACATTCAAAGTGTAAATTATGGTTCTCATTAGTGTCCAGAAACATAATAAAAGACAGTATAATAAAACAGAATATGTTTTAGGGTGGGCCCACTTTGTAGTTGACAGGATGCTACAGTACGAGCAGTCAGTATTTCACACTCAGATCGCTCACGGTGTGTGATTTTTAAAATGCTGACATAATGTAGGACATCTGCTCATTATATTTCTGAATAATAACAAAGAAATCTCCAAGTTTCTAGAATAGGCATTAAATACATGTATCCCTATCTACAGCTCTCTGTATCAGTGCCTATCTATGTTGCAGTGTTTTGCACCACCAGTCCCACATCACCTGGTTTGTAGATTGTGTCAGAAAAACACCAACACACTTTACAATTAATATCATTGCTCAGTTAGAGTTGAAAAGTTCTAGTTACTACTAGTTAACTTATCATTACCATTTACCACACCTGCAAAAAACAATAGTGTATAAACTGATTTTAGGACTGATAGTTATTGACACATATGATGGATTTTAATGCACATTTTGTTCAGTATAAACGTTTTGTATGTCCAAGAACTATAAAGTAAATTTCCACATGTACAAATGTGTTCTTCTTAATGCAAATATTGAGTAATTAAAGCTTACTCAATTTTAATTTACTGTCATTTATTTGTATATACTGCTTCTTTACAACTGTTATCTCGAGCAATTTCATACAGTAAGGTAAGTACTGTGCAAAAATAGAGACTAACCCCAGCAAACCAAATATAGTATGTGCATCTGGCAACAGTGGGGAGAATAAAAACTCACTTTTACCAGGAAGAAAGTGTGATCTGGCAAGGTGGCGCCAGAGAGGTACCTCCATATTGCCAGAGCACATAAAAGAAGAGGAAAGAGAGATGAGAAAATCTGCTTCAAGAGGGAATCTGCTCAAAAATCCAATCTTGGAAAGAGAAATTGCCTCTGACTGGCTGCCAAAAAACAAACCCGTCCACATCATAGTGATTTACAAAAGCAAGATGGAAGAAAGAGGGTAACAATTATGTTTAACATCAGTCTTAATGTCACCATTTATCAGGTGTGAAACTGGTTGTGGTCATGGGACAGGTGTTTTCTGTCCAGGATTCAGTTTTGGGTGCCAGAATGTGCAGTAACCCTGCAGGTGCTGTCACACAGGTATGTCCAGTTGGGCTGACATGGAATAATTTTGCATTTCACAATATAGTGAAACCAAATAAAGCCACACCACTGTTTTCTGCCCAATCACAAAGCAGTGGTGCTTAATATACAAGTATTTCAGATGGTATACCAACAATCATTGGGGGTATCATTGTCCAGAAATACCTCATGACTCATGATGTTAAACCTCCGACTCCACGATACAAATACCATCGCACGCATTCTTGTTGTCTATCCTGCTTCACAAGAAGGAGAAAAAAAGCTACCAGTGATATAGTTCCCATCAAAAAAGGGGGACGGTGGCTTGGCAGATACTGAAAAAAGTCACATACAGCTATAGATAGGCACTTACTAAATCTAGCAGGAGTTTGGCCTAATTTTTGCAAGGTTAAAAATTGAATTTGAGAAGCAGTGGGTAATTGGTATGTTGTAAGAGGGTCATGTGGTATCCCTGGGGAATTAGTAGTTTAGAGTTAAGCCTAAGAATGTGCTAAAAGTGGAGGTTATTTACCACACTGTTAATATGAAAAGACGGGGATTCCCCCTTAGTGATGAAAAGCAGTACAAACATAACAGTTTTATTTCTCAGTGTGAAATGAGTAAATAATAAAACACCTAACAGACGTTTTACGTGTGTATATATAAGTGGCCCATTTAGAAGAGCTGGTGGATGACCAATCTTTACTTGCTGGCTTTGCAACCGAATCAAGGTATCATATAGGCATCGGGACTAACGTCACATATTGACACCTTTTCCCACTCCTTTGTGTTTATGTGTGTGTGTGTGTGTGTGTGGTTTTGCTGTGTGTGTAAAAGTGAGAAAGAGGACAGGAGAAAAAGTGTGAATGTCACTTTGAACTGTCACACCGTTGCACCCCTGTATAATACACACACACATACACACATCCTAATGAGACAGAGAGGGGCTTCCGCTGTGCCAACCCAGGGGCCAAGGTGGGAGAGACACTTCTCTCCCTGCACCTATTGTAAACACACAGAACCCCACCACCACCACCCTCACCCAACACACACAAACACCTACCGAGGCCTCCCAGGGCCTGACAGACTCAGATAAATCAGCTCTCGACACTCCTCCGCCCTCCCCGCCTCTCCATCCCGGCCGCCCCTCCCCTAGCCACCTGGGGTGGGAGGAGAGTGTTAATTTTCTTCAGGGAGAAATGGAGGGGAGGGAAGGAACAATGGCGAAAAAAAGAGTGTGTAGCGATGGTGGGGTGTTAATCCAGACTTCTAAACACCTGCTTGGAGAAGTGGAAAGTCCTTGGGATGAAAAGCACAAGGATCTCATGATGTGACAGTGAGTTTTCTCCTTAATAATGACCCTGACTCCTGACGAAGGATCAACTTTGCTGTCCATGCAGGAGTAAATGAGCCAATCAGCAGACTCTGACTGTCATGCATTACCGAATCAAAAACAAAGTAAACAAGATAGGATTCCAATGTCATTTATCTCCAATGTTGTAAAGAGATGCTATTAGAGTCGTGACATGTAAAGCTTATATATATATGCCAAATATGCCGTATTTTTTTATGCTAAAGAAGGTGGAACTCCATTTGTCTTTGCCTCACATACCATACATGACAAAAAAACCTGCAGCTGTCTTTCTCTAAATGTTCTAGCTCAAGAAAAATAAAAGTAAAAGCATCTTAAGATAGTCCTGTGGGACAGTTCTATTACTTCTGCTACTTTCCACCAGTAGGAATGGAAAGTCCACTTTCCTATTGCCCAGTGAAAAAAGATGTTGCCACCAGATGGTGAGCAGATGTCCAGCACCACAAAATTCAAATGTAAAAAATCAACCGTAATTTGCTAATATTACCCATAGCTCCTCTTTACTCTGATTTTCCTCCCACAAATTTTCGTCCATCAGCAGAATCTCGTCAAACCTTTCGAAATATGGACAGGTTCCTTAAAGGGATAGAAACCAGCATCTCACCAGTGCAAACCAGGTGTTAGTAGATCCAAAAAGTATTTACACTCAAAATACTAACTTTAAGTAATTCAGTCACATGTAAATTTCTATGAAATTTTGTTAAGTACAATGTTAAATGTAAAACTTAATGAAATCTAGTCAAATGAAGTTGGCAATATAATGGAATCTGTAAATGTACTCAATGGGTGTACATTGAATGTGTTCGGTTTATTGGCATAAACTCAAAGTCAACTTCTTCCAGGGGAACTGGCTGCATCAAACGCCATAACCTTTGTTTTTCAAAGTCATTAAAATATGGGTGGTTTCTCAAAAGGCAAAATATAGAATTAGGCTAGCTGTGTCAGTAGAAAGCTCCTTTTTCTAGTTGTGGTGTACAATCCAAATACAGGAATCATCATAGCAGAACTTGAACCTCTTTACTCCAACCCTAATATATCCACTTAAGTCACTCTGGATTCCCCGGTCTTTTTTCTGTTGGCTATATTTCTGAACAATCTCTAAACATTATTTAGCCAGTGGTATGAATTACAAAACAAAGGTTATCAAATCGTCTCTCCTCAGGAACGACTGGTCCTGCAAGCTGTCCCAAGTGTTTGGTAGAAGACACTTCCACAAGGGTGGACTGATAATGTGGATATTCTGTTAAAGTCCAGAACCAAGCACAATCAACATCTGTCAAGCCCACTGAACTGAAGCGAGCACTCCAGACTGACTGGCTGCAAGCCGCTGGCCGAACTACTAATCAGCATCAGTGTCTGTCTGACAATCAACATCTACTCTTACATATATTACAGCTGTCTCTCCAGGCTTCATTCTACTTAAATGCTGTTATCTGTGCTGATGCATAAGCATATTCGTGATCGAAATCATTTGCAATATGCCATTGTTAATGATTTTTAGTGTTACTGAATAGGTTTTGTATATTGGGAGAGAGGTCTATCACATGTTTATCTCACTTATTGCACAGTTTAACAGATTTAACAAATAATGCTCAATCTATTCAAGCATTGTTTGTAGGCCTTAGTTTTCCTGAATTATTAGCTATAGCTATAACACGCTAATAATTAGGTTTATAACAGAGGTTATGTACACCTTATTTAAGTTTTTAACTGGTCTCAACATATTTTGTGGGTGGGAGCTAAACTGGGGTTGAAAAGAAACAGTTTTCATCCTTGTGTACTTTATGGAAAATCAGAGCATCTATGTGAAATAAAAACCAAGTGATGAGTAGATATTTTTGCACGGTCATGGCGAGAACACCAAATACCAAAATCTGTCAATTTCTGTATAGTGGGCTGATGCACTATTTTTAGCCAGAGGGCAAGCATATAAAATTCAGTACTGCAAGACATGGCTATTATAAACAAGTCAGAATATATACTGCCACAGCCTCTGCCTCTAATGAACAAACAATAATGTGACAGTGAGTTTTTAATGAGACTGAATGTAGCCTAAAACTGGTGCGACTTAATCAGTTACTCTCGCCACAGAGCGTTTTAATGAGGACCTAACAGTAAATCACAATCTGCTTTTTTTGAGTAATTTGGACCTGAAAGTTTGATCAATTACAATAGTAGAAAAAAAAACTAATGTTAAATTGTTAACAGGAGCTGGTTTTGTTTCTTCCAGCTTCAGTGAGTTGATAAAATACAAGCAGCTATAGAGGAAACCACAGGCTCATCTCTAGAGCAATAAAGTTGTGTTTATTTACCGTTTTGAAATTCATTTTTTAATGAAAAATAAAGTCAGTATTACTGGACATTAACTGTAACCAACTTGACCTTTTTTTATTAATATATAAATTCAACAGTCTTTATGGGTAGACGGATGGTCTTTATTGGCATAAAAGCTCAACTCAATAAAAGTCAAACTGATTAATATGAAACCAAGATTGGTCTTTAGTAATCATAACAGATACATTTAGCTTCTAAAGTCAGGGAAATTAAAAAATTACAAAATCATTACAAAAACAGAACTTTCAGTATTTTGGAAATCATGAATAAACTGATGAAACAGTTTTGTGAGCGACACACACAGTAGATTTGTGTTGATACTCACAAATTAATAATTTGGGGATTATTTTAAACACACTGGCAATTCTCTACTATTTAAAGGGCCAGTTCATCTAAATGATTAAAGCCCTGCCAGCAGTTAAGAAACCAAAGGCCAACCATGACTGAAAAGTGAGACATCCTCATACATTCTTTGTTTTTTCTCCATACTGATCAACAATCAATACATCTACTTATCTGTGTAATTGTGCTCAGATGCCCCAGGTCAAGCTGCACATTCCAGCTCTATCCTCCAAAGGAATCCGATTTATTTGGGGTTTTGACCTTTGCTCTCCATGAAAATGATAAGTGCTATGGACTCACAGACGCTAATAACAGCAGCGAAAGTCAGTAAGGGGTCAACAAGCAATGTTGATGCCAACAGAGTTCCACTGCTATTTGGTGCAGAAGACTCAGTGAAATGCTGTTTTCCATCCTGCTAAACTGGCCTCTGGGGCTAATTATCCCGTTGGCTGGGTTCAGATGCCACACAGTGTGAGAGGTGTGGGAGGGGCTGAAGGGGCATGGGGCAAGGGCAAAAATGGTGTGCGGTTGGGGGTGATGAGGCAGTGTCACCCAGGTGTGCAGTCTCCACGCTCGTTTCGCTTTGACCTCAGGGTCAGAGCTTCTACAGAGCAGAGACTTGTCCTCACCTGGATTTACCCAGCTGCTCTTTTTTAAAAATTATTGTTATTTGTTCCTTCACTTGCCTGAATGCTCTTTTGGGGCCCATTTCAAGCTGGGAGCCACCCACTACAACCACAGATGTCCCCTGGTGGCCAGAAAAGAAATATATAAATATATATATAAAATAAAACAAAAGGCTCAGTCCGACGTGGACATAAACAAAACCCATCTGTGGGGTTTTTTGAACAACAGTTAAGACAATGACTGTTTCAGATTTTTAATTGAAAGGGAGATATGGCCCCTCATGGTAACCCATCTGTTCAAAAATTGATATCTGAGCGACAGTTGCCCTCTCATCTCCATCGACGAACAAGCGTGAGATTTCCAAGCCCTATTTCATTTATTTCAGGTAATTGAAATGTGAGGCACACTTGCTGGTCGATAATGACGGAGGGAACCAATAAACAACACGCTGTGTTCATTGTTTTAATCACATATGATGATTTATGATATTCCTCACGCTTTCTTTTTTTGGGTTACTGTTGTTTTTTTGTTTTTTTTTTTACAAAAGTTGAACAACTTCAAACTCTCGCCGCCGGCGTGCGAGGTTTTAAATTCAAACGCAGAAACGGAGAGGAAGTTGGACAGGTGGAGGAGAGCAGGATGAGGACTGACAGGGAATCTGTTTCTGGTCGGCCCGAGTACAGTATGGAGGGATGACGAAGATGAAAAAAATACAGCAAACAGATGGTGGAGGTGCAGACGAGGAAGAGGATGAACAAGACAGAGAAACATTGGGGGGGTGGGTGGGGTGGAGGAGGAAGCTGTGAAAGAGAAGAATAATACAGTGTTGAGAAAATCTCAGAATATGACATGGCAGAGTTAAAGGAGAGGGGGGGAAAATGCTTGCATTGTTGTTTTCATTATCTGGCTGCTGTCATTCTGTGGGCTTTGCATCTGTGAAATGAAAGCGAGGGATGAACGAGGAAGGAGTATGATGTGGGGAGGGTGGGAGGGGGGGTTGGAGGCAGAGGGACAGGGTAAAGAAGAATTAGAAGAAGAAGAGAGGGGGAAAAAAGCTGTGAAATTAATCTTTTGTGCCGAGCCTTACACAGCCACAGACATGCTCAGACAAAAGCCCGGACCTGGAGAAGCTGCCTGGGTGTGATTGATGAATAAAGTAAAGGTGTCAGAAGTGTATTATGTAAATTAGCCCAGGCAGGGACCATTTCGGCGGCGAATGAAAGAGCGGGACATACGTGGGTGCAAGAGAGAGGGAGAAGGTGTGTGTGTGTGACTGTGTGTGTGTGTGTGCGCGTCACGGAGGGTGCGATCGTCCCCGAGCGCCACAGCCGTGCCATCTTTCATCTCGCAAGACAACCCCGGACGGCAATCTCTGCCACGGCTGCTGGTTTAAGAGAGGATGGACAAAGACGAGGAGGGAACGAAGGAGACGGACAGATGAAACGTGTCCCCGCTTTATGAGAGGGAGCGAGAGAGGGGCGAGGAAAGATGAGATGGCGTTTTGAATGAATATAGTCCTTCTGATTGACCAGTGTGGGACATCTCTCATCTTACGTATGCTCTCTCTCTCTCTTCCACTCCTTCGCTCACCGTAGTAAATGTATACAGTTACATTTCCCACCACCACTCTATCTCCCACCGGGGAATACAGTTATTTCAGTCGGAGTCGTAAAGACCGCCATAAAGAGCCTGTCTGTCTGATTCCCAATGACAGTGTACAGGCTCTGGGACGGCAGATTGAGCTGTTGTGTAGAGAGGAGGGGTGTGTATCAGCCGATAATGTTATGGACAGTAGCAAGCTGAAAGTCTTTTGTGGTATGGAGTGTGATTTGCATTAGATATCAAGGTTAGTCATGGGAGCGGAAGAGAGTGAGAGGGACATAAATTGTGTGAATTGGCTTTTTTTTTAAAAAAGATTTCAAACACACACACAGATGCAAAAAAAAACAAACCCACAGCCGCTTCTAGACCCAACGGGTGCGTTCCAGCCTTTAACGCATCCAACATCACTTTTAATAGGCTGACAAAAACAATCTATCATGCATTCACCTACACAGAGCAATATAAAACAGGTTAAGGGAAATTGATGGCATCCTCGGCACTAATTCTTGCCATGAGTGGCGTCTCGCTGTGATTGAAACAGACAAAGATGTATAGGGTTACCCCTGCGTTGTGGATGCGCTAATTGCCGGCGCTTGTCATTCGCCAAAGCATTTTCTCAGAGGCTAACTAGAATGCTAGCTCGCTTTTTTTGGTTTCTTTTAACCCTGTCCATTGTGTTTGTGTTCGCGCGGTGGCCAGACAGGCTGCTGAGAAAGCTGTTTCCATCACGGCAACAGCACCCGGTTATTAACGGGTTCATAAGTAAGCCCAGGCCCTGGCTATTCCTCTGCGTTAGTATTTATTAGGGAGTCCACAAAGAGATGCTGGGGCCCATGCCTATAATGAATGAAAGAACCTCTGTGTAATTGAGCCTTATTAGGCCACAGTCGAGACAGAGAGAGAGGAAAATAGGACAGCGGGGCTGAGAAGAAAGAGATGGGACGAGAGAGAGAGACTTGCATTGTCAAAACCCGTTACGCTCCCATGCCTCCGTTTATTAATTTCGTCACTGAGGCACGCGGCGGAGTAATTTTCAGATCCCTTCCACTACACTGCTTCCCATATTTACAGTGTAAGTATGAATGACAGTCCGAACTGCACATTGCACCATACACAACGGTAAACACTGCCAAACACATCAGACTGGCATAGTGTGAGGCACTCTGTTGAGCGAGTGAGAACCTGGAGCTACAAAGTATGTGAATGAACTGCTCGTTGACTTAAACAAATCAAGAAGTCATTAAACCGTGTGGCAACTGCCCTCCATATCTTTTTGTTGATGGTTTTAGAATCATGCATCAAAGACAGTCCCAAATAAGGAATCCTCCTGTATTTTGAGCTTCGATCCTTCAAAGATCAGCACTGTTTGGGACTGCTGAGAGAAACTCTGCTGGTCTAACAAGGCCATATTCATATCTGAAATCAGGAAATGAAAGATCACTGTCTGCTGTAATGCAGTTTGGATTGATTTTAATTAACCACATTAACAGGTGGAAGCATTCAGTTTCTACATTGCTCAGAGAGTTGGCTTGAATAAGGATTGTCTTCAAAGGGAACATAGCATGACCTATAACAAAAAGTTTTCTATAGTGCAAAAATCCCTTTCAGCCAGTTCTGCTCAGTGTCATCTTCTTGTATTATCCAGTGAACCAAGCAAAAGTGGATATGACTCCAAGGTTTCACATATTTGCTTGGTTAGATAATCTTCTGTGCAAACAGTAGAGGTCAAAATGTCGGAATCACAATGACAGAATATCCTTATTCAACTCACACCATCAGTGAGGTCCATACGGAGAGATGATGTAAAAGTAAAAACGTTAAATAATATGGTTAATATGTTTTTGGTGACTGATAATAGGTTTAACCCAATTGTAGGCAGGGGATAGGGCAGAAGCCCCGTGGACTTTAGATACTGGTGAAGATTACCAGATGTGTGTTATGAAAACTTTAAGTTAGTTATCAAGGTTCAAAGATCTGAAATGGCAGATTTAAAGTGACATTTAAAGAACTGGGGATTGGTTTAAAGAACACAGGCACAAAGATCATTGGACGACTGCAACAACAGCAGCAAAAGGAGTGCAGCAGGTATATCAGATCTTCACTGCAAAGTCACTCAGTTCAACTCTCAAAGAGCTTTTTTTCTCTTTCACATAGCTGACTTAACACACCATAGCAGAAGTAGCACATGTGTAATTAATAACATTTATTAATGCTACATTCCATTCAGATTTTCTCACTCCAGGACTCCACTACACAGCCTTCTGGCATAGACGTGGTTTACAGAGACAGTTAAGTGGAATGTGGTCATCAGTGGCATTTTTTATTACACGTGTCCTTTTCCTGCTCTCACGAATTAAAACAGAATTTTATTCCTGGCATAGACAAAATTAGCATTCCTTTTTAAAGTAAAGCATATCCTAGTTCCTTTCAGGTAATTGCTGGTCATTTCCTACTTCCTTTCCCATGTTCTGATTTGTCTTGTGGAGTGCACGTTATGTGTACGCACTTGCCATTTTTATATACATTTGGAGAGGATAAAGATTAAGCATATTTTATGTTGGGATTAACCTAATTAGCAATTTTGTATGGTTACCGTCATTATGCTAAGTTAGCCTCAGCTAATCAAGAGCATTTGTTGATTATCAAGACGTCCCATCATTTATTTATATATCTTTATATCAATTGTAGTCACATATCTTTCTGTAAGGATAACTTATGTCATAGCAACATGAGTTACTCTACGGTATCCACCATTTTTATTTCAAGAAAGAAACTAGCAACGGCAAGAAATGCCTAGCAGCAGCCTTCTGCTAGCATTGATCCTTAACCAAAATAATCAACTCCTTTTTATACACATGTAGACAAATCACCATGCAGTAGGAGAATGCTGATGTTTTAACAACAAAACAGCTTCCCTGTTACCCCAACTGAGTTGCAGCTAAATTCTGAAACGAGGTCCAAGTCATCACTGTTGACTATCACAACGTAGCCTTAACACTTACCCTAATCAAAATTTGAACATAGTGAAGTCACCTGCACAATCCCTCCCTTCAAATGCTCCGTAATTCAACAATATTGAAAAGTCAAATTCACCTTCCAGCTTCATTTAAAACTAGTCTACTATTTAACACGTCCATGTCTTTCTTTTGCTGTTTTATTCTGATTTATACTTTATAGATTATTGTATGGATTCCTAAGCTGGGCCAAAGACAGGGCCAACCCTGCCTAGCCCAGCTTTAATACCCAAATATGAAGGCAGTACCCAACTTTTCGTTTTACTGAGAAAAGGGCAAAAAGCAATTCTCCAGAATATCTCAACTTGAGCTAAACTTGGAGTCATAACTACATGCTTCCTATTGGATATCTCCTTTATCTAAGGTTTTAGCTCTACAGTCTTTGTATAAAGGATTTTACATTTGGATGTTCCAAACAGAGATGGATGTTAACCGAACCCAAACCTTAATCCTAAATTAACCCGAGATGAGCCACCAATGGCTGGGTGAATGTAAAGAGGTTAACTGATTTTCTCACAATAAGCTTAAAGTTGCACCACATTCAGCTTTTCAGTGTGTGTCTATTTATATGACTATACATATAAAAACAGGTCTTCTCTCCCACACTATTTAAGGTCTTCCAAAACGGCTGAGCTAGTCATATTATTCCACCTGGCCATTTTTCAAAGCCAAACCGTATCTTTCTCTTTATTCAGGCCCCGAATACGCACACCACATGCACCATTCTGAACATAATACATGCCTGAACTCATTTACACATACACATTTTCCTTTTTTTGTGTTCCCGTGCTTCTGTCACACCCTCCCCAGGTTTTCAGCCACCTCTTTCTCTTACTCCTTTTGTTTCCACAATTTAATCTTGGGTTTAGGCCATTCTTGCTGTTTTAGGTGTCTGATATTGGCCTTTTATTAAAACAAGTTCTCGTCCTACCTCTGCATTCCACCTCTGTTGTAATGCAGCACAGGCTATTACACCGTTACAAGCTTGAAATTGGTTACACTATTATTAAATATCTTAAATCCAAAAAAATCTCTCTTCACCTTGAGAAGTCCCAAATCAGTCGGGCCTTATTTTTTTCCACTCTTCCTCCACGGCTCTTCAATTCTCTCCCCTCTTTGTCTCATCTCTCTCTTTCTCTAACTACTTTCTCTCTCTCTAATTCTCTTTCTCATTTGCGTCCGTGTTTCTTCTTCCACATGCGGGAACTGTCATTATATGTTATGGCGTATCGGTTCTCTGCATGCATATGAGACTCTCTCTTTCACTCCGTCTCTTTCATGTTTCCCTGGCAGTCATACATTACGTTGGAGAGACAATACCTCCTCCAGATAATGCCATAAATGAGGGAATTTACATACATATGCTCGCATATGCAACTGCAGCCTCTCATATCTGTCGCACTCGACGCAGGCTGGATTTCAGATTGTGTGTGTGTGTGTGTGTGTGTGTGTGTGTGTGTGTGTGTGTGTGTGTGTGTGTGAAGTGGCGCTCCAGTGGGACCATCATTAGAGTGGATGTAGACTAATGACACAGGAAACTGATTCACACGGAGAGAACTTCTGTAGAGCCCACACACACACACACACACACACAGCTTACTACGCTCCTGTTTCAGTAGAGGAAAAGTAGGATTAGATCTTTCCACTGCAAAATGTTAAAACTAAATTATTTAGTAATTTAACTGATCAGTAATCCTCTTTATATAATCCTGCTGACGATCACAGCTGAAAACTTTGTGGTCTCACACACTCACACACAAGTAAATAATTACACAGGAAAAACATTAGAACAACAGAGGGCATTCATATATATATATATATATGTTATATATGTCTGTCACACACAATGTAAAGGTTTTCATTTATTTAAAGAAGAGGTTTTTCCTTTGGTTTTGATCAGTAAAAGAAACTATAAAATCTGATTTTATATTATAGAAATTTAATAATGAATTGTGGACAGTAGCTGCTCCAAACCATCTGAAAACTTTTACCATTTCAGTGTCACTGTTTCTGTTCAGAGGCCTCTCCAGTGTTTCTGGCCTACTAGGCCTTGGCCGACTTGCTGTCAGTTCTCTGCACCAGTTTTGCACAGCTGTAGACAAAAGCTGCTGTAATGTATTAATGTATTATATATGTTCATAAAATTAAGGTAGGCTAAATCAGTCATTGCCATATGTACATCAAATTGTTTTGGAACTAACCTCAATCTGGAACTTTACCTCATTTTCATTTGGCAGATCTCCCACTTAAGTTCATCTTCCCATACACCCATGGACTGTTTTCCTCTGTGGGTGCTAATAACTAATTTTTCTGTATGGGTTCCCTTATTTAATTTTGCGCCTGTATCTGTAATGGGCAATGGAGCTTCTCCGGTGTGCTTGAACAGTGACCCTTTTGATTTGCCTTTAATTTTCAGGTGGTTGACAAAGTTTCAGGGCAGCGTATAAAGGATACATAATTACTAAAGAATGTGTCGGTGTGTCATTTCAGGAAGCTACAGTAGACACTCACAAAGCACAGTGGTGCTGAACCAATGAAAAGCATGTGCCTGGCCTCACCTGATGCTCTGCCTTCAGGCATGGAAACTCTCTACCCCTGCTGAAAACTGGATGGTGAAATATTAGTTTATGCACTTTTATTTAGACCTACAATAATTCCTTCTTATCAGATTGTTCTGAAAGCCACCTATTTCACCTATTTCAATATAAAATCCTTCTCACACAGAAAGTCCTGAACAATCAGGCCCCATCATATCTTAAAGACCTCATACTATCACATTATACCAACAGAGCACTTGACTCTCAGAATGAAGGTTTATTTCTGGTTCTTTGAGTTTCCTGAAGTACAATGGGAAACAGAGCTTTACGCTATCATGCTCCTCACTCTTTTTTAACCTATTGGGTTCCTCTCTTTGGATTCATTAGACAGACACACTCTCCACTTTTAAGATAAGTCTTCAATTTTTCGTTTAGGATAAAGCTTAGTTAGGGTTAGATCACAGGCCCCTGAACCAGTTATGCTACTTAGTTATGCTACTATAGACTCAGACTACTGGGGGACTTCCCATGATGCATTGAGCACTTTTTGCATGCAGTGGCACATAAATGCCACTTCTGCATGTCATTAATGTTTCTCTAGTCACTCCTTTGGTTTGTATTTTTCCTGTTTGCTGTTTTTCTTTTCTCTATGCTCTCATTTTTCTCTGCTCTTTCCCCTCACCCCCAAATGGTCACAGCAAATGGACGCCCCTCCCTGAGCCTGGCTGTGTCAGAGGTCTCTTCCTGTTAAAATCAAGTTCTTCCTACCTGCCATCGCCAAGTATTTTCTGATAGAGGATGTCTGATCAGCACGACTTATGCGACTAAAACCAAATTCATATGGAAGAAGTTCAAATGCATATAAGAGACATAAGATATAAGACAAGGTTGAGATCAAAAGAGTCTGAAATCTTCATGCTTCACCCATCACTGTAACACCAAATATGTTGTATTTGTTCAATTTCATAACTTTTTCACGCTTGCTCTGATTTAAGTCTACTTAGGAGGGAGTGACAGACAATCTGCTGTGCGCAGATGTGATCACTATCAGGCTTAAAGTTTGATTTGATTTGACAAAGGGTTGTGTTTTTGACACCACTGTCCAGTGACTGCACACGCACACACACTGAGATTTTACAAAGAACTAAGCCTTGTTGTTCAAAAACTTCTTTTTTTCTGTTGCTGCACTGTATTTCACTGTATATCCCAAACTGATGGGAGTTTACCAGGAGAAAACACCGAACAGATGTTTGTTTTAACAGGAGAAAAAAGCTCACTTGTGGAACGGCTCTAATCCCCATCTCCCTCAACTGCAGCCTGTCACGTAACTGCAAGACTTGTGAATTAACTTGGAGACTAATTGTGCCGTGGTATGAACGTGCGCAGTCACGGACTGGACGAGAATTGTTTAAAGAAATGCTTTGGGATTTTTTTCTCACAAGACATGCAAAATCCATTTTTCCCATGCCTGTTCCTGATGAAATTATGTGTTTGCAACCTTAAAATGAGATTATCTTCTGCTACATTTCACTAATGCAGACAAGTCACTCCAACAATCTCACTTGTCTCACCTTCTGGCCAAAAAGTTCACAAGAAAACAGATGGTAACAAAGTCATGTTCCACAGTCGAACAACCTCCAGCGAGGTGTTTGTCCCCTCACCGACTCAACCCATCTCTCTCTTTTTCCATCCGACTCTTCTCTTTATTGTTTACTTTTTAATTAATCGCGCTGGTTCATTCTAAACATGTCAGAATAAATACATTTTTCATCCCGGTGATATCAGCCCTGCCACTAGGTTATTAATGCTGCGGAGAATTCAGCCACTGTTTGCAAATAATATCCTCAAATTGAATCATTGTTGCATGAATATATGCAAAATATTCATTTCAGGCGGCGTGAGGGTTGAGTGCTTTTAAATTGGAGAGATCATTCATGGCTTCACCTTTTCAGGCAAGATAAAGTCGTGTGCAGTAACGTTACAATGTCAGTGGAGGGGAGGAAGGCGGGGGACGAGAAAAGAGAGGGATGAGAGGAGGGAAAAAGGTAGAAATAATGACAAGAGAGAAGCAGTCGATGAAAATCAGAGTGAGAACAGAGAAGCAGAAGACAAAGGAGCAAGGAACAAGGATGGTGGAATGAAAAGCTGCTCTCTCTCTCTCGCGCTGTTGTCTTGTTCCACGTCTTTCTAAGCATCACACAGCAGGGATCGGTGTTTGTATGTGTGTGTCTACAGCTGTGTGATTACAGGTTAGCCGAATTAATAAGTGAGGAAAGCAGAAATAAGGACTAAAGGAGCACATGCTTCCACCAAGGCTTCACAATCTTCCATATTTCAATAATAGAAAATGTTGATTTTAGGGTTTTGTGTTTTTTTTTATTGACTCTAAAAAAACACAGAGCAATAGAAAGTGCCAGTCCTTTTTTTTTCTACTACACTGTTAAATTCCCCCACTATGAACGCTGAAAAAAAAAATCTTTACTAGAAAAACTTGCAAATTTCAATCAAAGCCTCTACTCAGTTATTTTTCATTGAAGTCGTCGCACAGTACAACTGAGATAAAAATGGCTATAGCATGTCTGGTGTGTCAGTTTGTTTATTTTTTATTGATGGTAGTTGAAAAATCTTTAGAGCACAAAGTATATATAAAATATGGACATAGCCACTGTCACATTAACTATGAGGTGTTCTGATGTGAATAAAGTTAATAATCTATTATCTTTATTTAAAACTAATAAAACCTTTTATGAATTTAAATCTTAACACTTATTTTGTCAAAAATCTTCCTCATATTTAAAAAAAATTATCGCCCAATGTTCAGAATTCTAGTAACCCTCTTTCCAAAATAACGTTATATCTCATTTTCGCATGTTGGATCCACTTATTTCCTGGTCTACAACCACATGCACTTCCTCTTACAAAGCTTTTCACAATAAAACTGTTGAAAAATGAACCATATAATGCAAATGCTCTTTTAAACTTAGACAAATTTTGGAATTCCTTTTAAAAGGAATACAATGTGTTTAATAAATACTTACACCGTTGTTATTTTACATTTTAACATGGATTTCAAAGTTTTTGATATTTCAACACATTTCAATAAAATAATGTGTTGAAAGTTGATTATTTGACATGAATAAACCAGGAAAATGTAAAATAAAATAAAAATGTACTGAATAAATCAATAGGCTAACAGATGATAAATCGTAATTGTTGTTTTTTAAATAATCGGATTCATATGCATCATGTTGATAACAAAAATGTTGATATTTGTAAACAATGTTGATATTTATGTGGACAAGTGGGCATCATGTGGACATCTATGCACATGGCATAGATGTCCACATGACGCCCCTAAAAAATTACCCAGTCTGAAGTTCAAAGGTTGAACTTGGTACTGACATCCGAGTTGGGTCATGGTCACACATCCAAATTGTGGCCCTAGATTGAATGTTGGGTAGATGTCCAGAACTGGTTGTGGACCAACAGACCCAATATCTGCACGTCTATCTGACGTACAATGATTAGTGAGAAATTTGATTTAATTTGCATTGTATTTAGTGACCACCAGGGTAGATTGCTGTGGTTGCAGTAAACAGTTTCTGATTAGTTTATTGGCTCAGTTGCTGGTTTCATGTTATATTTAACAAAACATGAAGCCTTTCTTAATTTTATTTTGTAAATTATAGTCGTTGTAAGAAACACAACTGTTATGGTCCAGGATATACCGATTGGATTGGTTGATGACTTTTCAAACTCAAGTTGTTAGCCAAAGACCAACCGTGTGCTTTCACAGTCAGAAGCACCTCTTGCTGTCATATCAAACTGCCAAGATGACGCCTCAAACTTATTAGTCAGTGTGTGATGGATTTTGATGGTAGAGTACTAGAGGATTTTCTTGCTTACTCCTTCTGCTTCTACTGGAATGTGGTTCAAAAGGAGTGTAAATATTAGAGATGCAAATTCTGTGGAAGGCATGCAGACCAACCAAGAGTCGAGGTAAGTGTCAGCACTGGTTTAAAAATGTATCTGCAGATTGTGCCACGCCATATTTATTTATCACGTGAAACTTAAAATGCAAAAAAATGAGTAGAAGTAGAATAACTTACATCAATTAGATAGGAGTCAACTAGCTGTCATCACACAGAGAGGTGTTAAACTGTCTAAAAGTTGAATTTCTGCCTGTAGCTTGAACATGCACATGATAAAAATAGTAGCAACTTGAATACTCTATATATTGTAGTCATTGAAAATCTTCCTTTGAAAATAAAGGTAAAATCATTTGGTATGTTTCATGGGCATGAATGCAGTGTCAAACTGGATATTTCTAGAAAAAACTAGAAATATTTCAAACTCGAAAATTTTTCTTATGTGACATTTAACTCACATTCTACAGTATCTTACATCTCACTCTAAGAGGCCATCACACTAATGATCAAAGTACTGGTTAAGAATGAAAACTGTCAAATCTTATATTTTCCCTTCTTCCAGCTTTCAGTTTAATTCATTTGCAAAAATCTTTCTTTGAAAAGCCTACCTTTTTGTCCAGTTGTAAAAAACACTAATGAGAAAAGAGTTTCTTCAAAATGTTGCTAGGCTATTCTTAGTTTCCTTCTGCTATATCAATGTGATCACATCATTTTGGGACAAATGTCTAAATAAATGGGAAGAGAACCATGACTTTTTTTCCAAGGTTATTGGGACAAGATGTATGAAAGTCAAACACAGGAAAACCACTTCAAAAGTTTCCTCAAAATATTGGTCAAAAGTGCCGGCTAAACAAACTCCTTGTTACTGAGTTCTTTATGGATGCAAAATAAAGTCAAAAAGTACAATTATCCATGTCTTTATGTGCCAGTGGTAGACCAGACTTGGTATTGATGCATTATATTGGATCATTTACCAAATGTAGTATAAATTGACCCAATATACTAAACTTAGCAGACAGACCAAGTATTGATCCGATGCCAATACTTGCATTGGCATTGATACTATCGATATTTGGATCGTTGCCCCCACCTGTAGCCCCAACACAGTCCACATACAGGAAAATCAACATTTACATTCACAATTAACATGATGCTAAAAACCAACATTCAAATTGATTCTTGTTTAAAGAAACAGATTTCCCATATTGGTTTGCTGACACACACCAAATGAAAAGCCATCTCTTAGGCCGCTTTCGCCATGCCCGAAACGCTGCATGTGCATTCAGAAAACAGGAGAACTACTGCAATGGCTTCACTAAAAACCTACCAAATCAAAGCAACTGTTTTCTAACCAGTGGACTATCTGATAACAGTGTATCATTTGCATCTTAAGAGATATTTCCTGCCCTTCTTTCTGGCACCATTTAGAAGTTTCTGTGTCCTGTATCTAATAAGGGGAGAAAAAACTAATATCCAAAAGCAAATATTATTCTCTGCCCCCACTTTCTTCTCTCTCATGCAGCTGCACATTAACAAGTCTAAACACGGTATAATCACCAGCGGAATCAAATTCCTCCGATATGAATGCCGATGCTGTGCTCTCACCAATATTTTATGGTAATAGGATAAAAATGTAAAGTTGAAAATAGCAGTTCCTCTTCTTCTTTCCTTCTTTTTAATGTAAAAGGTAAGCTGAAGACTAGCAGAGGGAGGTGTGCTGGGAGTGAGGGAGGCACGTGGGGGTGGGGGGGTTCAAGTCGAGTCGGTGGGGGGGGTTCATCACATGGCCCGGGCCTCACCAAGGGATAGGCTGTCGCTAGGAGACAGAGGCAGGGAACGGACCAGTGGCAATGATGTATTAACTGGCGAAGGTGGCTGACAGTAATCTTTGTCACTAGATGCAGTGGCTGTCTAAGTCCTGTCATTTTATGCATCTCATGCAAAACAGATGTACCCGGATACTACAGGCCCAGAGAGAAAGAAAGAGAGGGAAACAAAGATCCAGCCAGGATGGAAGGGGCGGAGGGTGGTGGGTGGTGGGTGGAGTGTGTGTGTGTGAGGGGGGGGGCAAAAAAAAAAATCATTATACAGCTAGAGGTTGGAAGGGCTGTCACAAAGAATTTCATTATTTTTCATCCAGTATCGAGAAGGTGGATTGTGCATATTGTAATTTTTTTCCCAGCCACCATAAGCCTCTAAATAATTTGGGAAGTTTCCAGGGCAGAAGTTTTCCTTTTCCTCTCCGCTCATTACCCAGAGTTCAGGGCAGAGGTGCTCAATCACCCCAGCTGAAGGAAACGCTTACACATAAAAACACGCCCTGCCACCACCACCTCCTCCTCCTCTTCCACCCTCCTGTCCTCCTCTCCGTTCTCCGTCTACGCTCCATCCTTAACCACTCCATCTCCCATACTTCCTCCTCCACCTCCCCTTGTAACCATTGTCCTTACTCCTTGCTTCATTCTGTCTGTATTTCTCCTTTACTCTCCTCTTCTTCTATTTCATTCCTCACTGTGTTTTCTCCTCTGCTTTCACTTTCTGGGGCCACCCATATGCTTCTCTTGATAGTGCTTTCAATTTTTTTTTCCCACCTGCTATAATTTTTCCTCCTCCGTTTAATTTTACAGTTACATGTTGGCATTAGATAACTAAATCGAGTTTTAGGTGTGTAGGTGTGTTGTTGTTGTTTTTTACTACTATTTAAACACTCAGTGTCATTTTTCACAAAATATAATTCTTAAAGTTCACTTGAATCCAGTTCCAGTGATTTAGTTGAAACCGCCACTGGTTTAGGTCATTTCCATCCTCTCCTTTATCAGCCTTTCATCAGCAACAATGGATTTTTTTTTAATTATGAGAAATAGGTTAAAGAAGAGAGAGCTAGGTGGTAGAAAATATTGCTTTCCTGCGAGCACTTATCATCTCATTTAAAAATTCAGTGTACTGTTTGTACAGGATCATGATATGGGGTGCAGTGTAGTGATGAAAATGTTTTTATTTTTAGAGCTTCTGCATTGAGTTTCCCTTTTATACAAAGTCCTGCACAAGCTTGGTAATATGTTGCCATAATGAGTGTAGTTTAAATATGATATTGGTGTATAAAAAACAAATTAAATTGTTTAAAGAACTTAGCGCAGGGAGCATTATCATTGTTGATACATTTTTTATGTCACCTTTCTTTAATCTATTACAGGAAAAGTGATGGGACTACATGGGATTACTATGTACTGACTATGGATTGGGGGTTGAAATAACAACGCCAAAGTGGAAGTGCCAAAAACTGCATTTCCACTAATGGCCAACTGACAGTGACTCTTTTTTCATGACAAAAATCCATACTTTGGAGAGTAAATAAACAAAAACAGTTTTGGTCTTTTTGTGTAATTTGCCATTTTAGATTAGGTGAAATTTTTTATGACTCATCTGCTTTGATTTTATCATGGGATGACTGGTTTCAATGACACAGCCAGCCTATCATAGTCTAGATTTCACCTGTTTTAAAATTCACAAGTGTAAAAATCACCCTCTTATTTTAATCGAGGCAAAACATTAAATTGAAGAAATCTTTTAACCAGTGATGAAAGTTTTACAAGGTTTGTATTTATAAAGTTTTGTATGTATTTTCAACTACAGATCATTAAAAAAAACACTTATGCACGATTCAGCCTTTCTTATAAACACCATACTGATACGCTTACATTGGCTTCCATGCATTCGCACACACTCAGCAGCTTACAGCCAATCCCAACACTACTATGTAAAGTACACTATTTATATTTTACTCTTTTTCTTCACGTTAAAGTGACACTGTTGCAGTATCTTAATTGCACCATTATTTTTTGCAGAGAAGCACATCCCATATTAACGACAGTGTACATAGTGCATGTAGACAGCAGCAGAAGGACAGTATCTTTTTTATCTACCTGCAGTAAAACTCACCCTCTGTCCAACCCATGAATAACACTTATACTGCCAGATCGTTTCTTTGCCCGGGAGATGGAGGGAGGAGGGATTAGGGGGGAGAGGTGGCGAAGAAATTAAGAAAAATTACATGTTGACACACATAAAAGAAAAACAGAAAGAGACTGTGCAGTTGTACAGTCCACTTTTGTAGTTTGCTTTTCATGCAAAGTGTGACTTCTGTTCAGCACTGAACTAATTTTAGTCTCACAAGTGTAAAGTGACGTTTCTTAGTGAATATAACAGAGTTATATGGATTTTATCCACTTGACAATGACCAGGTGATACGAAGCAAAAAGCATGTTTGTAACTAAACCATACTTGGAAGAAGGTTAGAAAAAATGTCAGTAAGCAAACATTTCTCTAGAAATACATCAGAATGTTTGTAGTTTCCTGAAGAAAATATATATATTTTTTATTCTATAACAAAAAATACATACTGCTCAAACTTAATATGCATCCATCTTACTGTCATATTAATCAGTTTGGGCAACTTCTTTATTTAAATGTTCAGACCAGTAAAGACCGACTGTATTAAATAGTAATGATTGGGGAGGTCACATGGACACAGTGTTGCTACAGTAACCACCTCTGCGAATCCTGACTTCGCAGACAAAAACAATAAACTATTATACTGTTATTTTTGAAAAATACATGTTTGAAAGCTCTGATAGAGCTTAGGACTCTTTGAATCTAAGGTCGACCATTAAATAATTTAACAGTAAAACTGCAACTCTTTATGTGGCAGCTCACCTGTCTCAGTTGTAGATAAGTAGATTCTGCTTTAGTATCCTCTCTCTATATTGGAAACTCCCTGACAGTTATGAATAAATGATGAAGTTACTGTTGCTGTGCCGTGTGCATAAATAGAGAGATGGGAGACACACCTGTGGAATCTGCAGGTATTTAATCAACTTAAAAAGCTTGAAGCAATAAAATACAACTGCAGCGCCTTTTAATGTTCTGTCAAAACAAGATTACGTTATATTCACTTGTACATTCTTCGATGTTTATGCACCAGTGTTGGCTGCTGAAATGTGAAAAAAACTGATATTAGGACCAAAAAATGCTGTGTTATGTTCTTCCATCCATCCATTTTCTTCTACTTATCACATTCAGGGCCCACGTGCATTGTCATGTTGTATATTCTTTTCTTTTTCACAAAGAACTGGATTTAAGGTTCCCTTTATTTACCCTGACAGGTTTATTTTTTCAGCCTAATGATGAACTAGTTTTCATGCATTGACATCTCTTTGGATTCCATATTAAGAATTCCAGTGAACGGCTGCCCAGGTACCAAAAGTTCAACTCCTGCTTAACTTTTCCTGGAATAATGAGGCAATACAACTTAACCATGAAACTGTTTATCAGTCAATTTTGATCCTCCTCCTCCTCGACAGGTGCAAAAATGGGAGGGGGGGGGGGGGGCGCATTATATATATGGTATATACATTAGGTGAATGTGCAGTAATAGCAGCAAGCAGGTGAATTCTGTACATTAAGTGAATTAAATAATAGACAATATAAACACATTTAAAATTAAAGGAATTTGAAATGTACATTGTGCCTGGGTTTAGAGTGTCTGGAAGAGAGTCCTGTCTCAGTCAATTATAGATGGTGTGAGAGGGCGGGTGTGTGTGTGTTTAGGGCCCGGATGGCTTGGGGATAGAAGCTCCTCTTGAGTCTCTCTGTCCTTGCCTGGATGATGCGGAACCTTCTACCGGATTGCAGAAGTTGGAACAGTTTGTTGCCAGGATGGGACAGGTCCTTCAGTATCTGTGCCGGCATCTCCTGGTGTAGGTGTCCTGAAGCGGGGGGAGAGCAATCCTGCAGCAGCGTTCTGCTGTGCGGATCACTCTCTGGAGAGCTTTTTGGTCCTTAACACAGCTGTTCCCAAACCACGATGTGATGTTCTGTGTGAGGATGCTCTCCACAGCGCCTGTATAGAAAATCCTGAGGATCTTTGGAGAGACCCTGAACTTCCTCAGTTGTCGTAGGTGGTACAGGCGCTGCCTAACCTTTTTGGTCTGGACCTGAATGTGGGCAGCCCATGTCAGGTCTGAGGAGATGTGGACACCAAGATACTTGATGGACTGCACCCTCTCCATTGGAGCTCCATTGATGATAATGGGCTTGTAGTCTCTGTGCTGACTCCTTCTGAAGTCCACCACCAGCTCCTTGGTCTTGCCGACGTTCAGCTGGAAGTGGTTGTCCTGGCACCATGATGCCAGATTCTTCACTTCGTCCATGTAGGCCGCCTTATTGTTGTTGGAGATGGCACCCAGCACCACTGTGTTGTCAGCAAACTTCACAATGGTGTTGGAGCCGTGGGTGGCCACACAGTCTGAAGCGTAGAGGGAGTAGAGCAGTGGCGAGAGGACACATCCCTGTGGTGCTCCTGTGTTGATGGTGATGCTGTTAGAGACATCTACCCACCCTCACCACCTGAGTTCTGACAGTGAGGAAGTCCAACACCCATGCACACAGACGACTGTTGAATCCCAGATCCCTCAGCTTTGTGAACAGTCTGCTGGGCACCATTGTGTTAAACGCTGAACTGTAATCAACAAACAGCATCATAGTTACCCTGTTTCTTGTCCACGTGGCTGAGGGTGGTGTGCACGACGTGGGCGATGGCGTCCTAAATTAGTTTAAATTAGTAACTTAGTTACATTACTAGTTACTTCCATAAAAAGTAACTCAGTTACTTCAAGTTACTCGTTACTTTTGAAGTAACTAGTTACTAGGGAAAGTAACTTTGGTTTTACTCAGAATTCTCTTGTTATTGTTTGCTTCCGTAACTGGATACCCAGCAAGTAGCGATGGGATTTCCAGTTCTTTTTAGAGAACTGGCTCTTTCGGCTCGGCTCACTTAAAAGAGCCGGTTTTGTTGCTTTAATTAATTTATTATTAACTAATGTTAAAAAAAAAGTAGTTTTATTTATATATGTTTATATATAAATATATGTGGTGGCCCCTAGAGACAAAGCACGTACAAACTCCAAAAAGCACGTACAAATTCAAAAGCACGTACAAACTCCAAAACATATTTCTAACTTTAACTGAACTTCCAAAACAGAGCTACCTAGATCACTTAAATTACACAAATGAAAGCATGTGTGTATGGTTTGTGTATTTATACACAAGCACTCATATTTATTCAAATAATTTAAAAAAAAGTTCATTTACCTGTTACTACCACAACACAAAACACTGCAAACCACAACACAATTAAATATAAATTACAATATGAAAACAAAAAGAACATGCATATTCTCTGTCATATGGGCTTGCATGAATAAACCTTCTCAATCCTTTATCATCCGCAACTCAAAATAGTTGTGATTGTGACGTCGTTGTCCCTGGCTCTCTTTCTCTCTCTCTCCCTCCCGCTCTGTTCCTGTGCTACTGCCAGTGTAACTACCGCCCACCCCCCCTCTGCTCAGCGCAAAGCACAAGGCTCGCATGCGGAGTGAAGCGGAAAAAAAGTGCGAGAGAGATGGTGAGAAAAAAAAAAAAAGGACCCGGCTCGCATCGTTCACGTCAAAGATCCGGCTCTAACAGCCATTTCGTTCGCGACCGACCCATCACTACCAGCAAGATTGCCAGTCTTCTAGCTTGCTTACTTGCCACAAGTGCACTGTGCCACCTACCAATAGAAAGGAAAAGATAATGTGCATATTTCCACAAGAGAAATCTCACGCCTGGACTGGTGTTGACCGCCGCCATGATTCTAGCCTACGTCACAGCGTTATGTGTGCTTTTTACATCCAACACGAAAACTGCAGTTGTGGTGCTTTCGATTGTACTCAGAACTCGGAAATTCTGCCTTCCGAATAGGAAGATGTAGGCAACACCAGACTGCAGATGAGCTGCATACAGGGCTGGACTGGGACAAAAAAATCGACTAGATTTTGACTAGAGACCGGCCCACCATTATAGGAAAAATCATAAAGCCTTTCAATGAAAACAAACGCTGTTGTGACAGTGATGTTCACTATTTTGATGGTATATATGCATCAATCTATCAATCGTTTGTTGCAAGATTCAGATAATTATTTTTTAAAAGCTAGACATTTCAAATGAGAATAAGAAATAAAGGTACTTCTTTGTGCCCCCCTCTCCCTGTTAATGCTCTGAATTTTCTCTGAATACGAGGTGATTCCGTTTTTTAAGGGACGGTTGGCAACTCTACTAACTAACCTTATGAACAAAATAAAGTTCAACATCAGTAACATCATAGCTGTATAGAAACTCCATCATGCTAGCTAGTACGCAGTACGGAAAAAGTCAGCACAACGAAAATAAACTCCACCTAAATTTGGTTTCTATCTGACCGAGATAGACTGCAGGTCATAACTTCTTACCTGAAGTTCAGTTCACCTGACATTCGGACCGGCGGTCGCCTCGGGTCTCTCCTCCTCCTGCGTCCCTTTTCCCTCATCCACCTGCTGACCTCCATCACTTGCTAATGTTACTGAATCTGTGGAAGCTCCACGATAGCCACCACACGAAGTAACAAATAACTATCTAAATCCCAGTAACGATTAACGCGTTCCTGATTTTGGCATAATAACTAGTTACCGTGCTCGTTACCACAATAATAATGTAGTTACTGTAACGCGTTACTTAACAACGCGTTAGACCCTACACTGGAAAAGACAAATATCTGTCTGCAAACTTTTTTGATTCCACTATGATCCCTCTGCTTAACAAAGACCCAACTTTTTTCACCATCATACCTTTCCAATTTTAATAAAGTAAAAAAAAAAAAAAAGAAGTATTGTTAAACATTAAACTATTATTATGTTGTTACAGTATTGTTCTTGAAGAGCAGAGACAGCTATTTTCATGGATTGACACACAGACAATAAAGATGTGCATGTGTTTGTCAGTTCAATTCAATTTATTTATACAGCAACAAATCACAACAACAGTCACCTCAAGGCGCTTTATAAGGTACCCTACAATAATACACACAGAGAAAAACCCAACAATCATATGACCCCCTATGAGTAAGCACTTTGGCGACAGTGGGAAGGAAAAACTCTGGCAGAACCAGGCTCAGGGAGGGGGAACCATCTGCCATGACCGGTTGGTGAGAGAGAAGGATGTAGTCACATTTATTGGTTTTGCAAACGGTTGACACAAAGTTGGAAGAAAGCAGTAAGTTGGCTTTTATAAGAACTGTTAGTTAGACCAGCCATAAAAATAGAGCTAAAAAGTATGAAGATACATCGTCAAAGGCAAAACTAAGAAACAGCTTCTGTAGCTCCTGATCCCTGAGGGCCCCTAAATGTACATGATTCACCAACATCTCACTTTTTGACACAGCTGTTGGTCAGTAGCAACTTTTGCAATTATAATTAAAATTTGCAGTCACTGAAGCTAGCGAGACTAAAAAAAAGCCATGGTTTCAGATAAAACACACCCCTTCACAATATTAATTCACTATTTAAAAGAGACAAGTTAGGAGTGAAAGACCTGTGAAACTGTCACCACTGTACTGCCACAGGACACCTCTTAAATTACCAAGCAGCTTTGCTTTACATCTGCTCACGGAAAAAAAGACCAGTTATTGTTTATTCGGCCAGGGTAACATGTACGTTACAGGAATATAACAGTGGGATTCATCAACCCCCCCGCCCCCCCAGGCTTAACAGATTCTTCTACCTATGGTAGTGTCTGCATATGTACTCAATAAACAAAATACACTGTTTTTCAACACTGCACCACAGGGAGAAACTGAAAAAACTGAGTTTGTGACAGTTGGGCAAAAAAACAAACAAACCTCACAGCAGTGAAGAAAAAGGAGGAAAAACAGAAAATAGTGGAGGAGGAGAGGAAAGGGTCAAAGAATAAAGGGATGATAGGGAGATAGAGAAGAAGAGAGGGAGAGAAAGAGATGTAAGTGGGCTCTGCGGAGACCCTGGTCGGTGGCAGTCTGTCTCTGATTTCCATTCATTGTTAAGATGGATGAGATCCCAGCCGGACTGGGAGCAGACTGCCGCATTTCTTCTTCTTCATCTCTTTCTTTCTTTCTTTTTTTCTTTGGATAGGGGGGGCATTATTCAAAACAGAGCTTATTTTTGGTGGCCATTATGCATGCACACCTGATCAGCATGTCAGCCTGGCCTCCCCGCATCGCATGATGGAACGGCCCAATTTACCTCTTTCACCTGCCTTGCATAAAGGCACACTGAGCACACACCTTGCAGTACTGTACAACACACACACACACACACACACACACACACATATACACACCAAGTGGAATAGAGATTGGAGGATAGATCGCAAGGTGTGTGGAGGATCACACGTGGAAACGGGCACACACACACACACACACACACACACACACACACACACACACACACACTGCTGTTTATTTGCAAAATGTGTATGAAAGTGTGTACTTAAGCTATATAAGGCCATTGGAAGTGCAGCATATGACACACACTCACCTACTGTACTCTCTCACACACACACATACACACAGGACTCCCACACAGTATCCTAACTGTGTCAGTTGATACTGAGTCAAAACTGAATTCATTACCAAGTGAGGGCTCTTCCTCTCTCGCTCTCTGTATCTCTTTTGCTGTCTTTCTATGAGTGTAGCTCCAAAGCACACAGGGTTCATCTTGACAATACACTGCAAAGGCTGCATTTATATATATGAAATATAGTTTAAATACTCAGTGTTTTATAATTAATCAAATATAAAATGGAAATAATTGCGGCCATATTTAGATTTATTGATCGAGACTGATGGCTGTTTGATCCTCAGTTTTTCCTAAGTATGAATCTGTATCAGCATTACTTTTACTAATATTTATTTTTAATCTTTGTTACACTGTGGTTTGGCAAATTAGCTACAGCTTTCCTGAAGCTTTGGCCAAGCCAGTATTTATGATTTATGTTATTACTCATCACGTCAACATTGGCAGACCTACAGTAAAATGAATAAAAGCACATCTACAGTCTGTGTATCTGTGTGTGAGTGTTATAATCCTAAATCTTTTAGAGAAATCTGAAAATCTCAGTATTTGATATGAAAGTGAAAGGTGTCAATTACTGTAGAAAACGCTGGATATATGTTCATGCTCATGTGGATTCCTGCATAAATGCATTACATGAAAAGCGCCTGAAAGTAGATTAAAATCCAGCTTTACTGTACTTTCTTTAAGCAGCTGAGCGTGCGTTAATCATATAACCAAATCGTTTTTTTAATGCTGCTTGAAATGTGTGACGCTTTGAGCAACAACGGGCACACAAAATGTAAGACTCGTTTTTAAGGTTCATCTCCACACGTGTGCAGAACGTGGTTACACATTGGGCCAGTCGAGTGGTCACATTGCATTTTTTACTGCTTACCTACAGCCTTTTGAGAGAACTTACTGACCTGCAGCAACAGATCTCACTGCAGAAACATCACTGGTCAGCAGTTTGAAATGAGAAGGCTTCTTTTGTCTAGTTGTTTTTTGTTTCACAAATTGGAAAGAATTTGAATTATAAAACGTTTTATAAATGCGTATGTACCATAAGAGTCATGATCATACAGTCCATGTTTCCAAATCAACACTCAGCTCAATCTAAACCCTGCTGAAGGAAAACTTTAAAAAATAAAGTGAAATTAAGTTTCAACAAAAAAAAGTTTATTCACATTTTTACCTCATTAATATTTCTGGCAACTTTACAATGACTGAAGAATGTCAGCCTTTCAACGTGATATTTCATGTTGAATGATTAATACAATAATCAAATGTCACTGCTAAGATGTTCTTAAAATGACAGTTTAAGCTTAAAATTGCAGCCTGATATGCATCACCTGACAAGCTAGATTTTCCCATCAGAAAAATCTTCTTTTTTTAAAAAATTTTCTAGTCAATCTGCTGTAAGCTTTGGTCAATGCACTATCATGAAATTTTGATTAAATGATGAGAAGACATCTTAATTAGTGAATTTAAAAAAAAAAGATTCCCAAGTGTATTTGTCAGGCCTCATCAGATACCAACTTTAAGTTTTTGCTGATGGTTTAATTAAGTTCTGCAGTCCAATAAAAAGTATTGTATAAGTACTATATTGTGCATTCACAGGTAGTGCTGATGTACTTTCATGCAAAGTTACAAAAATGCAACTTTTACAAAAAGGTGCAAAATTAACCTCAAGCCTCTTAGAAAGTACTTTTCTTTGAACTTAAATAAGCAAGTTAAAAGAACAAGTTAATATTTCACCAAATTTCTTTCATATTTGGTCAGACAGAGTCATCAGTGACCTATTTGGGTTGTGGTTCACTTGCACCTCCTTAACTGGACATTTTTCCCTGAGTATTTGCTCCAAAATTGTCTTTAGGGAATACAATAATTTCTGTTGTTGAAGCCCTGTGTGACTATGGATTGGCTGACTTGCTTTACTGCTTCTCATCAAAAATGAATAAGTAAAAAAAGTAATCTTTATGTCCATCTTTTATTAACGACAATATAAAAGTATGCCGAGTAATAAGTGCCTTTATTCCACATAGTGAGTTATATAAATTCATCAGTATTAAGTGGTTAAAAAAAGAAAAAAAGTTCAATCTCTGGTTGAAATGAATTTGTCTCTGATTGGAGGCTCATTTACATGTTTCATGCTGTTCACATGAAATAAATACTGCTTTATGAGTTTCCTCTATTCACACCACGGTGCATTTAATTTTATGCTAAAATAAAAATGGTATGTGATTTAATGAGCTACTTTTCCAAATGGATTATGTCCATGCTACAGTACAGTGACTACAGTGTTTAATTAAATCTAATGTTTACTCACTACAGTTAGGATAGACAAAAAACATGAATTTTGATTTCCTTTCGACTTCACCTTCTGAAGAAGACAGGAGCAAAGAACAAAAGGTTGGTGCTGAACACCAGTAGTAGGACTGGGATCTGCTAGCAGGATAAAGCGACTGTACAAACTTAGGGTGGTTTTCAACAGATGGAATCAGCTAAAAACAAACAATGGATTGCCGCAATGTTCTAATTTGTACAACTTTTTCCCTGATAAGCCTTCTACTTATCCGAAATTAAGGCTATATTCCAGATGTTCAGAACTGAAATAGAAGTCAGGAAAGTTTGAGTGAAATCATGTTTCTGTGTTCTGCGTACAGCGATTGTGTATCGAGCACTGAGTAGTTACAAAATGCAAGCGACATCTCAAAAACAGCACCGGAGCTCCTGCTAACGCTCCTCACACTACGCCGTCTGTGTAGACATGGTGACACCGTGTGAAGATGTAAGCGGGCGCTTTAAATATAGCAAGAAGTTACTTGTTTTCATTTTGTCAACTCATCGACATGAGCAGCAGCAGCAGCAGTGGTAGTTAAGGTAAGTTCATTTAAAACCTGGGAGACTCACTGTTACATTTTTTTTTAAAGACAATTTCTGCTTCATTGTGATCGCACTGGATGATATCGTTGATAGGATTTTGGTAGATTTTAGTTCACCTAAGAGCAAATTTTGCAAAGTTTAATTTGCCAAAATGCAAAACAAAATAATCCAGAATGACTTTTATCAGACAAAACATCAAGTTAAACTTCTGGGATACTGATGTGGTCAGGAAAGTAGCTGATTTGGTGTTAATGAAATGAACAACAGGGGCACCAGAGGGGCAAAAATGAGACAACCCTTAAAACATGAATCCTTTTACAGGTGGGCAGACTTTTATTTCCCTCCTCATCTTTTTTGACAGTTTTTTTTTGACTAATGTTGTGTTTGGCTAGGGTCACTGTCACTACTGATAGCATGAGGCGATACCTGAACCCTACAGAAATCCTCCAGGATCATACATCAATACATGCCATTGCTAGAAGGTTTTCTGTGTCTCCCAGCACAGTCTCAAGAGTGTGGAGGAGAAAGACAGTTACTCTAGGAGAGCTGGACAGGGCCATGGAAGGACCAGCATCTGCTTCTTTGTGCAAGGAGGGAAAGGATGAGCACTGTCAGGACTACAACATGATCTCCACCAGGCCACTGGTGTGGATGTGTCTGACCATACACAGAAACAGATTTCATGAGGGTGGCCTGACGGTTGACGTCCTCTAGTGAGGCCTGAGCTCACTGTCCAGCACCGTGGAACCTGAACGACATTTGCCACAGAATACCAGAATCAGCAGGTCCACCATTAGTGTCCTGTGCTTTTCACAGATGAGAGCAGCTTCACTTTCAGTATGTGATGGATGTGAAAAGGTCTGGAGAAGCCACGGAGATCTGCTTGTTCAGCATGACAGTATCAGGATGAAATCATTGGATCCATTGTCAGACCCTACACCTGGAAGTGGAGTGCATCAGTTTTTCACCTTGGTTTTTGGGGTATCTTTTAATTAATTAATTAAGTTGATCATGTACATTGCTATCAAACAATGTGGCATCCTTTCCATATCAGGGCAGCTGACCCTTGATACAATCCGTTCTTGTATTTCACATCATTACCAAGTCTAATGGGAACTATTCACCACGATATATTAACAGCCCTTTCAGTTTGTGACACTGCAAACATGTAACAATCAAATACAGAGCATCATCCCAACAGAAGGGTCTAGATGTAGCACATTCCCATCTCCTAGAATGGTATCCATAGCCTTATGAAGTCTGCTGGAGTTCCCCCAACAGTGTGTCAGGAGGGGGGGAAGGAATATTGTCCATCAATAACTTTTCAGGAACTGGACTAAAGCGCCTTGAGGCAACTTTTGTTGTGATTTGGCGCTATATAAATAAAATAAAATTGAATTGACTAAAGAAACATGGGTATCTTCAATCCTGGAAGAGTTGATGTTGATACTAACTAGCATTAGATAAGGGATTAGACAACAATCTGAGGGAGGAGAAAAGAAAATTAAGCGAAGTAGTAGAGAGAAGGAAAAGAACTCGGCGAGTTAAACTGGAGAAAACAAAAGCCGAAAACCTCAAGGATAAGATGAAGAAGATGTGAGATGGAGAGATGAGAAGAAGAAAAAGGGTCGAAAGAGGAAGAAAGAAGACATGACATGATGGAGAGAGGAAGGTGCAGCAAGACGGGACAGAGGCAAGCAGGGCAGAAATGGAGACTGGAGAAAAGAGGGATGAAGCAGGTGAAGCAAAAGCCCAGTAGAGTCTCCTAAAGATATTTACGGCATCCAGCTTCAGCACAGCCTGGCCAGCTGGGGAGAGCAGGTGGACCAAACAGGTCAGCTCATTAAAACACACACACTCACTATTGTCCTCTTTTAGCTAATGTTTGAGTGTGCCATTACTGCGGCCGCCAGGTTGCCGCTCCACTCCCATGTGTAAAGAAAAAAGAAAAAAAGAAAAAAGCTTGACTCTTTCACGCAAACTGGGCCAGGTGTGTGTCATTGTGTTACAGGGGTTAAAAAGACATGACCCAAGAGTGGGACAGCGAAGAGAGATGGTGGAGCAGGTTTGTGTGTGTTTCTCCATTAATCATAGCTGTGCTCCAGGCCAAGCCCTCTGTCCCACCTTTTCACACAATGGACCACACTCACCCCTCTGTGAAGCGCCTCACACACATTTACACACACAGTACAGAGAGAGCCCGAGAGTTTGGAGCTACATCGAATCATTTTGGGGAGGGAAAAAGAAATGCACACTTTTATTTTCTGATATTATCTTATTTTCCTGTGACTAAAAAAAATTTGTGTGCGTGCTAGTTTTTGTTCTGTTATTTCTAAAAAAAAACCAAACAAACAACATGTTGTTCTTACATAGTATTCACAGCTAATGTGAAGCCCAGTGTGAAGTCCATGGGAAAATGACCCCATGCTTCTTTGATTTGTAAAAACGTTCCCAGCCGAGTTTCCTGGGATAGGCTCCACCCCCGAATTGGATAATGAAAAAATGGTTGCATCGCGTTAATAACGCTAGCATTAAGTGTCTGAGCACCCCAAGGGTTAACATCATTAACATTACTTTCACTTGGACTTCTGAGCAAGTATCTCATAAGTTAAGATAGATTTCTTTAGAGCAAGTAGTCCATGTCTGCATACCTTAAAATTCACATCTTTATAGCCTGTCCGTGAGTGCCAGCAAGGCTTCCTGAAACAAGAGAGGGAGCTCTTAATCTCACAGAAAGAGGGAGAGATAAAGGGTACCAGGTGTTGTCCAGGTCAGACGTAGGTCCACCTCTGAAGCACTTCTGGCCTATCAAAAGCTGGTCTGAACATTATTAGATCGCTGTAATTGTATGCAGGAATTTCAGGTCTGATAAGTGGGGGATTTCAAGGAATAGGTTATATTATGTGGAGTACCCACAATCCAACTGACATTCAAGCCTTGGCCTAGCAGACAGAGAAACTACAACTTCTGTGTGGAGTTTGTCTGTTCTTCCTGCGCTTGTGTGGGTTTTCTCCAGAAGTTCAGATGTGTGGCAAATTAGGAAGCATGCAAGGTTAGAAGTTTTACTTCCTGATTGAATGAAGTTCTTAAAACTACTTTGATTAAAAAGTCACAGAAAAATTCATCCATGTTCTCACTGGGGTTTCTCTCCTTCTTTTAAACAAACTCATATTCAGTGTTGGGGAGTAACGGAATACATGTACCGCCATTACGTATTTAAAATACAAAATATGAGTAACTGTATTCCGTTACAGTTACCGTTTAAAAAGGTGGTATTTAGAATACAGTTACTTTGTTGAAATAAATGGATTACACGGCGGTACTTCCCTGTTTCATATTGTGGCGGGTCAGGACTGTTTGGGTTTTGTTTGACAGCTACATTCTGTTGTTCCAGGCGGCAGCGTTACAGTTGCCATGGTTACAGGGTGACGCTCTCTCTCTGCGTGTTTCCTGGGTGAGAGAGCGCCTGTTGTTGTTGTTGTGCTAAGCTAATAGACAGAATGCTACAGGTATAGCTCTAAAGGATGTAGCATCATAGGCAGTGTAGTCCATGCTGCAGGGAGAATGGACTGCCATACACGTTATGTGTCTGTGAGCGAGGGAGGGAGAAAAAGGAAAAGTACAAGCTGTCATCGAGCAAAAACGGGAGCTGGAAGCATGTAAATATAATAATAACCACTGCAGCCAAGAAGAGAGCCTGACGAGCCCAGTTGTAAGTAAGCTATTAAGACTCGACTGTACACCGTGTTCGTGTTTTCCTCCAAAAACAATAAGTTCAGTTGGAGCAGCCTTTCAACGCCTCTCTCTGTCTCTCGCTAGCAAAGTTGACCCAGACAACAAAGTAAAGCTAGTTTTCGGCTACGAGCCCGACACAGAACCCACCATATTAGTCAGAGGTCCCTTTACTACAGTTCGGATAAGCGGACCTTCAGTAACAGTAATAAATCACAGCAATAGTACATTCATGTAGTTGTAAACAGCATGATAATATATTAAGTAATCCAAAGTATTCAGAATACGTTACTCTCATTGAGTAACGTAACGGAATACGTTACAGAATACAGAATACATTTTGTGGCATGTATTCTGTATTCTGTAATGGAATACATTTTAAAAGTAACCTTCCCAACACTGCTCATATTTAACTAAATAAAGTGGCTTATCATTAAACGGCATAAATAAATGAACTCAGATGGTATTCATCAGTCAGAGGTCCCAGGCAGTGCTTATCTGTTGAGCTTTGCCAGTTAGGCTGTACAAGTCTATCCATCCATCAATCCATGTTGGAGCTAGCTGCGATGAATATGGTTGTTTAGTATTATTAATAATAATGTATTGTGATTTATCTTTTAAATTGTTCAATTGACTGCACTGCATAATAAAAAAATATATCAGTTTATCTGTTTGCATTTAGATGAAGTACGTTCAGTTGTTGTCCAGCTAATTGGCCCCCCCTCCCTCCGCTTCCTGTGTATCCGTTCACAGGTAAAGCTGTGACAGTTTCGCCAAGGGTGTGAATCTGCCACCCAAAGTACCACCTCACCCCACCTCATCCACGAACCAACACCCCAACCCTGGGTGACACCTCGGGTGTCAAACTTGGTAATTGGTGGCGGCGTAAGGTGTAAACAGGGTGACGGTGGCAAGGCTATAATCGCCCTGCTTGCGGTGTGAGCGGAAGGAAGGGAGAGGAGGATGAAGAGCAGCTCTGACAGGGTGCGAGACCCTCACACAGCCACCTGCGCAAATTAACGTGTGTGGCCACACGCAGAGCAACACATTCACACGCAAAACACACAGCTATAGGTAAGAAACGCCTGGGCTCGGCCGCAGGCATCATTTTTCTATATAAAAATACACACGCATTGTCATAATTAAGCATATGACACACACTTTAAAAACATACAGTTAGGTGGTAGATGAAAGACAGTACGTGGAGCTACACATATACAGTTGGGAACAAGCTGTGAAGGAAGACGGGAAGCTGCAGAGCTTCGTTGAACCGTCCACTTTGATTACATTGGAAAAAGTGGGTAAGTGTTTGCGAGAGACATTTTTCTCACCCAGAGCATAGATCCTCGGCCCTGCATTAGTGCCAAACCAAATTACCCTCCTGCCCGTCTGGTGCCCTCAGTCCAAACCACATGCAAACACACACAGACGCACACTTGGGAGGAATGAAACACCACTGCAAGAAACATTTTATGTTGGACAGTCTCTCTCACACGCACACACTGCCCGTGACTATGACGCAGTATGACAGGCAGGAGTCGCCTAGCATGGCCCGCTGTCCCCTCTAACTCTCCCTTCTCTTCTTCCATCAACAGCGTTTTTACTCCCGTCATCATCCTCTCCTCCTTCGCTTAACATTCCTAACTGCTTGACTTTACTTCATTTTATGCGACTCTATAAATTAAGTGCATAATTGCTGTTGGCAACAGCACACATATGAAAAATGGAAACGTGTCCTTCCCAATATTTGTAAAGGCCAGTCATCAGATGAATCCAAATGGTAAGAGAAAACAGATTTTCTCCTCTCAGTATTCAACATTAGACACACATAATATTAATGATAGCGTGAATGGCCAATTCATTTTACGAAGGGGCCACATGAGAAACTAGGGCTGTTGTGAAGGGCTGCACCAATGAGCTGAACTCAATTCTGCTCAATATTAATTTCCCCTCTTTCTAAACTGCTACTGGTAAGGGTCAGTGTTACAATTAGGCAATGAAAATGTGGTTTAGGCACAGTAAAACTCCATTTACTGTACAGTTAAGAAAATGGACATTTTTTTAGCTTAATTTCAAAGACTTTAAACTCAGTTCATTTACTTTACTCCAGTTTTTCTAAATAATTTTCTGGGTTTTTTGTTCAGTGAGAGAAATCTAGTCTTTTGGGTTGAACAAGTGCATGTAAGTCCAGTTCGATATCTGAGGTGGGAATGCAATCAGCAGCGGATAGATGATCCTCACTGGGATTCAAGCTTCATTACTGAGGTATATCCAAGGGTTGACAGAGAAGGATGCTAGGTACAGGGTGAGATGAAAGAAGATGATCTGCTGCAGCTCAGAGGATGGAGTCCTGAGGATGAAGTTCAAATAAAGTTGCAATGGTGTACTGTACATGTTAGCACCGATTGTCGAACCAATTGATTATGCAAACAGAATAACAAAAATGACAGAATTTCATTCAACAAATCTGAAACTTCGTGGGCTACCTGTATGACACAGCAGAACTTATTTTACACACAATTCACATTAAAAATTCTCTAAAAGGAAACAACAGCAGAAGCATGTTAGCCAGTTCATTGCCTTTAATTAACAGAGGAGGTGACACTTGTGAGAAACAGTGATTGGCTTTAACTGTCTGTCTCAACTCTAACTGTCAGTCTAAGCAGCCGCACCCCTGACTCCAGTATTCAGAGCTATAAATCTTTTTTTTCTTCTATAATTCACCTATTTAGACATGTTTTAACGACTTAAACTTTGGGATTTTTGATTGACAGGTGTCCCATACAGGTAGCTGTAGCCATTAGGTTTTTTGCTATGCTTCACTTCCCCAAATTGAAGACACTTGGCTGTTTTTGTGGGATTGTTTGCTGTGTGCTAGACACTATCCAAGACGTTCAGTTGTGATGAGTGAAATTATAGTTTATTAGACTTCTAATTAGCACTAATTTCCAGTTATACATGTCTAAGCATTGTCATGCACACAGTTTAGCCTGCTAATGATGACCAACACTGTTTCATCCACTGTACTTTTGGGGATTTTTAACAACTCTATGAAAATGTTCTGCTTGGAAATCTTAACTGTAGCCCTTCTATTCTTTACTCCTGAGTCATGGTCTTAAATATGAAACTCAGCTCAGTATCACATCCATCTCCTCTTTCAGCCTCAACTCTCCTTTTCTTCCCCTTTAGTCCCTTCTCATCACATTTAGTCTGACCTCTTCCTTCTCACTTTTCCAAACTTTCCTGCCACGCTTGCAGTATTAGTTTTCTTTTTTTCTCTAATTTTGTTTCTTCAAAGTTCTTTTTGCACACAGTTACTCACTTTAATATGCATCTTATTTTTTCCTTTTTGTTTTTCCTTTCCACTTCTCCTCTTGCTTCCTCTCCCTCTAACCATCATCCTTTCTCCCCCAGACATCGCGTCAATCTGCTGATCCTGAACTTTGCGTCTTGTCCTGTCCTTGTAGAACTGGGACTATACAGCAAACCCAGATGGACTATCCCTGTTCTACCAGAGACTAAAATACCACAGAAAGATGTTAGCATTATGGGAGGAGGCGTCATATGCCCCCACCCCCCGTAACATCATCTCCTGTATTATTCAACACAATGAGCCCTCCTTCTGTGCAACACTGGTCCCTGACCTTTTCATATGAGCCTCTTTCAGCCGAAATAAACTCTGCACACAATGTCAGAGATATTACATGTTTTTGAAGAACAATTTGAATATATATGTACATGTTCATAAAAAAAAACACCCAGCCCACCCCTGTGGGCGGTTTATCCTTCAAGCTCGGGTCCTCTACCAGAGGCCTGGGAGCTTGAGGGTCCTGCGCAGTATCTTAGCTGTTCCCAGGACTGCGCTCTTCTGGACAGAGATCTCCGATGTTATTCCCGGGATCTGCTGAAGCCACTCGCCTAGCTTGGGAGTCACCGCACCTAGTGCTCCGATTACCACGGGGACCACCGTTACCTTCACCCTCCACATCCTCTCGAGCTCTTCTCTGAGCCCTTGGTATTTCTCCAGCTTCTCGTGTTCCTTCTTCCTGATATTGCTGTCATTCGGAACCGCTACATCGATCACTATGGCCGTCTTCTTCTGTTTGTCTACCACCACTATGTCCGGTTGGTTGGCGACCACCATTTTGTCCGTCTGTATCTGGAAGTCCCACAGGATCTTAGCTCGGTCATTCTCCACCACCCTTGCGGGCATCTCCCAATTTGACCTCGGGACTTCCAGATTATACTCGGCACAGATGTTCCTGTACACTATCCCGGCCACCTGGTTATGGCGTTCCATGTATGCCTTGCCTGCTAGCATCTTGCACCCTGCTGTCATGTGCTGGATTGTCTCTGGGGCATCTTTACACAGCCTGCACCTGGGATCTTGCCTGGTGTGATAGACCCCATCCTCTATGGATCTTGTACTCAGAGCATATATATATATATATATATATATATATATATATATATATATATATATATATATATTATTTATTTATTTATTTATTTATTTATTTATTTATTTATTTATTTATTTATTTATTTATTATTGTTATATTGTTATTAAATAATTGGGCAGCACGGTGACACAGTGGTTAGCACTGTTGCCGCACAGCAAGAAGGTCCTGAGTTCAATTCCACCATCAGGCCGGGGTCTTTCTGTGTGGAGTTTGCATGTTCTCTCCGTGTTTGCGTGGGTTCCCTCCGGGTACTCCGGCTTCCTCCCACCGTCCAAAGACATGCAGCTTGTGGGGATAGGTTAATTGGATAATCCAAATTGTCACTAGGTGTGAATGTGCGAATGAATGTGAGTGTGAATGGTTGTCTGTCCCTATGTGTTGGCCCTGCGACAGACTGGCGACCTGTCCAGGGTGTACCCCACCTCTCGCCCTATGACAGCTGGGATAGGCTCCAGCGCCCCCCGCGACCCTGAAAAAAGGATAAGCGGAAGCGAATGGATGGATATTGTTATTATTCTAAAACATAAGAACATAAGAAAGTCATTGCACTGTAGGAACTTTTGAGACAAAATCTACACAGTGGCCTTGCAAAAGTGAAACACGCCGCTGTTTTTCTCATGAGACCAATTTTAAAGACCCAGCAGCCATCAGGTGTTTCTACTGGACATCTCCTCTAACACAGTAAGTGTTTATGTTTATGAACTTGGCTGGTAGCAGTGAATATGTTCCATTCAAATATCCCAAATATCATTGATGGAGAATGTAGAGAAAACAAGGTCAAAGTTTCTTTAACCTCTTAACACACAGTGAGCCATTTTGGGTGAAGGAAGGGTTGGGTTAGGTAACATCAACCCCTACAGATAGAATTTCTGCTAATTTAGAACACCCAAATATAGCACTGTCTAACCGAATGAATGAAATGAGACTAAAAGAAACTCTAATCTGAACCCTGGACAGTTCTGCTGAATGTCAAAATGGACACAATCGTATCAAATTCATAGATTTATCATCTGACAACAGCAGCAAGGAAAAAGCATACCTAAAAAGAATGACGTGCATAGATTGGTGGAAGCCCTGAATAGATCAATGCTAGGCTCCTGGCCTGTATGAAGTTGTCCCTGACACCCTGAGGCCTCATCATCCACCATGATCCAGACTCTGATGCATCGACCTGAGCCTGAGCCTCAAGTCAATAAATCCATCCTTCCTCCTCTGACTTCACTTCATTCTTCTTTTTCCCTCGCTCTCCAGTGACCGAGGAGGTGAGAGGTGTGTTGAAAAAGAGGAATGAACACAGCAACAGTCTATCATGGCAAGGTCGAATGATGTCCAAAACTCTGGGACACAGGGGGCAGGGAGGTGTGAGGGATATGGAGGATGAGAGAAAAAATGGGAAGAGATAGGAAGTAAGAAATAAAGACAAAGATGCTGACAGTCTAGATAGATAGAGAGGTTTACAAGGAAGGCCATAGAGTCTTATCTTTAAATCAGGTCCAGTAGTGGGTTTTAGAGGTGTCGTCTTATTCTGTCATGCGGAAAAATAAGTTATTTGGCCACGGGAGACAAAGCACTGATGCTCCATTGGCATCAGTGCTTTGTCCAGAATGACAGGTATCATCAAATGTTAGATGAAACACTGTGTATGTTTTTTGCATTATTGCTACATGATGAACCCAGTGGTGTTTCATCCCGTGACTTTTCTTCTCTTTTTTTTTGTTTTCTGATGAAACATCTCAGCCACTGTTGGAGGGATGGGTGTGCACACTGTCATGAAATTTGTTAGAGATACATACAGAACCCAGAGGATGCCTTCTGCTGGCTTTGGGAGTCCTTTGACATCTTTATAGAAGCAAGTAAGCTATCATTTCTGCATATAAAAATGTCTACAGCTGATTAGTGATACTAATGTAAACTATGAGTCTGCAACTTTTCATCCAGTGCTATCTTAAACTTTGAGGTCTTTGAGCTTTAAGTATGCATTCATCAGCATAAAAAACAGATGTCTGTTGTATATTTTTGGTAATCTGTTGACTTTTCATTTAGTATCACTATCACACAGCCGCCTTTAGAGCTGAAAGACAAAGCTGTTAAGCAACATTATGTCAAGTTTCAGCGATTATAAAAACATATTTACAGGCTGCTACAAAAAATAGTTGTCATCTGCTTTATAAAAATTGTATAAGCTTTTTTCTTTGTTTTTTAACCCCGTTTGGATGCTTTTAAGGTCTAAAACTGAGTTCTATTTTCTTGTTTTTGTAATCTTCTTGTAATTGCATTTATATATAAGGCCCCATCTTATCTTAATGACCTTGTAGTACCATATCACCCTATTAGAGCACTTCGCTCTCGCTCTGCAGGCCTACTTGTTGTTCCTAGAGTATTTAAAAGTAGAATGGGAGGGAGAGCCTTCAGTTTTCAGGCCCCTCTTCTGTGGAACCAGCTTCCAGTTTGGATTCGGGAGACAGACACTATCTCTACTTTTAAGATTAGGCTTAAAACTTTCCTTTTTGCTAAAGCATATAGTTAGGGCTGGACCAGGTGACCCTGAATCCTCCCTTAGTTATGCTGCAATAGACGTAGGCTGCCGGGGGATTCCCATGATGCATTGAGTTTTTCCTTTCCAGTCACCTTTCTCACTCACTATGTATTAATAGACCTCTCTGTATTGAATCGTATCTGTTATTAACCTCTGTCTCTCTTCCACAGCATGTCTTTTATCCTGTCTTCCTTCTCTCACCCCAACCAATCACAGCAGATGGCCCCGCCCCTCCCTGAGCCTGGTTCTGCCGGAGGTTTCTTCCTGTTTAAAGGGAGTTTTTCCTTCCCACTGTCGCCAAAGTGCTTGCTCATAGGGGGTCATATGATTGTTGGGTTTTTCTCTGTATCTATGAAGCGCCTTGAGGCGACTTTTGTTGTGATTTGGCGCTATATAAATAAAATTGAATTGAATTGAATTGAATTAATGTATTTAGTTATTTTTTGCTTTTACTAATTAGCTGCAGACACAAAGTGCAGTAAGTAGTTTCAGACAGAAACCATGGCAAAGAAGGTGGCTAACTTCCTGTTTTATGTATGTGTGATCACATCAATTATATTTTGAAGTGCTTATGAAACTGCAATACTTTTCCATCATCTTTCTACTCTACTGTGTGTTTTGCCCCAAAGGGTAGTATAAAATAAAATATTATAACCTCCTCAGTTGACATAAGTACGTATGATGCACATGCATGACTTTATTAGTGTGTGCTAGAGCTGCAGTGAAGAACAAAGGATTTTCTCCCAGACTGCATTTGGCCCACATCAAGCTACATTTAACCATCTAACCTAAGCCTAAATACAACTCTTTGTTAATTTGAGCTGACAGCCATGTGTGGGACAGCCAGTACGATAGAAAGAGGGGGAATTCACCCCAAGAGGGATATGTGAGGGCAAAAATGTCCCCAGCGAAGCTTCCCAGTGTGAAGGGACAGTTGGATTCTGTCAATTCAACACATTTTCTGGATTATAATAGGCAGTTAGTAAAAGTAGGTTTCTCAACATGATTTTAAACTTTTACCCCAAACCCAACTCTAAAGTAAAGGCGGTAAAGTGGACTATCATAAGAGAAGTAAAACTGCACAGCTGAGGACTCCTGACAGTCCTCAAGGTGGTTCAAGGGTTCCTTAAGGGTGGTAAGGGTTTTTTTTATTAGTCCTTTATTAATCCAGGTAAAAATCTGAATGAGATTAAAATCTCATTTCCAAGAGAGACCTAGCATCATGGCAGCAAACTATGAACTTAATTCTAACTTACATTTAAGTCATTGCAGTGACCCCAAAACGTTATTCTGCAATGTATAAAAGACCTCTGGCCATAAGATGTTTGCAAAGGTCTTTCCTTATGGTAGAAAGGTGTATTCACAATGAGGTCTCAACCCTTTCCTACCACCCAGAACTCCCAATGTGGCATCAAACTATGCTGTTGCTGAGCCTTCCCCTTCCTGTCCATGTCTACAAAGCGTTTGAGTTTATTCTTATTAACCACAGGCAGACAAAATATGCAGCAGAACAGTTTAGCACCGAACACATTTTTTAGGATTGTGGGGAAACTTTAAATGTGGTCTTTGCTGTCTCATTTGTCTTCCCAATTTTTAAATATTTTGGGGGGTTTCATAAGAACAAAAAAACATTTACAAAACCGCTCTATGTAGTTCATCATCTGTTGTGAAAACTGCATCATTCAAAATCAAAAGCCACACCTCTCAGATAAGAAATGAGGAATGGTGTTTTGAAAGACAACACACACAGAGACGAACACACTGGGCATAAGGATGGGGGCTTAGCCAACTTCTGCGAGTCGTCCCGACTTAACTTGAGCTCCAGACCGGGTCTTAATATTCTGCCGGAGTGGCAGAGCTGTTCTTCTGCACGACCAATCCCATCGTCAAGTCAAATTTGCATTAGCAAATGGGAAAGCAGCAACGGCCTATTTGTTAATCTGATCTTTGTTTACCCAACACTCTTGTAATCCACTTTTAATTAAATAGCCGCCCAAATATGTGTGAGCAGCAGTTTGACTTTGTCTGTGCCCACATAGCCAGACTGAAGCAGACAGAGAGAAAGAAAGAAAGAAAGAAATGGAGAAAGAATAAAACATTGGCTTTCCGTTGTTACACTCCCTACCGAGTTTGCTTGAAAGATGCGGTTCTGCACATGGCACACATCTCCTTTTAATGCAAAGGAACTTAAATTGCACTGTGAATTATTTTCTAAAGTACTTCCAATGGCACGCGCACACACACAAATATGCACACACACACACACACACACACATAGGGTTTATGCAGGTCACTTCTGGAGATGCAGCTTATTCCATTGTCTGGTCAAATATCTGATTCTAACCTCAAAATAGATTTGTATATCCTATCTGTCATAAACCATAGGCTGTGTAGTATGAATAAATCAAATAACGCACACACAAATGCTTGAAAACACACTTTCAGAAACACTCACTCGACGTATCACCTGCGAACACACCCACATCCCACACAGTACACAATATGGCAGCATAATGTCCTTTATCTTTTTATAGTTAATGCCATCCTAGGCCTGATAATGCAAGCAGATACCTGGTAGGCAATTACATCTTCCCGTTTCCCTCTGTAATAAAAATGCACCGGTAATAGAAAAATAAGGGTAAATAACACAACAGAGTGAATGAAGCTGGCCCGGCCTGCACTATACATCCCCAATAAGTCAGCCTCCACTGTCACAAGCCACATTGTCATTCATATGTACCTCCTCTGCTGTTCTTGCATGTAAAGGGAAGGCACCGGCAGGGACATTGTGTCTCTATCTGGGTATTAGAGGTGACATCACATTATCCTCATCGCCAACGCGTATCTAAATAACCAACTTCTTGGATTTTTGTGCGCTTTTCTCAGTGGGGTTTGTATTCATGCATCCGTATGTGTGAATTTAGAAAGAGACAGACAGTGCTGTGCAGATTGTGTGAATGTGAGCGTGCATGTTTTGTGCTGTTAATTCAGTGCTAAAGCATGGGTAATGTCATACAAAAGCCACATGGTTGCTCCAAGGTGTTTTGAACGACAGAGGGACAAATCCATTAACTAGAATTCGTGTATCTGGGTATTTTAGCATTCTAAAACCCTCGGGTTTAAAAAAAAAAGATCCATTACAAAATAAGAGCGAGCCAAGTCCATGCAAGAAAACATCCTCAGCTCAAGCCACTGGGTCAGTCCAAGGTCATTTGTTGGTTGTTGCTACAGTGACACAATGTTGTATACTTTTTTTCAGACTACCGTGGTCGGCATTTACAAATTAGGCTTCGCCATCACTTTTAATAGAGGAAAGAAACCTGATATCCAGATTCAATCTGACAGAATCTAAGCAGTAGCCTTTAAATACAAACACCCTAGCTATTTTCCATATTATACCATTAAGGTTTCGTTTTCTATTTGAGACTCTCAATGCTGTTTAAAAATGTCAAAACATGGTCATTTCTGTCTGCATGTAACACGTAAGGTAGGATTTTGTGAACACTAATGTAAATATGTAACCTTTCACAAGTGAGAAAAACGAGCTGCAGGAAGTATGTTATTAACATTAAACAATTCATTTAATAGTCTACATTTAACAAGTAAGCTGTTGGAGCCTAAAAATAAACTGATGAATGAGCTATAGTGAATGCTGTCAAAAATAACTTAAATGTTACCTCTTAATTGGTATTTTGTGAAGAATGTTTTATATACTCATTCTTTTCTTCTTTGAAATAAAAAATATACTTCCTTGTAGATTCTCTAATTGTATATATTTTGGCCTTTTTTTCTAAACTATCATTTTCTTCTTTTTAAAGGAAAAGAACATTGGTAGAAGAGAAACTGCATGCACAACCCCCTGGGATTTAGAGGAGCATCATATAGGGTGATCACCATGGACTGGGTTTAGATCTTATGGGGTTAAATGTAAGTCTCTCCCTCATAATGGCACCAAAGGGTGTATGGACAACTGTTATCTCTCCAAATTATATGCCTACCCAAATAAATCGACACAGGGTAATTGTATTTTCACTAACTCTTGCTCAGGCATTACTACCAACCCCCCACCCCCCATCACCCTTTATAAAAGCTTGGCCTTGGATATACTTCTCACCATAAACACAAATGGTAGTTCGCTATTTAGCTGAGTTGGACCATGAATATTCATTGATGGCTCACTTTTCTCATAACGCTGCAGTCATAAAGGAGGAGCAGGCTAATACACCCGCTGTTCCAGGGAGAGAGTATTAAGGGGAGATTTAATAGAGGCGTGAGTATGGACGGACTCATTATCTTTCTATTAGCCCTGTGTCTGCCAGCAGGGTTATACTGACTTCTATTAGGTTAGCGGCCAGATACACACACTGTTACGCACACATTTGCAAAAAAGAAAAAAAAAACTGCTAATAAAGGCTAATTTAGTAGCCAATACTGCCCAACAGTAATGGTTCAAGCAAATGAGTGTCCTCTTTGGGACTTGATTTACGAGGTTAGTAAATGTGTTAGTGTGTGTGTATGTATTTTGCATTAAAGACAAGGCTGTAAGATATAACAAGAAAAATGCCACATTCCTGATATATGAACATGTAGTAACTCATAGTGTTTCCATTTATCTACTCCCTGGCTAATATTCATGTGTTATTTTGCTGAGATAAGTATAAAGGATCCTTTATTTTTTTTTCTTGTATTATGTAGTACACCCCCACCACTTAACTGTGTGTGCAGTGCCTTGTTATTTGCATCATTGGGGCCTTGAGGTAATAAACACAAGGTAGAGACCACTAAGTTTTATTCCTCTAAAGTGAAGTTATCTCAGTTTGCTAAAGACATATTTAGCCACACTGAGCCCTCTGAGCCATAACAGATGGTGACCCTAGAGTTAGAGTTAGGATACGTGTAATGCTTAGGGTCATCACCGCTGATTACATAGAACTCAGGAGGTTATATTTAAATTATTATTTATATATAATAGGAATTAAAAATTATTCAATTCAAATTCAAACAATTCATCAGTGTGAGGAACATTTAAGACTGTTTAACTGTTTACATTTTTCTATTATTTAGCTAGTTGATTCTATGTCTTGAACAACTACATCATGGCACCGCCCCCTCTTCAAGTTTTCTGTTGCTTCTCATAGCATTATCTAAGTTTCTTCAAATAATATTATACTATCCAGCGTTACATGTAATAAAGTTATGTCAAAGTAGTTTTACTGCTGAGTAAAATGCCACCACTTCCTCTTACTGCCACCTACTAACAGTCATCTGATTGGTCATGAGACTTCATCATAGCCAACTCTTGCAGGCTGCGACAACAAACACTAGTAGTCCGACCAGAGCTTCTTTAAACAGTGTTATTTTCTCAGTCACAGCCATACATGTTCAAACCCTTGTCCTAAATATACAAGTTGACAATAACAACTTGACATTAACAATGTATATCCTGGCAGTTTTTCTTACATTTTCTATATAAAGGATGGAGACAGTACGTGGAGTTTTTAAATGCAGAAGGTGTTTCTGTTCTTTCCTAATTGTAAATCTTTAAATAACCAATTAGCACTATTGCAATTAGACTGGTAAAATGTTTATATTAAAATATTATGGGTAATATTGGCTTAGTTTAAAACTAAATAACGAATACAACAAATCTGTGTCAGATATATAGTGTTGTGACTGTCATTTTTAAGGCAGGGATAGTGTGTTTTTAAATGTAAATAATTATTTTATTTTGTTCCTCACAGTTCTGTGAATTAGTAAGTACACCACTTGATTCAGTGGCTCATAGACCTACCTTTAGCAGCAATAACTTGAATTAAGTAATTGCTACTTATTTTATACATAAGTCTCTTTCATAGTCTCTGACATAGGTTTTTGAGCCATTTTTTGTAGATTTGCTGATGTGCTTGGGGTAACTGTTCAATATTTAAACTACATCTAGTGTTATTTGCTTCTAAAAACATAAAAGCTTTCTGGGCAAGCCTGAGAAGATGACCTTAAAATTAAGGTTGGTAAAGTTTTGGATTTTTATGGCCTTCAATCGCTCAGTGATTACCCGAAAAACATCTGTATTTCTTATTATTCTGAGGATATTCATGTTATGCTCAGATTCAGTCCAATATTATTGCATTTGTTCTGTCACGTTAAAGTCTCTACCTTTACTACACAATGTTTTTCCATCGTGTGAGGAACCGTACCTCAGCATATAACTAACCACTGAGATCTTCAAACTTAAAACATTAAATTCCCTCTTATATGTCCTGACTGCCGTTCCATCGTCGCCCTAATTGAATCATAAATACAAGTATATGTATATTACCCATTAATAAATAAAGACACTATTTTTTATTAATGAAGTGGAAAATGTGGTATGGTGAGACATCAATCATTTAGCATAAAAACTATGTGTATTAGTGGGGTGGGTGATACGGGGCAGGGGAATAAAATTAGGGCTGTTAAATACGCAGCACTGTGTGCATTAGTGTGAGTTTTTACGTAAGCAATTATGGAAGGCTTCAATGTTAATTTATGTGTGATCAGCGAACAAGAAGGGGGGGGGGGGGGGTCACGTAAGTGGATGAAATAATAAGATGGAAATGTGAGAAAAGAGGGGAAAGTGACAGTGGATTGAGAGATAAAAAGGGAAGTGAGGAGATGGAGAGAGGAGTGGCACAGGACGGAAGGAATGCATTAGTGAGGAGACATGTGGGAAGATTGTGTGAACAACACGCATATTAATGAGGCAATATGAATCACACTGATTACAGCAACAATTAAGGACTGGTCGCCTTGCAGCATGTGGCAGAAGGAGGGATGAAGGAAGAGGGCAAAGTGAGACAGGAGCTTGTCAGACAAAGGACTGTGTGTTGGAGTGGATGGAAGCTGATTTTTTTTTTTTTTTTTGGGGGGGGGGGGGGGGGCAGGATTGGGTTTTTTGTTGTTGTTGTTGTTGTTGTTTTTATGGGTTTTTTTTAAACCAACAGTCTCTATTCAAGTGCTGTCAGCTTTGGAGCAATTTTGGCCAATTGTGGCCAAATCATGTTAGCACAAATTCTGTGTTCATGATTCACGCTGACCTTTAAAGCATTTTCCCTCAATACAATCATTGAAAAAACTAGCTTCTCTAAAATGGTTAAAACGTCTTCTACAAACTCAGTGGAAAAATCTTTATGTGAGCAGAAGTCAACCTCTTTCGTCCAATGACAGGAAATTTTAGATAACCTTCTTATCTCACATACTGGGCTCCAAAGTTGAAGCCAAGACATCCTGGTGGCTCATGGTGAAACCTTCATCTTCAAGCCGCATCATATCCACTTCTTCAGTTGCTTTGACTAGACAAGACAATTGCAACCACATCACAACAGAATGTTCACAAAAGGAATCGTGTCATAATAAAAACAGCTGCTTTTACTTGCAATACAAACTATTCATGGTGGGGTGCCACTTCAGACCAGTTACTCTGCTCACAGACCACACAGAGGCCAAAGGTTGTGTAAACCAGCCACATCAGCAGATTTGACAAACTGGCATTAATTGACACCATTGAGAATGATCTGTGGGTGCTATTGGTCAGTGATGACCTTACCTCTAACTCTATGCAATTTCTTATGTATTTGCTGTTTATGCCTAAAGCAGGGTTAGGGTTATCATCTATGATTACTTAAAACTCACAGGTTTAACATCCATCTGATGATTGGCATTCGAAGGCTAGGGTTTTGGTTTAATTAGTTCAAGTCAATTCTATTTATTTCGCACTGCATCACAACAACAGTTGCCTCAAGGCATACAGAAAAAAACCTCAACAATCAGACGACTCCCTATGAGCAAGCACTTGGTGAGAGTAGGGAGCAAAAACTCCAGCTGAACCAGCCTCAGGGACGGACAGCAGGCTTGGACTTCCGAGACAGAAAACTCTTTTAATAGGGAAAAACAAAAACAATGAATGGATAGAAGAGGATTACATCATCATGTGCCTATTTAACATGTAGCTAAACCAAAGCTAACGCTAAACCTGGTTCTTTGATGTCCTAGTAGATGTAAAGGGGTTAAATGTACCCTTCTTTTAAATGTATTTCTTTATTGCTCGGCTTTTGTACACAACCATGATAAAAAATAATAATATATAACCCTGGGACATTGTACTTAGCCTCACCTGATTTGTACTTTTGCAACACCAACCACATTCTAAGTGTCTAAGCCTCATGTTAGCTTTAACAGTTTGGCCCTAGTTTTCAAAGCTTAACTTGGTTATGGGAAGTTTTACTGCTCCGTTGTAATAATAATTGACTTACAATCAAGCTAATTTTACTAAAGACAATGCTCTATGCATCAAAAACTGTAATTATTATTACTGCTGTTATTGTTTGGGCATTATATTTATAGCACATTAACTAAAATGCCATTCCCTTTTGCTTTTATTTCCACCTAATTGCCAAAAACAGCACTTAGTTGGTCTGTCTGCTCATTTTGCTCCACCTAATTGCTCGGGTGGTAAATTTAAGTAAAATAAAATTATAGTAACGGCAAGGAAGTCTGAAATAAGGTTCTAGGCTTGAAGAATCTCCCTGTAACTGTTTAGTATCCTCTAATTCTCAAACATTAGAGAAGCAGTTTGGTGTCACTTCTCAGCCATTTCAGCCCTTCCAGATGGTGTCCATGTGAAAAGCAACACTGGTTGCCACTGCGTTCTCGAGCAGGTGTCGTCTGCCTCATGTTAATTTATTTTCACTTTTTCATCTTTTTGTGTTGCCATTTAGATTCAAACACCGGGGGATACAAAGACATAACACTTATATCTTACTTATTTATTCTTTGTTGCTAATCTGCATTTTGCTGAGGAGCGATTGGCAAATATTACAGGAAAGCATTGCTCTGTGTGGAGGAGAAGCAGAGAAAAGCAAGTTATTGCTGTAAAAAGAAGCTTCTACATGATCAGGAAGTGCCATTCTGAAACTGTGTGTGTGTGTGTGTGTGTGTGTGTGTGTGTAGGTGTGTGTGTGTGTGTGTGTGTGTGTGTGTGTTTGACCTGCAGATGTTTCTGGTCACTGCACTGGTCAGAGTCCTTAAAGGGTCAGCTGCAGTCTGGGTCCACTCACTTCCTGTCCACACAGACACACAACAACACACATATACAGGGCTAGATAAAGGAGAAAATGTGTGTGTGTGTGTGTGTGTGTGTGTGTGTGTGTGTGTGTGTGTGTGCGTGTGTGTGTGTGTGTGTGTGTAAATAGCCTCTAAGCAGGATGTGTGCAGTAATCTAATTAAGCTGTAACTTGGCTTGCCATGACCTTGCTAACCATAGCGAGACCCTGCCTAGGCCCAGATCACACAGAGGGTCCCCTGTCTGGACAAACAACACACAGAGTCAGGCAGGCAGAGAGAGACAGCGAAATGGTTTAAACACTTACATAAAGATGTAAAGATGAACAAACAATAAATAGTGATTGAGAGAGAACTTTATCAGCTATTGTTTGCTTGGTTCTTGTTTCATTATCTTCCCATGCCCCTTTTAACCCTTAAAATACAATATAGGAAACAAGAACACGTGCAGAAAAACTCAAAAATCATTCACAGTCCACCAACCTCTCTCACTCAGCACCTCTCTCACTTTTTTATATACAAGTCCTGCGTTACATTGGCTGCCTAAATCATTAAAAATCTTTTAGCCATCCGCACGTTGACGTAACACTTTCATATATCCAGATATCTCATACTGCATTTTTACTGCATCATAGACTGTATTCAAAAGGTGGAAGTACCTGCTGTTGCTTCACCCACTGGGTAGCAAATTCCTTTGTGAAGCCTCAAGTCAAATGCACATATTTCTTTGAAGGGTCTTCACTTTTTTCACCTCAGGCTGGTTAAGAATGACTGAGCTAAGATCGTGTTGAACTTCCAGATACAGATGGAAACTTTTTGATGGCTAACCAACTGGACATATTAGTGTTGGAAAAGCAGAAGAAGAAAGCTGTATAGCTACACCTATAGTGATAGGTGTAGCTATACCAGATAACAGCAACATCAGGAGGAATAAGAGAAGCTCAAGAAATACTAAGGGCTGAGAGAGGCGCTAAAGAAGATGTGAAAGGTGAAGATAGCAGTGGTTCCTGGATGCTGCGCAGGACCCTCAAGCTTTTCCAGTAGGGGACAGAGCTTGAAGGATAAAGACCAGCCACAGGGTGAGTGAAGGATTTTTATATATTATATACAGCAACACAATATATATGAGTGAAATATTAAGTGCACTCTCTATGATTTTTTTAATATAGTATTGAATTGGAAAAACAAAGGGCAAAAAAAGTCTCGGTAATTCCTCTTTTTCAGTATTCCTGATTTTTTTTAAATCAAAATTTCTGCATTAAGCTGGCACATTTGGAACAATTTTATGGGAGAAATGTCAATGAGACTCGACAATGAAAAGCTTATTAAAGCCGCTCTGAGCTGCTTGTTTTTATCAGAGATCAGGAAGTTATTGCAAACTGTAAATCTTTCTGTTTTGTGGCTTGTCCAAGTTTGGATTTTAGCATTTGAAGCATCCAAAGCAATCTCCCATGCAGCGGAAGACACATCAGTCCCAAAAGGTATCCCCCCCCCCCCACCCCCCCAACAAGGATCTGTTTTAAGCTTCCCCCTTTTGGCAAATAGAAAATTTACTTTTGTTAATTTAATTTTTAAAATAAAATAATTGTGGGAAATCCTCAGAGATTACGATTCAGACATGTCACACAGGTGAGAATTCATCCCTGAGATTTTAGGCTTTAAACTGCACATGTTTACGTGTGTGTATGTGTGTTTTTTCTGTGTGCCTCCAGGGCAGAGGAAGAGAGGGACACAGCTGTCTAAAATCACTGCTGGGACAGAGAATAACCTGGGGTCTGCCAGGCCATTACACACACACATCCGCACACGCAGCTCATGAAGGAAGTGTTGTGTACAGTAGAGCCTTGGGGTCAGAATTCACTGGCCTTAAATTACATTTCTCAACATGACAGAAAAGAAACAGAGTGCAGTGGTTTGGGTGTTAAGGTGCCTCATAGCACAGCATTATAGAGTCCTGCTATTCTGCCTTTCCATCACACAGTCACATGTACATCAACAGGATATTTTACATAAATATGTGGATAGTGAGAGGAGTAGGAAACCCACACAGATTCAAACCAAAGATGTTCTTACTGTGAGGTGAAAGTGCTAACCACTGCACCACTATACCGCCTTTTAAGGCTCTAGTCCGATAACCCCTTTTTACAACTGTACTGACCAAACGAGCATCTCAAGTCCAACGTTGAGGTCAATGGGCTTCAGGAAGACCTCATCAGGTTACACAGTCTGAGGCCGTGGTGGGAATCATGTTCTGATGAATCTACAATTCTGCCAACATTTGGCATCAAAGCATTTTCTCTGTACAGAGGTGAGAGTACTTATGTGGTTTCTTACAGAGACCATTGGTGAACATCTGATTATAATTTTGTACCATTAAGTATAAAAGTGGACATTTTAACCTCTTAATATCCTCCTGGTCACTGGCAACCTGTACTGTATATGGTTATGGTTAGGGTTGGGTCTTATTTTAGCCACATGCCACAGAAGACATTTTCTGAACCCATAAAATATTGTGTTTTAAATGAAATTCTATACATTGTGGTGTTGCAGTTTTCAGTTTGGTTGGGTTTGATTAAAGACATAGACTTTAATCGAACCCAAACCTGTACCTGTAAACTTTTGGTCCTCCAAAAAAGTATAGCGCTCCAAAATAGATTCCAATATGAAGCACAGGTAGAATCATGTGTATCTTTAAGGGTCAAAAGTACTTTAAATGTACCCCTATTACTCAAGCGTTTAGCATTAATCCTTTTGTCAACAGTCATTCAGACCACGTGCTT